>NC_092819.1:26010000-26310000 GCF_023375885.2 Dermacentor andersoni
TTAAGAAAAAAATTCCCTGTTACAGACAGATAACGTAATTCTAGTCCTTGAGCTGGATTGTTGATAGAGGCCGACATTGGCACGAGTAATCGAAACACATATTCAATTAATCAAAACATTCACGGATTAACTTTTTCATTAATTACTTTATGGCACATACTGAAATTTACTAATTGTAGCCGTTGATTCGCAAGGCATATTCACTTGGAATGAATTTGCAGAAATGACATGAGTTTGGAGATATGCGCCATCAAAGTTGTCGTTAAATATGCACCGTCGTTCCACTTACTTTCTTTAAGAAAATGCTCTTGTGCATTGAAGCACAGAAGCAAGTAGAACGCCCATGTGTTTTTCTCAAACTTTGGGAAATAATATATCGATACTGGCGCCATCCTGGATATTCATTTCAAGTGGGTAAGTCTTGCAAACTCACCGGCTACGATTCGTAAATTTCTATATGCGTCGTAATTTGCAAGCAAGTTAATTAGTGATTTTGGTTATTGAGTTCAACATGAGTTTCAGTTTTTCATGCTAATAATTAATGCACGCCTCTTCGAATAATTCAGCTCAATTGGACAAGAATTATGCTATCCGCCACAAGCAATTTTCACAAAAAGAATCCCGAAATCTCAAAATGATCACCCCGTACTGTGACGCGTATGGTGGACGGTTTAAGTGTGGCTGGTGGCCGAAAGTAAACTATTGTTAGAGATTAGCGCTGTGTGCCTGTATTTGCGTCTTCTTGTGCCATTTCTCCTGCTCGCGCTCCTATAAAACACCTTACGGTGCGTAAAGAGAGGAACAAGATTTTTACCGCTGAAGCCGCTTGGATGCTTTCGTCTTAAACACACCTATAATTAAGTACCCTGTAACTACTTAGCCTACTTCGTCCGAGTAGAAAGCAAAACGTTCCCTCCACGTTGATATTGTGAAGGTGCATGCACGTAGTTCAGCGTGCCCTTTAACTTCCTTCAGGTATAGTGGGGTGGCCGTGGTTTCGGAAGAGGTTTCAAAACTTGGGGTGAGTGCTTGTTAGAATTCAAAAATCACCGACCGAGCACTCCGTGCTGATGGTGAACCAACTAAGCTGAAATGTGGGGTCCCGTTGTTTGTCACTGGGTTGATTAATCGCGACGGTTCATTAAACGATGGCTCGGTAGGCTGCCGGATCCTCGGTATATATACCCAGTTGCTGCTTGCGCTCGGCTGCACGAGCCTGTTCTTGTGCCCGGGCTGCACATAGGCACGGCGTAGACGAGCTCGTTCCCGGTACTGCTTGCGACGTTGCTGGTCGAAAGCTGCCTGCTCCTCAGGTGTACGTATGACGCGTGGCTTACCCATTTTGGAGCCGCAGAGAAACGGCTGCCCGCGCGCTCGGCTGCGACGGTGAGAAGCGACGTCACTACTGGCGCAGCCAATCGCGCGCGTCTCTCTTTTTTTTTCGCGCATGCGCATGGGTTTGCGCCGGAGGAGCTTTCGGCGTACAGGCGACAGACAGGGTGGACGAAATGACTAGCCATATACAGCTTGGCTGTGAAAGTGTTGGGTGGACGCTTATCCAACCGCATGCACGTGCGCTTCTTCAGTATTTTACTACACGTGAGCGTCGAAATTTAGAGCCAGTATCATCCGCGTGCCGGCATCGCACACGGATCGGACTTCTTGAACGCCTATGTGTGTCACTCCCGTAAGGACGAACGCTTTTTGAATTATTCGCAAGCACTAGCTAAGAACACGGACTAGCATCAAAATGATGTTGACTGGCATATTTTGCACACGCTTTACGAGTAACGAACAGATGAGCGCTGAATCATACGAAGATGCGGGCGCAGACATGAACGTTCTGGTTCATATATCACCATTAAACTTTGTGCGGCCTTAAATAAAACTTCACATCATATAGTTTGTTGTCGCTGATTATCGTAAAGGAAGCTATGGCGGGGCGTCTGTATAACATTGAAAGTGACTGTTTAGAAGCAGTAGCCATTGAAACGGCGGTCGCCATTTGCGAATGTGATAGTCTGGACGCGATGTAGTTTTGAACAGCTGCGCTGTACGTCAATTTGCGTTGAGCCATCTGCGTCTAACTCGCAACGAGAAGGTGTCGCCACAGACGAAGGTCAGTGCCGAAAGGGCTTAGCGGGACGTGACCTTCTACATCGGCGACGCTGTCATCGGTGAAAGCAAAGGGTCCTTGAAAAAGAAAATGATTATCGGAAGAATCGCACAGCGTCCGCATATGTGTATTCTTGCTTCGCTAATAACAAACCAGCGTGCAGCGTCCAGTTGACGTATAGGCCAGCGGCCTAGGCTACGTGATGCATGAATCCAACGACCACTCACGCCTTTCGACTACTGACAGCTCATCGAGACTTGCGGTGAAGATCGCGCGTTTCGATAAGCTAGCCTCGGCAAGCAGTCGCATATTCAAATGAGCCGCGTGGTGCATACCTATTGTCGGAAGTGTATTGCCGCCGGCTCCCCTTTCGCAGTGCTCTGCATATCGCGCTCTGTGAGCCGGGTGAACGGCCCCGTGTCTGTGGCCGGCCGGTGCTCTCGGTCGCCGAAAGCTCAGCCGCTCTGCGCCCTTACGTATGCAGGATGCGCAGCCGGCTTTCAAGTTCTAGCGAACGCGCTTCTGAGGTCGCACCTGCGTAGCACGTATACGAATGGCTTCGTCGTTGAGACCTCGTCGCTTTTTCTCAGCGGAGGCGAACACGTACGTCTCCCGCGGAGTGTGGGTGACACACTTACACGGACATGATTGCACCCGGAAGCCATTTCTACCGCAATGGGCACAGTATCGAAGAAGCGAGATGGTCGCGCGCCTATACGGATCGCATGACGGCATGACCAAAGATCGGGGCGAATAAGTTTGACGCCTGTCGTGCGTAGGCACATCGCGGTGCCTGGCGTTTCATTATGGGTTGTCGCGGGTTTCCATCTAATGGGATGAGTGAAGAAGATGAGCTAAAGACGGCGGGGTAGAGGAAGCTGCAATCAAAATAAAAACACAGCGCACAAACGCTGATGAGGGATATTGCCGACGAGAGGCAAAGCTGCGCTTCAAACTCAGGCTTCTTCACGCTACTGACTCTTTTATGTCCACGGGCGAATGGCAGCAATCGGAACTGTTTGTGATGTGACTACAACCCGAGATGGACCCGCGACGTGCCAGCTGTGTTACGCTTCCGCCGCGTCAAACACTCGCCATATGTCACAGTAACGATGGCGACGGTTCATAACCTCGGAACTATGAACCAGCTGCTTTGGCAGGCACAATGTATATATATATATACCTCCGTACCTCTTGTACCGAGGTCAAGACATCCGTCTAGAACGCATGAGGTGCGCACTACGGACTGTACTGGCGACACTAGATAACATGTGGTACGAAACCAACTGATATGACATGTATGAGATGCCTTGATTTCCGTACATTATATCGCACGTTGCGTTCTATCCTTTACAATATTACCTCGCAAATGATCACGTAAAATATTCATCCAGGATGCGAACTGAAGTCAGATCCGCGTGAAGTGCATGAAAGTCGTTCAGTCGTATTCTTGCAGTCAGCTTTTGAGAAAATTGACACTAATTTGGCGTACCGGAGCGTCGTCACAGATCAGGAAAATCTCCCGTGAAGTGCGTGCGTTTGAAATACCTCAAAATGCTACGGAAATCCAAGATGCTGCGTCGATATTCCAACCAGCCGCAAGGCGTTACATCTTCGTTTCTGCGAGCAGCGGGCAGTGGACAGTGGTTTTCATCAACACAAACACGGGGAGACGGTTACATTGTCCACATATACGAATATGCTGCATTCGGCGTTTAATTGTAGTACAATCGACTCCCATTAATTCGGACTCAGTTAATTCGATTTTTCTCTTAATTAGGACGAACTGAAAGTCCCGGCGAGAAATCATACAGTGCAGGGGAAGGAAAACGCGTTTAGTTCGAGCGCGAAAACATGTCGCATCGGATAGTTCGACCTCCGCCCTCTCTCTCATGCAAACACGATCAGTTATCGGTAATTGTGTAACTGAAAGCTTGAAATGGAAACAGACTTTGCAGACGGTGCTATTGCTTCCCTATAAGAGTGAAGTTGTTTTATTTACATATGTTAGTGGCCGACGCTCCTTCAATCCCTGAAGCTATCCGTTCCCACTTGTTTCGTTTTGTATCACGCTGGGGCAGCGTTTAAACATGTCCGTGATCTCCTCCGCATGCTGGTTGAGTCTCGCTTCAATAGCGAGAAGCAAAAATACATTACAGACTACTTTAAGTGATGGAAGATACTTAAATTCGTTTATTTTCCCGACGCTTGTTAATTCGACCTTTCGGATAATTCGACCGAATTTGTGATATCGCATGGATCTAACTAACGGGAGTCGACTGCATTTAGAGAAAAATTGGGTTACCTATCAATCGGCAAAAAGCAGTGATTTGAAAACTGAGCTGCCTTCAGGTTTCAAGATGTGCTTTTTTCGCCCCCTCATGTGAAGCTCAATAACAGCGCAATTTGTGACATGATGCCTCAATGAAATGAAACGACCACCATTGACAGCGGCTTGTCTGCATTCGCAGGTGTGGCTGAGCACCCGTCGCGGCTCGTGGGTAATCGGCCGCGTGGGACCGAGGGGTCGGCCGTTCGACGCGTACTACCAGACGCGGCTGCTGAACGCCTTCATGCACCTGCTGCCTTACGAGCTGATCTGCCTCATCTGCGAGAGCGCCATCAACCAGCGTTTTGATCACGCCACCTACCGGCTGAGGCCCAAGCACCGCATTCTCGGCCAGCATCCAATGGTCAACGACGCCCTGCCCAACCGCATACTGTCAGGCACCGTGTGCATAAAAGGTACGCACGGCTCCGGTCAGAATGCGGCCACCGCGGCTGCGGCCCGAAACCACAACCTCGTTCTCGGCTGCTGAATGCCGTAGTCACCAACGCTCTGTAGCCGCAGAGCAGGTCCCTTGATTCGAACAACTGTTTCCGCGAATATCGAATTTGACGGCGTTCTCAACGGCGAATAGCTTATAATGCGTCAGCTGCGTGGTCATATTTCTGAGGGGAGAAAAGGGGGTTGGTGTGTGTGTGTGTGGGGGGGGGGGGGGATATGTGGTAACGTGCTACACCTCGCGCCGCTAAGAAAAACACTTCGCACTGACCGAGACTCGAGTCTGGGTCCACCCCAAAAGAGACAAGCGCTCTACCGTGAAGCCAATCTCACTGTTCACGAAGCGCTGCACAAATTAATATAGCTAAACCATCAGCTCCGATATGCCCGGCGCGGCGCTCTGCATTCTTGTGATCTCGGAAGCGCGCGCCTGCATGCGTCACGAGCCGCAGCGCTTCCTATAGGTAGGATGACACAAAGACGCTACATTTCAAGAAGGCTGCGCAGAGAGGGGATGACTGTAATTTGCAAGCACTTTCAATGTAACCCGGGGGGTTTGCAAACTGGTTCGAATGGCTTATGCCACAGAAACCACCGTTCGCTAAGATCTGCAATTCTCAATATATGTTTGTGCAGACCAGGGGGAATCGGTCCAGCTTCGTCACCGACTTCCCAAAATAGCGGCGAATTCACGCTCTCGATGAGCGCCCTTCAATCGCCACGCATTCTCCCTGCAGGCCAAGTGAAGGAGTTCACGGCGGACGGCGTGCTCCTCGAGGACGATCCCCCGGGCGCCGAGCCCCTTCGCGTGGACGACGTCATCCTCGCGACCGGCTACCGCGTCTCGTTCCCGTGCCTGGCGCCCGGCGTGCTCGACGTGTCCCAGGACAACCAGGTCGGCGTGTACCGGCTGGTCTTCCCGCCGGAACGACCGGGGCTCGCGCTGATCGGACTGGCGCAGCCCATCGGCGCCCTGCTGCCCATATCCGAGCTGCAGAGCCGCTGGGCGGCCAGGGTGTTCGCCGGCAAGGCGGCGCTGCCCAGCGCGAAGGACATGTGGCGGCAGGTGAGCGCGGCCGCCCCGCCGCCCCGCCGCCCCACCGCCCTTTGTGTACTATCTCGCTATCGCTGCGCAGCAAGATGTTGGCTTAGTCTAGGTAAGGTACGGTCCCCTTAGCCAGAGACAATAACCAGAGGGAGCTCGTGACGCGTTCGTCAGAAGCTATAGCTCCTAGGCTAGCGGACCATTTGTCCCCGACCCGTTTCCAAGGGAATGCCAATACGCCATCATCATCATCCTTATTTTTGTCCCTCTCTCTGCGCGCACTACAATATGTGTGCGCCGTGTATATGTACGTAGTACAATGGTCGTCTAGCGTCCCGAAGCACTGTGCCCGTGAATGGAGCAGCCACGTTGAGCAGGAACCTCTGTGAAACTCGGCATGTTTTTCTTTCTTTCTCTTTTTTTTACGGCGAACTACTCTTTGCCTCTTACGAGACACTTAGCCTTTTAGGCCTCGGCCTATAGCCAATAAAAAAAGAAGATCACATGTCTGATGAAGGCGTTCGAACCATGGTCCTCCAGTGCCACAGTCCGACGCTCTACACATTAGGCTACAGATGCATTTTTTTTTTAATTCTGCGTCTTCCTTATCTTTCTTTAACATAGCAGGTACCATGCATACATGGTGCCAGAGAACAGGCGCATCAGCACACACCTTCCAACGTGCAAGTTAGCACTCTGAGACGGCTCTTGTGTGCCTCACGTCACGTAGCAGCAATTTGCGTCCCTCGTGCGAGCGCACACCAGTTTGTCCCACTCTTCTCTCGCGGCAGCTGGAGCTTTGAGACGCTATGTGACACTGCAAGTTTCAGCGTCTTCGGGATCGGCCCTGTTTGCCCACCTGCGCAATTGGGCGAGGAGTTAACGAAACAGGTCGTAACATTTCGTTGCCGGAGTAGAACAAATCGGCCGTCGTGCCATCCTCTTGTAGTTGTCGTCACACACGCGCAGCTGTTCACCCTTCACGAACGCGTTGCGTCATCTCGTAACACTTTGCGAAACCCTGAATGATGCTAGATAGCCAGCGACCTGCAAATTTAAATGCTTCCAATATACATATATCCCCACAGAACGTGGGAACTGCGCAACATTTTGCATTCAAGATCGCGATGCTCTAATACAGGAATGGGAGGGGAGAGGGTGATGGTTATATCTCCCAGTAGCAAGCACTGGCAAGGCCGAAAGGTATACAGTTACCACATACACTTTGAAAGGGAGTGTTAAACAAACCCACTTGGTTCGGTCACCGTGCCAAATGCACTGTTCGCTCTAACAACTGTTCTCAATTATTTATTTATTTATTTATTTATTTATTTATTTATTTATTTATTTATTTATTTATTTATTTACAAATAATGTCGGTCCGAAACAGGACTAACACAAGAGTAGGGGAAAAGAGCAATGATTGTTCAACATACAACACACAGTAATCACAATACGAAATGAAATCAATCTAACCATATATCCTACTGTTGCAAATATTCAAAAATCAGAGTAGAAAGCCGTTAGCGAGTGCTTGCGTTTACAGCATGTGTAGGAAAACAATTCAAATAACCTGCTGTTGAAAAAAAGAAAAAAGAGTAATTCTAACAATGTTTGTAAAAACGCTTTCTTAACGTGTCTATTATGATTATTACGTATTATTCGAGATTTTCTCTCATTTATTTACAGAAGCTTATTGACTATCGAACTAGTTCGTTCGTGATTGAATAGAAATGATAAAGCCTTTTCTTTTCTTTTCTCAACATCAAGACAATAAAGTTCTTTGTCAGTGAAGTTCTTTGTCTGTATGTCCGAACACCAAGTAGAGGCAGGTTCGCTTTCGCATATAGCAGTATTACTGCGTCTTGTCGCCTATACTGCGACAAAAATAAACCTCAGCTCACCATCTCTTCACTTTCTCCAGATTTTGCAACACCAAATCCTTTTTTTTTTTTTGACACGATATCCCACACTTCTCACGCATATATACACTCCAATAGTGCGCAACGCGTCATGGCTCTTGTTGTCGCCACACCCTGTTGTTGCATGAAATATCACGGCAAAAACTTTCTCGTGAGAAAGGAACCCAGCTTCCTTCGTTTCCCGAGGGAGCATTCGTTCACAAATGCGCAGTCGCTGACGCGCAACGCGTCGGCGGCGAGCTAATCGCGCGATAACAGCGAATCGCGTCCGCTTCCGAAACGCAGTCAAGAACGCGCGCGCGCGCGCGGTCAGCCGGAGATCTCGCCTTCAGACGTGACGACGTCCGGTTACCAACTTTCTCTCGGCCTGCAGCTCTCGGGCGTAGCTCAGACGAGAGACTAAAAAGAAAAGTAAACGCCTTCAGCTTACGTATAGGGCCCGTATCGGAACAAACTCGTTCCTTCTCACGCGCTCCATCGCATTCTCTCGTATCGCGAGTAATACGCAAAATGCGCTTGCCTTGAAAGCCAAGGCCCGCACGGGAACTTGGCACCGTTTTCTTGGGAACCTGCATCTGTGATGCGTCCGTGGTTTAAGCGTTGGATGCGTGAGCATGCACGGTCGTTTGTTTTACAATTTCTGTATGCATGTGGAACGTTCTGACGTCAACCCTACACAAACAACCACAACGCCTGGCTGGCAATAATAGCATGGGGCAGGCTATTTAAACGCGGGCCCTTTGAGAATTTCCCACGCTCATATTTGCGTTTTGGCCGTGGCAAACACACACACACACTGCTCAAAATAAACACACTCAACTCTTATAAACAATCGAACGCCACGGCCAAGTGAGAACGCGCGACGCACCGCGGCCCCTTAAGCGAGCGCCTTCAACAAATTCGGCGCGAACTTCATCTCACAATCATAGCAAGCACATCCAAGTACGTCTCCCAAGGCCTATTTATTTCACACCGTTGTCGTGCTGCCAAAGTACCCTACGAATGCGTTCCAACTCTCCCGTTTCTCACTCACTATATTATTTTGCATCGAGTACGAGTGTCACAAATCTAATTCGCCCATCCATCGTTCCTTATCAATTCAACTGCAGTTCGAAGTAATGAATGAACGGCAGCAACAAACCAAATAGGCTGATATTTTTTTCCCCGTGTTTTCCAACACATTCCGACTAAACTGCACAGAATGCTACTTGACTCCACCGTAGATAACTGACCTCCAGTAAGTTCTAGCAAGCACGCGACGACTTCTTTAAGCTCACTAAGACGCTCGTCTGTTGCCTTAAGAATTCCATCCATTTATCATGTGCGCTGGCAGCGTCGTTTACTTTAACGTTTGCCTGTAGCGAGCAGTAATTTATTTTTCACTAACCCGGCAGCATTCAAGAATGATGCGGTCGAAGCAAGAAAGTTTTTAGTGCTGTGGCTATTGCATCATCTTTAACGCTAGTTTGCCTTTATCTATGTTTAAAGAAAGTGCTAAACGTAATTGTGAAGCTCCGACTCCCAGCGAAAGTTTCAAAAAAAGAAAAGGTGGTAATGTGGTCGATGAGGCCAGTTGAACAAGTCTGGCGGCCGATCGGGACAAAGACGCACGCTGCGCAGGTGCGGTTTGTAGTCCGGCTTACGTCTGCGGATTGTGGTGCAAGTTTACCTCTTCCACTATATATGTAGCACACGGTAGAACGGGCAGTTCGAAGAGGCATCGGTACATATCCCCGTATTCCATACCGAATCGCTCAACTCTCATCGATTCTACAGTATAACCCCACTGTGCGCGTACGAATATAGTGCGAAAGCGGCCCTCACGCGAACTCTTCGGAGTGACGCCTCCTCTTGGCGGGCATGCGCGGCCACCCGCAGGAGGTGGGAATGTTTCTTCGAACAAATAGGCACATTCTTACAACTCCGTTATACGGATATAGTCGCCTCAGAGAAACATTCTGGTTTCACTGTCGCTTTAGAATGAACAGAAATTGCGGGACAGGCGAATATTGTATACGTTCTGCTATGCGAGGAAACGCAATGTTTAAAAACCTGCGGCGCTAACCACAGACGCTACGAGCGGGCGCAAGCAGACATAAGTATATGTACACCTTTGGCCGGCGTCGTCGTTCGCGCGGAAAGTTTAGTTTGGTGACGCGAGCGTTATGGACGCTTCACAGGAACTGTTAAAGAGGAAGTTCCAGACGCGCGCGTGCTGAAAGCAGACCACACGGTCTACGGACTTCCGTTAATCAATTTCTCTATCTTTCTTTCTCTCTCTCTCTCTCTCTCTCTCTCTCTCTCTTTCTCCCGGACGTCTGGGCACACGGAGCTCACAGGCCGCGGCTAACCAGGCCACACGCGCGCTCACCGGTGCCCTAATTACACGAAAAATTAAAAAAAAAAAAGGGAAAGGTGGCTCGTCGACGTGCAGACTAGAGCTGTCTCACTCGCCTCGCAAAGCTTCGCGGGTCCTGTAACGAGTTTTTCAGTCTCCGGTCCAACTGTTATCGTTGGCGGTTGAAAACTGAAAAATGGAAAATTTGCCGCCTCAAGAGCTTGTTGTCTAATTGTAGCCGAGAACAAAAGCTGGCTATAAAAAAAGATACTTTTCAGACTTGCTCAGTTCTATCAACCGTAAAACAACAATGCAAAATGTTTTGACTATACAGGTGCTATACACGCAACCAGGAACGAGAGCGTGAGCATGAAAACCATACTCAACTATAGCTAAGCTGGCATACATCAAAGCGCATAAAATGCTACAGGTGCCTGTGCATAGTGCGAAATGCAATTTGCATGATGGTTTTAACTCATGGTAAAGCCGTGATGTCTTTCACCCGATCTGTTAGCGCGGCGGTTGTTTCAGAATTAAACTGCATCGTCACTCCGGTGCTGGTGCTGAACGGTGGTTATTTGCATGTGTCGCTCTGGTCGAATGCTTCTGGCTCGTGTTACCGTGCGTAGTGACTCGTATGTTTTCATTTTGATGTTGGACGAAGTGTTGCTTTTGTTGGCGATACGTTTGGGACAGTGGGCGCCCTAATAAGTGGCCCACTTTCACAGTCTTTCTTCTTTTGTTGGTCTCTCTTTTTACTTGCTAATACGCATGAACAGCGCCCTGAAAGCACGCAAACCATGTTGGCGCGATTATTTTCCATCCACCGCTTGTTTCACTAAAGCGGCAGAAACAATTTTGAATTAAAGTTGACCGCGCGCCGCATGAATAAGGCGGACGCCTACAGCTCCAACAGAGATTTGTGCCGGTATAATGTCAATTATATGTCAATCTTACCGTTCACAGCCGGCCGATACCGTTGATAACGTGGACGGTGCGTCACTCTGACCTTTCGACGAAGCCTGAAAAACGCGAAAAAGAAGCGGCATCAGAAGAAGGCATCGCCACAAAATCGAGGTCATGCGGTCATGCTTTCGCCGTCGCGATCTGCTGGCGATCTGAGCAAGTGAGCTATAAAGTGTACGCCCAGCTGAGCAAGAGAGACTATAAGGCTCGCGAAAAGCTCGATTCGTTTGGCGCGAAGGAGAACGCCGGACTTATTTTGGCTCCGCGGTGTTTCGGTCGGCCGAGCTATATAGCCGTGATCTGCGCGCGTCCATGCATCAGGTGATTAATAAATGCGCGCTCTCAAGCTGGACAACGAATGAGTCACCGGTGTTATAAAGGAAGTCGATATAAGCAGCCGCTACAAAATGCAGCCGAAGCGCTGTGCGCATTTGTCGAGCATGAGTTACCCGAGTAAGGAAAAGTAAAAAGTACACACCGAGAGAAGTGTTCCGATTATTTATGCTAGGAAGAGCTTGATGGCTTTCGGGGAAAAAATATAGTAAAAGGCGGAAAGCCTATGTGTGTCACCGGACAACTTTGGTAAGTGTGATGCTAAAAGTGGCGCCTACCTCGGGATTACTGATATAAGGCGACCCGCCGTGGTTGCTTAGTGGATGTATATGGTGTTGGGCTGCTAAGCATGAGGTTGCGGGATCGAATCCCGGCCACGGCGACCGCATTTCGATGGGGGGCGAAATGCAAAAAAACACCCGTGCACTTAAATTTAAGTGCACGTTAAAGAACCCCAGGTGGCCCAAATTAATCCGGACTCATCCCCTCTACGGCGTGCCTCACGATGAGATCGTGAATTTGGCAACCCCGCGCGGGTAACAAACACCCCGTAATTCAGTATAAGCCTCGTGCATTGCACTTTGCAACTTCAGCTGCGTTCGATCTGTGGCACGTAGAAAGCCACTGCCATTCAACAAAAGCGGACCGCGCAAAGAGAGTACAGAAATCGAGGCTACACGCGCACCACGAGAGCTCGCCGCAACGTTAGAGGCTTCCGGTTTCCGGAAGACGCCTGCGCGTCATGGACGCGATCGAAAGGGGGAAGAAAAATTAGGGCGCCTGTTCGTCCCGTTTGACGAGCCGCCGACTATACGTTGCCCCCTCCTCGCACTGCGCAGGTGAACGAGTACCAGGAGCGCTGCAGGCAACGCTACTACCAGGAGCCCCGTCACACGCTGCAGGTCGACTGGATCGACTACCTGGACGAGGTGAGGACAGCGTCGTATACCATCCTTTTTTTTTTCGCTTTTGTTAATATTAGGTTAGAAAGATTCCATATCCAACACTACCATTATTATTAGTATTCTTACATTATTTTGCATGTCCGTTTCACCGCGTTACTATGACTATCCAGTACAGGAAAGTAATCACGAGTGTGACGTGGTAGCTACGTCATGCTCACGTTTCACGTTACGACCGATACGGCTCCTCATCCGCTTCCGCGCTGGTTAGCAAGTCAGACAGAGCTCCTTGCGTCTTCGGACATCCGGGAATGAAAAATACGGCCCCGCGTTGACGTCCCCTAAGATGGTCTCAACTCAATCGGTCAATCGTCTTTTTTTTTTTTTTTTTGCGAATTCGCCTTATCTTTGTGCTTGCCTCTTTGTCGGGCACAAAACTGGCGGCGAATGCTACCATTTCGTTTTCGCGCAGAAAGGGGGAAAAGGTGCCACTACGTCGATGATGATTATCGCATAGTTGCAACACCCACACACGAGGAAACACGGCTCTTCGTTTGGCGCCGTTCTTAAATTTAGTCTAACACAGAAGGACTGGAACGCAAGGCTTGCAAGCGGAAGGCTTCCTTATATTCCGACGTAGTAGCGCATCCATGACACATTTTATGTCTTATGGACAGACTCGGTAAAATGAAATAATTCTCAATGTAACTTTTTCTTTCCTTTCCTTTCCTTTTTTGCTATTGCGATAAACTGAGCACTAACCTGAATCTGAACCGGAACCTGAAGTTTGCATGCTTTTTCCGTTTGTGTGACTACACTTATTGTAAATAGTGTATGCTCCACACCTTTAGCGGGTTTCATTTATTATTTTTTATGGCAATGAAGAAAAAGAACATTCTGCGGTCACACTATAGATGTAACATCTCTGCCTGTCACGCCGCGGTCCGGGATTTGATTCCCCATCGGGACCTTTCCTCATTTTTTCCCCGCTCGGTTATTTTCTTTTTCCACCTCAATTATTCTTTTCGGTAGCCTCTTAGACGTGCCGGAAAAATATTTTCGTCACTTAGCTCTGACAACGGCAGAGACAGCAAGCGACGCGTCCTGACTGCCGCTCGCTGCAGCCACATCAAGTGCGCCGCCGGGTCATGCGCACAAATGGGCGCTTATTGCGCTGTTTCTGCAATGAATACATTCCGCTGTCCTTACACGTGCTCTGTAACGCATGTAAAAAAAAAACGGCGCAAGAAGCTTAGTGAAACGCGTGGCCGGAGCTGTCCGACGCGTAGCATGTCCGGCGCAGCAGTGATGACGACACGCTGCTTCGTGTCGTTTCGCGCCTTGTGAAATGCAAGTCGCGAAACGCGTAGAGTTTCTTGCAATTGCTACGTGTAACTGTGAGGCTGGTGTCTACGGGAACTAAGCAGGGCAGTTCAGCAAGCATGGGAATGACGGACATAGTGCGTAGATTTGCCTAAACCTCGTCCTCCTGGCTTTGCATAGCATCGCGACTTCGCAGAGTGATCATATTTAATAATGTACTGCGTTGTATTAACCAAATAAACATTATATCACAACTAGCCCACGGCAGGTTTCGAACACGGGACCGCTGGCGCCGAAGCTTGATATTGAAGCCACTACGCCACGGACGCATGGACAAGCGGAACCACTAAAATTGGCAGCGATTGCGCTTGCTGGCAGAGTGTTGTTACCTTCTGCGTTAAATAAAAAATATTAATTGTTTCGAAATTGAGTTCAAATTTAACCCAGATAAAGCGTAATAAACGAAGCCACAAGAGCGTTTGAAGCCCCAAGCACGAACATCAGACAAATCCATCTACTACCCATCATTCCCATGGTGAGTGAACGATCGCAGCGCCACAGTGTCATCCAGTCGTTGTAGGAAACTCTATGGCGAAAAGGATTTCGCCGCGACAGGCGAAGTGCCGCAGACGAGCGCAGCAATCGGAGATTTTAGTGCGACGCAGAACTGCCCGCGGCTTGCGATAGTTTCCGTACTTGTAATATTAACCGTGCACTGGCTGCAAACTGTTCAGCGTTCTGCCGCATGATTTTTTTGTTGTTGTTGATTTCGAAGTTTAAAAAAAAAAAACAATTTTTGTGCGATTCACTTACGTTCCACTCCAACCTTTAATCTATAACGTATCGAACACAGACACCACACTGCGTGTTTCGTTGAAAAAGCGAGCGCCATCAGCCCCGTTGGCTCGATACTTTAAGTACAGACGAAGCAACATCAAAGTAGAAGTGTGTATATTCTACAGAGACGCCGAAATTTCTATAAACACATGCAGAACTATATCATGTCTTAGACGACGACTCACCTGCACGCTACCACTTCGTAACATTTTTAGTAATGGTCTGCCTAGCGATATTAATTTAAGCAATCTCCCGAAGAAGCGTCAACAAAGAATTTCTTTGAGCGACTCAGCAACAAAGCAAGCCGCACGACAATACTCACTTGCGCCTGTTCGCGGACAAAAACTGTAGGAGATTTTTCGGATACATAGCGGTCAGTGGAGCTAACTGTATGGAGAAAAGTATAAAGCTTCCCTGCTTTCGCCATTTAGCGATTCTGTTAATTTGTGGATTTCAGTTTCGACCTATACTAGGACATAATAGTTTTGCGGAAACCCGCTAGGTGGAGAGAGGTAATTAATGAAGGGAAATGAGACATCCACCCAAGCGTATAGCTAAGTGCTACAAAGGAAACCCATACGGGTTCCTCGAAAGAAAAGCTTCGCAGTTGAAAAAGGGTTTCCTTTGTAGCACTTAGCTACGTTTGGCTGGATGTCTCATTTCCCTTTATTAACGAGCTATACTATGTACATCTCCGGAATTGCGAAATGCTGCAACACGAGCGTACTTCAACCGATTGCTTAGTGGATCGGCGGCGAAGGGTAATTGCATGCATTGTCATATAGCATCGCGTCGAGGAGCACACAAATTCAAGTGCACTTTCCTTGCGGTGAAAGCATGCAACGACGCCGCGGAAGCGGGTGCAGCAATTGTTGCAGCAATGATCAGCACACCGACCTGCGCGGGCTACGCCAAAACAGGCAGCCACAACAACAACAAAAAATTATGGGGCTTTACGAGCCAAGACCACTTTCTGATTATGAGGCACGCCGCAGTGGAGGACTCCGGAAATTTCGACCACCTGGGGTTCTTTAACGTGCACCTAAATCTAAGTACACGGGTATTCTCGCATTTCGCCCCCATCGATATGCGGCCGCCGTGGCCGGGATTCGATCCCGCGACCTCGTGCTCAGCAGCCCAACACCATAGCCGCTGAGCAACCACGGCGGGTCGCTAAACGACAGGACGAAGAGAGGGACACAGACCACAGCGCTCACTAACAATCTCTTTGTTCTTTCGGTCAGCACACACACATACTCTACCGCTATCTCAAAGCACAAAAGCAACAGAAATTCAACATGCGCAGGGGCAATAAACTGCAATCAATAAGATAGGAAGGCTGTCTCCTTCGGAAGGAGAGAAATGGAGGGGAGGCTTTCACGTGCTTCGCCGCTATTATGAATATGAAAGGCTTCGGAAATAAATCACGGTATTTTGACAAATAGGTCTCAACTCTAAAAGACGGCTTGCAGTCACATTCGTTGCAATGCAGTGACAACTGACTATCTCTAGCTTGTTTATGAACCTTGTTTGAGTGCTCGCGCTAGCGGTCATTGATGCACCACCCCGTTTGACCGATATAGAAACGCTTGCATGAAAGGGGAATCTTATAAACCACAGAGTCACAACAGTCAACGACAAACCTCTGCTTGTGCTGCTTTATACAACTTTTTTTTTTTTGTTCTCGGTCACCCGATTGGCTTGGTGGCACAGGCTAAGTAACTTATTTCCGGCAGTGAACAACAACCTAACGCCTGCCTTGGTGACAACCTTTTTCGAGATTATGGGCAACCTGGTGCAGATCTGATAACCGCAACCATTTACCGTGAGTGATTTTCAGATTGACCGGCTGCTGATTGCTTTCTTTTAAGGCTTGTTGCGAGGTTTTCAGCGATGCTAGTAGGCAGCCACAACAGACACGCACACAATAAGCGCAGCTGACGCGGAGGAATCGTGTATTTAGCTGTTCAGCTTGCTTATGCCGGCGTATGCTATAACGTGAAACGTGAGAAAAAAAAAACCAGCGAGAAAACGTCGTACGTGCTTCCATAAAAACACTGCCGGGTACGTCTGACGTACAGTCGTCCACAAAATATTATGGACCAAGGAATCTGAGAAAAAGCTTTATATCTTAGCAGCCTCACAACGGAGCCTGCATGGTGTTCGCGTTTCCAGCCGCTGCTACAGACGATGCGAACAATATAGTGATGTCCGGTTTTGCTGGCTACTTTTACAGGCTACTCGCAACTTCTCACTTTTGCTAGGACCCGTGGCCCGAAAACTTTTGTGGTTGACTGTATTTGCAAATAATGTTGAAGGGAGACGTCGGACATACGTTGAACAACAGCCATAATGCTATAAACGGCTACGATAACATCTATTGCTTAGCATGTGCGCAAATTTCTGAGAACACGCATTTGAATATTGCCACTTACGCCATCGAGCAAACATGAATACCAGGAGCAGAGCAAAGGTCTTGCCAGAAGGAAGTTACTAGTTGGCGTTCGGGCTGCCTCGCAGTTCAAATGTCAATTAACTTCCATCGCGCGCGCGTGCACACTCTCAACAACCGAGCATTCGGCATTTTTTCCTCAGTTGTGGTGGTCGGTGCAAGCGGCCGCGTCTGAAGCAGGAAAGCTCTAAATACGAAAGTTAGAATCGATATCAGCTAGGCAAAATGCTAGATAGCGATACGGGTAATAGAACGTAATTAAATCAAGCAGCCTAGGTGACTGTTTGTCCCCGCCCCGTTTCAAAGAGGATGCCAATACATATCATCATCATCATCATTGATATACCCAGAGCACGACCTTCGGAATTGGCTCAGGTCGTAAAGGAAAAACCAGCAGAAGCCATGTCACTACGACTGTCGACGGCAATGCATTTAGCATTGAATCCACACAGCGACGCAACGTATTGCCACCGTCGAAACGAGTTGTGCGTGAGGCGGGTACTGCAGCGCGACTCCTCTATCGCGCTTCCTCTAAGAACACTCGATGCCATCTGGCGCACCCCTGCCGCGAAGCCTGCGCGTGGCCCGCGAGATGCGTGGCGCGCCGGGGAACGAACCTCGAGGAACGCGTCATGCGGCAACCGGGCTCCTCCATCTCGCTTCTTTCTGGACACGCTGCGCCATCTGGTGGCACTGCCGAGAAGTGCACGCGTCGCCTCCGAGACGAGAAGCGTGGCGCGCCTGTGCCTGCGAGCGCTGAGAATTGTTCCCTCGCTTGCCGCACACTCAGTGGCACACATACTCGGTGACTCAAGCTGGCGAGACGTTCATTGAAGAGCGGCACATACCCAGTGCGTTCATGGCGCAGCTCGCTAAAGCGTCGGCGTCGAAGGCATTCATTGAAAAGCGGCATCTGCCCAGTGTATTTGCGGCACAGCCTGCTAATGCGTCCGGTTGCATGTCCTTGGGGAAACTTCGTGACGAGGGTTTGATTCGGCCCAGTATCGGATAAATCTAAGGGATCCTTTTCGTCATTGTAGGGTGGCACATGGCCAGTGGCGCAGACCTAGTTACCCAAGTTGGCGTCAAAGACGTTCACTGAAGAGCAGTAGACACGCCTACTTGCGCGTACCCAGCTACTCAAGCTGCCATCGAAGAGGCTCATTGAAGACAAGCGCAGACCGAGTGACACGCACCCAGTGCTCCAAGTCGACGTAAAAGAGTTTCTTCGAACAGTAGTGCCTACCCAGTCACGCATCTGACGTGATCCGTGTCGCAGTGAAAGGGATTCGTTGAAGAGCGGCACATGGTGTACCGTTGCCACATATTCAGTGACCCAAGTTGGTTCGACGGTTGATTTCGAACCCTGTTTCCTCACCACAGCAGCCCGATACGCTACCCATTTGACTACTGACTACTCAGGCGGGAAAATAGATAGATAGATAGATAGATAGATAGATAGATAGATAGATAGATAGATAGATAGATAGATAGATAGATAGATAGATAGATAGATAGATAGATAGATAGATAGATAGATAGATAGATAGATAGATAGATAGATAGATAGATAGATAGATAGATAGATAGATAGATAGATAGATAGATAGATAGATAGATAGATAGATAGATAGATAGATAGATAGATAGATAGATAGATAGATAGATAGATAGATAGATAGATAGATAGATAGATAGATAGATAGATAGATAGATAGATAGATAGATAGATAGATAGATAGATAGATAGATAGATAGATAGATAGATAGATAGATAGATAGATAGATAGATAGATAGATAGATAGATAGATAGATAGATAGATAGATAGCGCCCTAAAAGTGCGTGAAGTACCCTAAGAATGTTAACGCATAAAACAGTTTGTAATGTTCACATTTCCTTGCCAGAGCACAACAAATCAGTCGTCATGGATTTTTATTACACAATTTGTCATCAGGGACGAAGATACCCGAATGAGAATTCTTCCGCCATGCAGTCGATAGCAGATATCATAAGACGGCAGGCTCCTGAAATGAGATATCATTATCCTGCGCCGGGATACCGCATCCTCACGCCTTTTTCCTGCGGAAAAGCTTGCAATACAGCCAAGTTCGCTCATGGCCAAATGTCTCTATAGCGGAAGATTAGAGATAACAACGGTAATTACGGTAGAATTTAAGTAATACGGCTAACAGCACATGTACTGAAGGCGTTAGTCACCGGTTATCACACACCGGTGATGATAAACAGTGGCGATTTCGTCACAAATTAGTGGAACGCAAGCAATTAGCCCGCGCAGCGAGACCTATAAGGTGTAGTTTGGGCGCATGTACTGAAAAAGTAAGTAGTTATGTCGGAATATAAAAAAGGTGGCCTTCATAGTAATCCGTGACGCGGATGGCTGGCCTTCAAGAACATTTCCTGTATGTAGCAATTCCGTATTTCTCAAGGCCTCCTATACAGCTGTGCATACGTGGAACCAATATGAAAATTAATTGCTGTTGTACATGCAAGACTGCCTATCTTTCTTTCAGTGTTGAAATTATGAATATATAGTGGACGTTTTCCACCACGCAGATCAACAACCAGAACTCCACCGAAGTATAGCAGCAGTAGTGCGGATAATTAGGTTATAGTTGGCCCATCATTATTGAGAAAATAGGACGTGCGACGACGGAACACGAAGAAAATTAAAAATACAGCGCTTGTTTGAGTTCTTTTCCAATCTGTTCACGTTTCGCCCCGTCGCAACGCTCTACTTTTCGAAATAATAAGGTATAGTTAGGTGATACAAGTACACCGCGTGGTGAAGCATGCTCACGCCCTTGTTAGTTTATATAATTTGGGATTGAGAAGTTTACGACCTGGCAATTATGAACAGCTGGTGTCACAAATCCACGAAACCTGCCATTGCGCTTCTGAAAGAGGACATACTATCATATTTCAGTGGCTGCCGGGACATTGTGGCATCGTTGGTAATCACCTCGCCGATGACGCTGCCCGACGTGCCCAGGCTGGCTCACCGACACTCCTTATACCTTTATCCAGAGTCGACGCTGCAAGAGAGCTTCGCAGTCTCGCTCGTACAATCACGTTAGGTTGCTGGCATACACCTCAGAACTCTAAGTGTCGTTTACACAGCCTCGACCCATCACTGAAACTTACATTACCAGCGAACCTTCCACGACGTGACGCAACACTGCTGTGTCGGCTGTGGGTAGGAGTAGCATTCACCAACTCCTACAGCTATCGTATAGGAATGGCGGATTCACCAATGTGCGCTAAGTGCAAGTGTGAAGAGACCATCAGTCACCTTCTGTGCCACTGTTCTCGCTTCGATAATCAACGCGAGACTCTCCAGTGTGCCTTAAATAGACTGGATGACAGGCCATTTACGGAAGCGAAGATCTTGGGGGCCTGGCCTCATAGTTCATTGGCCCAGAAAGCAGTTCGAGCGCTTTTTCGCTACCTGAGGGCAACAGACTTGAGTGCCCGACTGTAGACATCCTACACCTAAGTTCTCTCTCTCCCTCTTTCACTCCCCATTCCCCTCCCCACGTGTAGGGTAGCAAACTGGACTCAGTCTACTTAACCTCCCTGCCTTTCTGTCTTCCCTTCTCTCTCTCTCTCTTGGGATGTAACGTCGATCGAAACTGCACGATGGATTATGAAGGACGCGGTTTAGCAGGGCAGCTGCGGATTAATTTTGACCACCTGCAGTTCTTTAACGCGTACCTTAACTTAAGTGCACAAACGTTTTTCGCGTTTAAAGTTTGTCTGCGTCGAAGTGCGGCCGGTTGGGATTCGAACCTGCCGCTACCTCAGCAGCAGAATTAACGCCATAGCCGCTGATCCATCGTGGCGGTGGCTATGTTAATGATAAGCGTGCGTAAAGCGATAAACTGCATACGCCCGTTCGCTTATAGATTAACAATTAAGTCATGATTCGAAGGAGCAATTTAATCGCTACACGACTAGTGTATTTAGAGATTCTGTAAATTTCTAACAACGTCCCCGATGCGCCTATACAACTTCGAAATTTGTCCCCGATGTCCCCTTCCCACAACGCACACACTATTACGTTTAACGTCGATGCGCATTGTATGTTCTCAAACTGCGAACAATTTCGTCCACCGACGAGCATAAGGAAACTGAATCAGCGCAAATTTGATAACCTCAAACGGCGTCCCCAGGTCGTACAACGTTGCAGTTTATTTAACGTGTTCTTCGCAAAGATACAAGATATGCCCGCTTCCTATGCCACGATCCGCTTAGGCATTACCAGAGTCCTTCAATAGCTTAATCATATCAATAGCTTCATCCATTAAAAGACTCCTCAATGACTAATATTTGTGAAACGGGGCACTGTTGAGTAACCCCGCAGATCTAGAGAAATTAACAGAACGTTGACATTCTCCCAAAGACGCCAGCAAATTACCACACACGCATCTAAACTTGCCGACGGATCAAGCTCGATACACGCCCAGCACCGTCTCCCAAGTTTATTTCGCCGGCTCCGATTGTTCTCCCGGGTGATTCCCGTCGACATCTCGCGACATCGCCACCGCACTAACAGCTGCAATAACAGCTGCATGCGGCTGTAAACGGGCGTCGTGGAGTTCTGGGCTCGAACGGGGGCCGGAACAAACAAGCGTACCCGCGAACAAGCCGGCGATTTCGAACGCCGACACGGCTCGCGAACGTCCCTGGGCAAGAAAGGCGTGATTCCGCGACCGGCATTGCCTGCCCGTGCAGGCCGCGGGGCTCGCCAGGTCGCCGCCGTCCCCTTGCAATGAGATACCGGGGCAACACCGAAACGCCGATGCTCTTTTTTTCCTTCTGTATACACAGCTGCAGTGTCTACATGCTGTAATATAAGAAAATTTTAAAAACTGCGGTGATTCTACTTGTCTTTCTTTCGTCACGTTCCGCTGAAGCGAGAAACGACTCGCAAGGACGGCGGAAATCCCGGAACGAGCGAACTTCGCAGCGGAAATCGCGCGCCTTCCTCGCGCGATTTTTGTCGCAGCGATTAGCGCGAGGAAGTAACATTACGCGAACTCGCTCGTCAAGTGATGTACCGGCGATATTCGGGACCACTGTAGATGTTTGCCATCCGTCGTCGTGGTTTTTTTCTTTCTTTTTTTTTTTTTCCCCCGCGAGGCGATCGAGACCATTTGCGAGCTGCGAGACACGGTGCAACGTATCCGCGGTTTAATCCAACGAGTCTCCTAACTGATCAAGTCGG
This sequence comes from Dermacentor andersoni, assembly GCF_023375885.2. Lineage (NCBI taxonomy): Eukaryota > Metazoa > Arthropoda > Arachnida > Ixodida > Ixodidae > Dermacentor > Dermacentor andersoni. The sequence goes on from NC_092819.1 coordinate 26,032,267, forward strand.
AAACTCTAAGTAGACTTCTCTTTTTTATGTTTCTCGAGCGGAAGTTTCTCGTGATGACGACACTCACTTTATTTATCGCGGGGACACAGAGACAAAGAAACAACGCGAACACGCGCTACGGCGCACTTTGTATTCAACCGTGGTTTTATTTAGAACCGACAGCAGCTTTGTACAGTAAGTAAAGCTGCAGTTTTCGTCTTAGATATATATAGCTCAAACGAGCAAAACAACTCTCTTACTCGTGGTGTATACCCGAACCTGACATGCGACTATATCACAAATAGCTTGATTACTTGTTGAGCATTGAAGTCTCATGAAGAACATTTTTATGTTAGACGTATATGTTGAGTCGTCATATAGTGCATCTCCTGGGCACACACTTATGAGTCGTTTTACGTTACACGCGTTTCGATTGCTTTCATATTAACAACGAGAGATCCGCGACAACTAACGTTACATCAGGAGTACCCCAAGGAAGTGTCTTAGCCCCAGTATTATTCTTAATCTTTATTAATGACTTACCAGCATATGCTTCACAGAATGTCAAACTTTTTGCAGATTACTGCGTTCTTTTCCAGGAAATTAACGGCCTTGATGACCATAGAACTTTATATAACGCCATAACAGCAGTTTCCCAGTGGCGCAAGGACTGGCAGATGGATATAAATCTAAAAAAGTCCGTTCTATTATCTATAAGCAGAAAAAAACATACATCAGCCTTCCAGTACACCCTTAACAACATTCCTCTTGCATCTGTTCATGAGCATAAGTACCTTGGTGTGACACTAACATCTGACTTCAGGTGGGATTCTCACGTTAACAATATCACATCAACCGCAATAAGACAGCTATTCTTCGTTTACGGAGGCCTTAAACTAGCACCATCTGAAACAAAGTTACACGCATATAAAACACTTATAAGACCGGTTCTAGAGTACGCCAACACCGTTTGGTTCCCGTTTACTAACAAGCTGATTAAAAAACTTGAAGGGGTACAGCGAAAAGCGCTGAGATACATATATAATAAACACTCCATCACAGACTCACCAACAGCATTACTGAAACGGGCAGAACTTCTAACCATACATAACAGAGCCAAGCTTGCTAGACTAAAAATCATGTGTCAGTTAATACACAATCAACTTAAACTGCCTATTATGAAATACATATCAACGTCCTAACTCGTCATAAACACACACACACATTAAGCGAATTTTCATTCCGCACTGATCTTTTCAAATACTCATTTTTTCCAAGGGCGACACACGAACGGAATAATCTTAACACAAGTACCACTGACAGCTCATCCTTAGATACGTTTGGTACCCTGATTGCGGATCAACTATACGCATTGCAGCAATAATTCTTCACATTGTTTACGTAGTTCCTTGTTGCCTTGTTATTTTAACGGTGTTTGTGCTTGGCTATAATTACGGCAATGATGCAATACATTTCTTTTCTTGTTGGCATTATTGTAACCTTGATTGTTGCGTGACTGTTATTACCTTAATACTGACCCTGTAACTGGTTTCTGTAACTGCAATTATTGTTGTCATAACCTCTCCGTTCTATTTATTCTTTTGTATAATCACATAATCAAATTGTTATATGCCCAAGTTTTCTATTGTATAAGATTTAGTAACACCTTATAACATGTTCCTATGTATCACATACAGCCCTTCCTGTTACAATCCCTGATGGGATTCACAGTATCAATAAATGAAATGAAATGAAATACGGCCCGTAAACAAGTTTTAGATACTTCTAACTGCTCTCTTCAAAGACAAGGTAGCATACCTTTAAAAGGAGTCACGTAAACAATATATGATCTCCCTCCCCCCCCCCCCCAACCCGCCTTCACCTCCTGTTGATACCGATTATACACTGGATGTGCACTGGAAGAGCGTGAATAGATCAACATATGAAATGCGCTCTATGGTTTTGTACTGGTTCTAATTATTGATTAATAATAAATTCCTGACTACGATCACACAAAGGTCCTGTATATTCAAGCTTAGACTTTACAGGTGTTTTATATAATGTTAATTTATGAGAAGACGATACCCTTGAAAAGTTACGGCGTAAATAACTGAACGTACGATTAGCATTATTAATAGATAGTTGACATGACTTTGCCAAGAAATATTGGCAGTAATGTGAACTCCTAGATAATTATAAGAGGTTGCTTCGTCTAGCACAGAACAATTAACGCTATAGATAGGAGGGTTAAAAGTAGCCGATTTTCGGAGGATTCTCTTTACCACACACACACACACACACACACACACAAACACACACACACACACACACACACACACACACACACACACACACACACACACACACACACACACACACACACACACACACACACACACACACACACACACACACACACACACACACACACACACACACACACACACACACACACACACACACACACACACACACACACACACACACACACACACACACACACACACACACACACACACACACACACACACACACACACACACACACACACACACACACACACACACACACACACACACACACACACACACACACACACACACACACACACACACACACACACACACACACACACACACACACACACACACACACACACACACACACACACACACACACACACACACACACACACACACACACACACACACACACACACACACACACACACACACACACACACACACACACACACACACACACACACACACACACACACACACACACACACACACACACACACACACACACACACACACACACACACACACACACACACACACACACACACACACACACACACACACACACACACACACACACACACACACACACACACACACACACACACACACACACACACACACACACACACACACACACACACACACACACACACACACACACACACACACACACACACACACACACACACACACACACACACACACACACACACACACACACACACACGTATATATATATATATATATATATATATATATATATATGTATATATATATATTTATATATATATATATATATATATTGCATGCAAACACACTTGCCAAGCACGCCAGTTACTGATAGCGTAAAGGTCAGTCTAAAGCGTTGTAACGCCAGTGTAAGATGGCATTACGCGATAAATTACATAGTCATCTGCATATAGCCTAATAGATGACTGAACTAGATTAGTTAGGTCTCCAACATAAATTAAACATAGAAGGAGGCTGAGGTCAGAACCCTGCGGCACACCCGAAGTAAGTGAACAGGAAGTCGGATCGAAATCACTAGCTGTCACAAATTGATCCGATAATTCATTCTTAATTATCAAATTAGATACGACTCCTTTCCCCTTTCTTTGGTTGCGTTTTCATGTCACATATTTTAAAAGCTTGTGACTTTGACGTCGAAATGAACATTTGGAAGTAGCGCCTAATCGTGTTGTTTTCGTCTAAGTTGCACTGAAGCTATTGTGTCTTACAAATCGCACCAACTCGCCAAACAACGTGTACTACTGATTGTAGTTCCGATGCTCCATAGCCGTGTACCTGCCGGGCCGGCTGACGGCACCAACACACCCGAGACAACTGCCTACAATGCTGTCTTCTCCCGTTTCTACACGCAGTTGGCCGACGAGATCGGCGTCAAGCCGAACCTGGCACGCCTCGCCATCAAGGACCCGCAGCTCGCTTTCCGTCTGCTGGTTGGGCCCAGCCTGTCGTACCAGTATCGTCTGCAAGGGCCCCACACCTGGCCCGGGGCGCGGGACGCCATCTTGGGCTACGAACAGCGCGTGCGCAGAGCGCTCTGCACGGGACCCGACTTCACCGCCACGAAGGACGGAAAGGGGACGCTGCTTACCAAGCCCAGCGTCGAGTTCCTACTGTTCATCACTCTAGCTGTGCTGTTGTTTTCGTGGCTTCTGTCCAGCGGTCTCTTCTTCCCGCAATCCTGGTCGCCGCCCTTGCGTGTCTGACGAAGGCAGAGCGAAGTGCAACTGACTCTTCCAATATGCGCGACGTTCGCGACAAAAGGAGCGCGAGAGTTATTTTGTCCCTGTAAAGGGGATTGTAACATTATACACCTCAATCTGGTGCTGGAAACACCTTATTAAAAGAGACAGCGCATCCGAACGTGCTCTCTGGTGTTGCGTCTTGGACTTCGTGGTACAACTGACTTCGAAAGTTTACACAGAGGTACACACACAAGTACCATTGTTTTTCCTACGTCATAAAATCACGTGTGCTAACAAGGTGAGCTCAGTGACCGCAAGGTGTCGTTGGGGTGAAGAAAGCAACATCGCTTTAGAACAAAACATACGGCAGACGAGACACCGGTTGGGTGTCCCACGAATGTTATCAAGCCAAAGGGCTCTGCGAAATATTTTGATGTTGCCGCTGTTTTGCACGCCGTAATACGCGCCTGCCATCGAGTGCATAGCGCATGAATTGCAAAGCATGAGTCAAGGAACAGATTAAGAAACCAAAAGGCTCAAGACCGGCAAGGGCTTCCTTCTTCCTGCTCATACTTCCCCGATCCCGGGGCACAGAGGAACCGGAATTTATTAAGCAGTCTGGTAGGGCCACGGAACAAACGCGTCACCACCGTTGACGTTTGGTTGATGACGAACGAATCGACGGTACTCCTCGAACCGTGGACGCAATTCTGGGACGCTGTCAAACACGCCATCGTCTAAACTTTGATTGGCCGGCAAGGCTGCTAAAAGTTTTCTGATTGCTTCAAAGTACCAACATGGCGGTACCTGACAACACGGAGGAATTCAACAGCGTCGAGAATAGCGTCCCGGCTCGTGAGCTCCCGGTGCACAGAGCAATCGGATCGTGCAGTCCTCAGAATTGTCCCTGCGGCGATGAGAACAAGATGTTATACCAGGCCATTCACGACGTGGGATCGCGTGCTACACGCACAGGGCGTACTTGTACGTTCATCCAGCTGGCAATTTAAAGAGCAGCAGCGACTCCACCCAGAATTGTGCTCAATCGTAGCCTCGAACCACGCACGATGCTGGCCCCCCCGATTGTCCTTCCCAGGCTGCCCGCAACCTATAAGCAAATGACATTTAGGCAAACGCCAAATGCGCCTACGTATACTTGCTTCCAAGCACGTGTACTTTGCCGGTCGTTTTTCCTCCAATTTCCGGGTTAAAGCATTCGCGCTCATTTGCCTAATACGAGACTTCCGGTGTAGTTTTGTGCGCACAAATTCGCTCACATCGCACGCGCACGGTGTTCCAATCTCAAACAGTTCGGTGGGTCATGCAGACATTACTTCGTGGCGTTTCAGCTTATTTGTTGGATTCGCGCTTCTGGAAACGGGCCCGTGGCACGCGAGGTCTGCACGAGCTTAAGGCTAAATAGGGACCACGTAACCTACACAACCTGGCGGCAGGCAGTACGGCACATGTCTGCCTTTTACGGTCGGTTCGCTCGACCTTAATCGTGGGCGATTACAACCCGCGGAACGAGCCTGCACAAGTTTCGCGCGTAGTTCAACCTCGCAAGTTGCCTTGCGGCGCAAATCGGGAGCCTCTGGACAGTGCGAGCAAAACGCTTTCGCTTATTGCAGGTCCCTTGTGTGCTGGCGCCGTATCGTGGAGGTCGCTCGTGGCTCCTGCTTGCGTTTACGTCGGGACAGATATTTTTCTTGTCGTCATCGCAAATTCCCGTAAGGCCAGTGACTGTGGTGCGCTGCATGCTTTTTTAACGCAATACACCTCGAACCTATAGGGTGTGTACCCCTGAGTTTTCAGTAACTCACACAACAGGACATGCATGAGTAATCGGCTTGCTCTTTGAAGCGAGACGCTATACCGCCGCGATTGCGTGCACCGAATGTGCAAGATTCCGCGAGATGATCCCGGTAACTAAAACTCAAGAACTGTTTTGATAGAGCCTCAGCCGTCGAGGCAGGGAAAATGAATCAAATAAAGACAGGATGGGAGATATACTGCACAAGAGGAAGAAGATCGTTGAAGAGGACTAATGGACGGACCCAGGCGCAGCCCGTAAGTAAACAGTGTACACGCCAATTTTCCCGGAGCGCATTTTATCGCCGGTGCAATAGTAAATCGAGATGTCCCTATACGGTATTCCCCTTTCCTCAGAAACCATGAATGTTCCCCTCAAGGTGGGCGCCTGAAGCAGTCGACATTCTTTTGAAAGCCTGAAGTATTTGGCGACAGAAGAGCGAAGTAATCGGCGTTTGGTGTTTCCTGGTTGTCTTTTAGCCAAGAACTGACTGACGTCCCAGTACTTATATATTTCCGGTGATCTGACGAGAACCGGCATGTTCAGCATGACATGGCTAATGGTCATTCCATCGTATTCTGTAACGTTGCATTCCTCGATATATCGGGTGTCCCAGTTAACTTGGACCAAGATTTTAAAGAAAACCCAAGAGCTCTAGAGAAATCGTACCGATTACATAGTAGCCGTAGTCGTTTGTACTTACAACCAGTGTTTTTTTCATCACGATTTATTAATTAATTTATTACTTTTCATTAGTGACCTTCTTAATTATTGCTTGAGTCGCAAACATATCAATTAGAAAGTTGTAGAGCCCCTAAAATAACCTCCGAATCAAGCATTTCTTTCATGCTCAGCTTTGCCTCGTTGTTTTTTCAGAAAAATAACAAAAGCGCGCGAAACATCCAAAATATACGAAATAGACACGCGCTCGCGCGCCGCTACTCAACGCTCCCAAGCAAATAGCCACGGATACACGGCTTTACTAGCGGTGGCAGCTCGATACAGGGCTTCATGCTATGTTGTTGTCGCAGCATCATGAGAACACGCCGTCGATGCATTGATAAGCGTAGAGGAGCCGTAGCACTGTAAAATAATTTACAGCCTAAGAAGTGAAAAAGGGTGTAAATGTGTCTATAACACACACCCTTAGGGTGTCCGTTATATAGATAACACCCTAAGGGTGTGAGTGATAGACACATTTACACCCTTTTTCACTTTTATAAATTATTTCACAGTGAGTGGGGTATTGCGACGCCGGGAAACCATGACGGCGCACTTGGGACTGCAATGTTGCTCACTCATCTTGTTCTGCAGGTAGGCGCGCCCGGAAGGTATGTTCCTTTTATTGCCTTTAGCAATAGAAACAAATTTTGCGCAGGCCATGTACATCTTATGCGTTTTGGCGGATCTGTACGGCCAGCATATGCTGTTATCGAATACGTAAGTCATTTCTGCTTGACGTGTCAGTGCGTAGATAAATAACGGGATCTGAACGGTACGACGCCAGTGATCTGCTCTTGAAAAAGACAGTCATGCTTTTCACGAATGATCAGAAGGCTAAAATAATCCTGGCTCTGGGGGCGGCGCATGCCGACAAGAGTAAGGCAGCCAAGCTATTCCGGATGTGGCATTGTGGAGAACGGCCTAGTCTGTCAACAATGCTTAGAACGTACGAAGTCCTTTACGAGGTAGCTTCATAAGAAAGCGACACAGGACTGCGACGGTAGTTCAAGAAGCGGAAACGGATGTTTTGGCATTCTTTGCTGCTAACCCTCACGGTAGTGTGCGCGACGCCAGTGCGGAGGCCGGAACCTCAAGCTCATCAGAGTGGAAGACTTAAAAAAAGGTCATGTGCACCCGTACCATGTACATCTTCATCGGAAACTCGAAGACCGAGAGCTTTAAAACAGACTTGACTTTGCCAATTGGATTTTCACGAAATGTGTAGAAGAACTGGACTTTCTCACTCGCGTGCTCTGGACAGATGAGGCTAATTTGTCCAGAAACGCACAAGTTAAGCTTCACAACGCGCACTACACTCTAAAAACAGTTGCACCCTTCGGGGTGTATATTTGTCCCACAACAATAATCGTCATCTGTCTTGCCCGCGTTTCCTTTCTTTAACGCTGCGAGCCCGGTACTTCCCAGTCACGAACGGCACGCGCGTTATCAGTGTGACGCAGCATTCTCGACAGGAAAGTAGCGAGCGCCGAGTTTTCAAGAAAGGAAACGCAAGCAAGGCAGATGACGATTATTGTTGTGGGACAAATATACACCCCAAAAGGTGCAAACTGTTTTTAGAGTGTACAGGAGTGATAGGAATCCCCACTGGTCGGCAGAAACACGACAGAAATACCAGTGGTCGTTCAATGTGTGGTGCGGTATTTTTGGTGGCAACATCATCAGACCCATCTTTTTTGACAAGATACTAACGACGCAACGCTACCTCAACGTCATCCTTGAGGGCCCCGTGAACGACGTCTGCTGCAACGTTCCACTTGCGCACCTTCGGAACATCTGGTTTCAACACGATGGTACTCCTGCGCATAGTAGTCAATCTCGAGCGCGGCTCGACAAGCTTATCCCTGAACAGTGGATTGGCCGGCACGGACCTGCGCCCTGGCCTGCAAGGTCGCCGGACATGACACCACTGGACTTCTCCTTGTGGAGCTACGTGAAAAATCGCGTCATAGCAGCGAAACTACCACACCGCACGCATTATAAAGGCAAAAATAAGAGGAGCCTGCCGCAAGACTCCAACGTCGTTGGCCAAAGCTGCAACAGAACAAGTGTTGGAAAGAAGCAAGTACTGTATTGCTTCAGAGGGTGACCAGTTTGAGCCCGTGCTATAAGTGGCAGTGGAAAATAAATGCTCACAACTGGTGTAAAACGTGACTAACGCACCTTCATGATGTCACCCTATTCTTACACAAAAGAAGCTTGCGACAAAGATAGAAATAGGTAAAAAACTGCTTTGTTTTGCCCCTTTTCGGAAGTTCAAGAAACAGAAAGGGTAAATTGCTAAAGCAGTTGCACCTTTGGGTTTTTCTCTGTGGGCGGCTGTGACGCCTTGCGTGCTTTTCGTTTATTCTTTATTGAAATAAACTCCTGAGCACCTCTTTTCTGTTCTTCTGAGAGCTGCCTTATTTGATTTCTCGTGCTCTTTTGCGCAACTCTTTTTAACATTGATTGAATGTCTTTTGTAACTTTGTTTCATGATACGCGAAGGTTAAAGCTATCCCGCGTGCCTCAATATCGAGCACAACATTCTTGCGTCCGCAGGTGTTGACGCTTATCGCACCGCACTATTTAGGTCGCGAAACCTCTCGAGCCATCTTACATGACGAAGCCTTGTACGATGCGGCTATAAACGAATGCCGCCGTGTATCTTTCAAAGGTTGCTTGGAAGCGCTTGAGTAGCGGCGCGCGAGCGCGCATCTATACACTCTTCACTCTTAAAATTGTTGCACCCTTTGGGGTGTAAATTTGTCCCACAACGATAATCGTCATCCGCCTTGCTTGCGTTTCCTTTCTTGAAAACGCGGCGCCCGCTACTTTCTTGTCGGGAATGCTATGCCATGCTGATAACGCGCATGCCGTTCGTTACTGGGAAGTACCGGGCTCGCCGCGTTAAAGAAAGTAAATGCGGACCAGACAGGTGACGATTATCGTTGTGTGGCAAGATACGACCCAAAGGGTGTAATTTTTGTTTGAGAGTGTATTATACTTCGCGTATTTCGCGGGCTTTTCTTTTTCTTGGAAAAGACAGGCAGGCACACTTAATGACGAAATAAATGCTTCATTCGGAGGTTATTTAAGGTGTCCTACAACTTTGTAATTGACATGTTTGCCATTAAAGCAATAACTAAAAGGTTAACTAATTAAAAGCAACTATTGATGCTTCGCGATGAAAAATATACTGGCTGTAAGTACAAACGACTGTCGCTACTATGCAGTCGGTACGATTTCTCTAGGGCTCCTGTTTTTCTATTTTTTTTTTAAATCTTTGTCCAAGTTAACTGGGACACCGGTATAATTTCCCACGCGGACCGATAACGTTGCAACCTTTAGGATGAAATCTTGCCAGAACCTTGCGGGTTGCAAAGGTCTCACTAGGTGATGCAACTCAGAGTCGGTCAATTTATGCGCTGAAGCTTCGCGAGCACGTTAGCATAACTCGCAATAAAATGTACCCCGTTCGTCAAGACGCAGCGAACCAACAAAGCTGCCGAGAAAGCTCAAGCATCACGACGGGTTTAGGGAAAGGTACGGTATACACACTAGCTGCTGGCGTCTCAATCCTGAAATGTGTACTTTGTGCAACTCTCGTGAACATGGACAAACCAAACGTTGAAAAATCGTGCCCTCGAAAGGCACGAACGTACGCCCAGGAGATGCTTAAGCACTCCCTTTCCCTTTGCTCTTCAAGAGTCTTAGCCGTACACCTATTTCCTTTGCGATTGCTGCACCGCATTCAAGTTCGGCTGCACTAAAACAACGAAGCCTTATGATAGTGTCTGGTAATTACCTGTCCGAGCCGAGTTTCCACACTTATAGTCATTTATTCATTCATTCATTTGTTCGTTTATTTAGTTTATTTTATTTAACACAATAAGCATATAAATCATGCTCGCTGAACCCTTCGTGACATCGTGCTTTGCACTGACCAGCATAAGAGCACAGCCACTCATCCACACTGGCGCGTCCGTTCACACGGCGCACATTCACGTAGGTCAGGGCAATATGGTGATCGAGTGGACTAGACGAGCCGTTTGCAGGTCGGGCTCGCGCAAATACGCCAAGACTTAACGGGCCGGTTTCAGCGTTCGCGAAACCTTGGTAGCATTTCCTGTCGGCAATGCTATCATGCTGATAACGCGCGTGCCGTTCGTTACTGGAAAGTTCCGGGCTCGCAGCGTTAAAGAAAGGAAACGCATCAAGGCAGATGACGATTATCGTTGTGTGGCAGAAGGGGCACTCCAAAAGGTGTAAACTATTCTTAGAGTGTGGCAGCCGCTATAGAGGGGCTCTATGGCGATGTCCCTAACTCGAACACAACCTTACAGATGCACAGATAGATATGTTTAATGAACTGAAATAATATAAAGCAGACATAGGTAAGGTACTAGACGGTAATAGACGTAGTAAAAGCAAGACTCGATCCAGCAGGCTAGGTGACTATTTGTCGACGCCCCGTTTCAAATCGGATACCATTATAAATAATCGATCATCATCACCTTCGTTATGGACTTGAGAAACAAATGGACAAGGACATTTTCTTTTCTTCTTTTCCTTTTTTTTTTGATGCGGACTTGTCATATATATAGTAATGTTCGATATGTGATATTTGTGTGCGATAAGGTCTACGTTGGCTACAAATTCAAGCAATGCTTCCTGTTATCTGCGATATGTCGCGAACAAAGCGATCATGGCTACACTCTTACGCTAAAAAACGTTTACACCTTTTGGGGTGTATATTTGCCACACAACAATACACTCTCAGAAAAGTTTACACCCTTTGAGTCGTATCTTGCCACACAACAATAAACGTCATCTGTCTTGTACGCATTTCCTTTCTTTAACGCTGCGATCCCGGTACTTCACAGTATCGAACGGCATGAGCGTTATCAGCATGGCATAGCAATGCCGACAAGAAAGTAGCGGGCGCGGCGTTTTCAAGAAAGGAAACGCAAGCAAGGCAGATGACGATTATTGTTGTGTGGCAGATATACACCCCAAAGGGTGTACCTTTGTCAGAGAGTGTTGAAAATGCTGCGCTCGTTAATTTTCTGTCGATAATGCTCTGTCATGCTGATAATGCGCATGCCGTTCGTGACTTCGAAGTACCGCGATCGCAGCGTTAAACAAAAGAGACGCGGGCAAGACAGATGGCGATTATTGTTGTGTAGCAAATATACACCCAAAGGGTGCAACCGTATTTAGAGTATAAGCAAATTTACACATTTTAGGTGGTATCTTGCCGCACGACAATAATCGTCATCTGCACTCTTACACTCTTAAAAAAGTTTAAACCCTTTGGGGCGTATCTTGTCCCACAACAGCAATCGCCACCTGTCTTGCCCGCATTTTCTTTATTTTACGCTGCGAGCCCGGTACTTCCCAGTCATGAACGGCATACGCGTTATCAGCGTGACGTAGCGTTCTCGACAGGAAAGTAGCGAGCGCAGCATTTTCAAGAAAGGAAACGCAAGCAAGGCAGATGACGATTATTGCACTCTTAAAACGGTTGCACCCTTTGGGGTGTATATTTGTCCCACAACAATAATCGTCATAATTGTGTCAAGAACGTTATGTGACGCTCATAGCGCGCACGCCGTTCGTGACCTGAAAGTGCCGGGTGCATGGCGTTAAAGAAAGCAAAAGCGTGCAATATAGATGAAGGTTATTGTTTGGGGACAAGATAAACCCCAAAGGGCGCACTTCTTTTTTTTTTTAAAGTGTAAGAGTGCCTCACAGACCTACGTTGCCTTGTGAGCTTTCTTGAATCCTTGAATGACCGCTGAGATCTATGTGTCCGATTGTAGGCAGCTTATAGATAACAGCTTTTATGACGAACCTATTACGGTGTTTCAGTGGTCGGCGTATGTGTTTTCACACAACTGTGCCGTAATCAACCGCAATCAAATTAGCTTTCGTCAAGACCAGCTCACCAATCAATAAATCAATCAGTCAATCAAGCAAGGAAGGAAGCATTCACGGACTCGTCGAGCTCTGTGCGATCTGAGAAAAAGCTCCCGCTATTATTGCCGTGGCGAGGAAACGAGGAAATCAGCGACGAACAACTGCTTGCGCAAATGTAGGCTTTCTCCTCAAAGAAGAAGCTGCCTAACCCGTGCACGAGAAGTTCATGCAAACACTGCGTTCCCTCCGGCCGTCTCGGCATGAGTTATCGTGATATCTGAGGCTTGCACAATTCCGCTCATTTGCAGCACCGGATCATGCAAAGCAAATACTCTCGCCTGTCACTCTTAGAGAGCTCTTCCACTGTCGTACCATCGAGCGATCTTCGCAACTTGTTCCAAGCCATACCGTTTGCTCAGGTACGTTTGACGCAAGCACGTGATTTCTCGCCGATTTTCACCCCTCCAGGCGCACGTAAAAATGAAAAGAGAGAGAGAGAGAGAAAACTTTATACCGCGTGGTGTTTGTTGTTGCATTATTCGTGAATCCGTCAGGAACATCACCATTAACATTTCAGATTAACGACGATGAATCATATGCAATACGGCACTGTTCTCCCGCACTGTAAATATTTGATTCCATAGGACAAGGGGATCTTTACACCAGACCGTGCCTCTTTCGTCTTAAACGGAAGTGAGTCACATCGACGAGCTCTCAATTTGAACAGGTAGGTCTGCCCGTTTTTTATTAGAGTGGGCCGTGTTATTGTCAACCTTCCCACCACCGAGTTCCATCGAACCAGTAAATCAACCAATAAATAAATTAATCATACATTCCTGGAAAAAAAAATACAAGTCATCTGAGCAGAAGCGCGGGCTCGAGTAAACGAAGAGATCAGCGACGAACGACTTGCGCAACTAGTTGTTCTCTGCTCCAAAAGAGAAAAAAAAAGGATGATGACCTACGCGCGAGGAGTTCATGCAAATATTGCGTCGATCCCGCCCGTCTCGAGAGCTTTCGTGAAAACCGAGCGCTCATTCGCAGCCACACATAGCAGAAACGTGTGGTCGACATAGTCAAGCCGTAGACGCGCACGTTTCTCGGCGAATTCTTCGCTGAAAAGTCAGCGAGCGCACTTGTTCTCGCACATCGCGTAACCCCTTCCAAGCCATGCAGGCTCTTTATGCAGGTGCGCTGTACGCGAATGCACAATCTAGCTTCTCTCAGTTTCCTCTGCGCCACGCCACTCTGCTGGCCACATCGATATCATCAACATCATCATCACCAGGAGTATCCGACTTGAAACAAAGTGGTACACGCCACCAAGCTAGCTTTTAGTGCCTCTGGTCTAAATAAGTAAATTACAAGCTAGAGAATTAGAAACTGAAAGTTCGCTTCACTGCATATTTTTTGTATCGAGGCACCCTAATATGGGTGGATGGATGCGATGAGCGTTTCTTTGAAACAGGGCGATGGGTTGCGCCATCAAGCTCGTGTTTTTATTTTGTCTAATGCCCTACCTGTCTTTAAACACACACATACGCACACACACACACAAAGAATTCCCTCCATCAAACTTTCTGAACCACTATTCGGAACTTTGTTTCAGTACGCCTCCGTTGTTTGTGGTCTAACTACTTTTCGCCCTGCTAATCTCTGTTGCGGACATGTCTGTACTTTCTTCCTCTGCTATCTCTGAACCCAAGGGCTTCAAGGAGGCCAGAGCAGCCTAAACCGGCAGCAGGGTAGATATCTTTTCATTCGAATAAACCATTTTCCATCATTGCTATAGCTTTACCGCAACAAGCACATGCCTTCCTTGGTGTACATCGTTCTATAACAACGCGTTTAAGACGACACCCTGATGTCGCTTGGAAAAGTAAGGAACTTCCTTTTGAGTTATCATAAATTGCTTCTTTTCTGATTTCGTTTTTACCTCTTAGGTAGACACTAATAGCGAGTATTTTTTCCATTGCCGCCACCCAGAAGATTGCCTCAGCCTCTCCGACTTTGCGTTTGACGTTCTCGTTGCCATGTTGCTTAATATACCGGTCGCATACTTGTTGGTAAGCTTTCTAATTCTATTCCTCTACTGTGAGTCAATGTTCTTCCTGTACAAATACTTCGACACTCTCGCAACCCATTTACTTTCCTTCGTATTTCTCAATCGTTCCTCAAAATCGATTTTAGTCACAGCTTCCCTCACTTCAAAACTTCTCCAACACATATCATCCTGCGCACCTTCATTTGTAGTCTTCCCGTGAGCGCCCAATGCGAACCGTCCACTGACTTTTGCTTGCCATTGAGTCCTAATTGTACCTCTGACTTCAAGCGATAAACAACTGCATTTCCAAATGTAAGTCCTGGAACCGTTGGAACCGTTACACTTATCCACATACCCCGGAGCAGCTCGTACCGATTTATCCCCACAGCGCTCTGTGTTTCATTATGGCCGCGTTTCTCTTCCCCTTTGTTATTACTGTTTTAATGTGTTTCCATATATCTATTGTATTTGTTTATGCATACACAGAGGCATTTGTATTCTTTTATTCTTTTACCCGAGGTATTTCCTGGCCCTGTATTGACACTGTCTGTTGACTATTTTCATTGAATACCATAACACCCGGTTTTTTAACGCTAGATTTCAGACCTAGATTCACTCCTTCCTGTCCACAGATATTAGCCAGACGTTGCATATCACTTTGCTTGTTAGCTAGCAACACAATGTCGTCCGCATAAAACAAACCTAGAAGCTGCTGCTCTGGTACTGTACCCGTTTGTTTGTATCTGAGCCCGATATATATTACCTTCGTCTAGCGCCCTTTCCATCCTCACCATGTAAATCATAAACAGCAGCGGGGATAAAGGGCACCCCTCCTTCAGTTCCATGCTGATATATCAACTTTCTCTTCGCTCCTCATCCCTTCCCATTCAACGCAAACGGTATTTCCTCGGTAAATCTACCTCACAAGCTGTATACAGCAGTTGCCTAAGCGTTCCCCTTCCAGAATATCCCACAAAATGTCGCGGTCCACGCTGTCATACGCGTAATTGTGGGAGCGTGCCGCCCTCTCTATGCGGACTTCTGACTCAATGCAGGCGGTAGCGTCGCGCAGAGCGTGACCTCGAAGACTATCAACGTATTGTAATCAACGTAGGCCACCTTATTCGTGGCGGGTGATTTCAAAAACGGATGGACTCCGCAGTCACTTCAGGGGCACGTTTTTCTACAACTGTCATCTCCTATAAATATAAACTTCAAGCCTTCGTCCAATTCTTTGCGCTGTTTCCATTCGAAGCACCACATGTACCGAGTAGCCCAACAGTAAATTCTCTTCAAGGAGTTTGCTTCACCTAGTCGGTTATGCTCCTTTGTTCTAAGACTCTCTGTACACTAAATATTTTAGCCGGTACTTAATAACACCTTCAGTCGGCAGTCAGCGCTTGTGCCGTCTCCTCGTTGCAGTGGTGCGTGTATTTTTTTTTTTCGCTCTTTTCAGTATGGCACAATACACCACGCGCTCAAGGGTGCAAGCATGCAGGTATGTGACGTAGGCACCATTCAATTAGAGCTCCCTAACCAGATTCAAAAAATAAATTGTTAGTCCTCATCACGTGGCCTCTGCATACACCCACAGTCAAAAGTGCACAAGTTCGCAGAACAAGTTCATAAAACAAAACGTTGTCTGATTGTTAAGTATATATGCACTGGGCCGTTTTTACATTAACGTTTTCTTAGTGCTGTTTTGGAATCCCATACGCCTGCTTCACTTGGTGCCATTTAGCAATGCGTTTCTCTCGGGTACGATTTCCGCAAATACGAACTTCGCATTGCCGTCTCACTTGCATCGAGCGCGGCAGTGTCGCATTTGCGAGCACCTAGCCGAGGACTGGATTATTCTTGGCGACAGTTACCCCGCTTCGATGAAAACAAAGTAAAACAGCTGAGCAACTGTTTCCGTGAAAGCTTTCTGCGATTGCGTGTCGTTACTTCATCAAAACAAAAACTGACTAGGCAGAACACGGTCTACCGATCCGGTCTTCCTCGTCCTTGCAGCACGTGCGTTTTCGTAGAGAAATGCAGCACTCGAACATAGAAAAATATAATTATGGCACATTAGCGCAAATTAAACATGGGCGCAAAGAAGAAAGTGGACAAGGACGGCCGCTTCTTGTCCACTTGTTATTTGTGTCCGGCTATAGTTGGTCTAGCAGGACCACCTCGCCCAGCAGTCAGTCATCCTAAACATATATAGAAATATCGCAGCAACAAGGCTCCGACGACCCATTTGCCGCAACTGCGAAATCGCAAGTGTGAAAACGCAAGCGAATTCGCGCCATGTGAAACAGGCTTTGATTGTGTTTTCTGTTCTTGTGTTTCCTACTCTACACTATACAGGAGGAGTAGAAAGATCCTGTGTTTTTATTCCGCAATCTATGACAGAAGAGCTCTTGTACACTTGATAAACAGATTACACCCCTTGAGGCGAATAAAAATTCTACGCTCTACCTTCCTGTCAATAATGCCACGTCATATTGATATCGCGCGTGCCGTTTGTGGCCTGCAAGTACCGGGCGCTTAGAGAGAGAAAAGGCTCGCAAGACAGATAACAATTATTGCTGCGGGACAAAGATAAGCCACAAAAGGTCTAAATTGTTTTGTGAGTTTAGACTACTATTATATTAAGAGGAATAGAAAATCATCTTGCGTTTCCTACTCTACAACTTATAAGAGGAGTGTCCTTGTAGAGTGGAATACTATAGTACTATAGAAAACACGCTTGGGTGTTGTACTCTATACTCTACAGAAGGAGCACTCTTGAAGAGTGTCCTCTTTCGGAGAGTACTATATCTTTACCACAAGAGAAGTAGAAAACTCTCGGGTATTCTGCTCTACAAATTATAATAGAACTACTCTTTAGAGCAGAGTATAGGCTATTTGATGGTAAGTCGCGCAAAAAGTGAGGAGGAAAAGAAGGGCGAAATGACGTCTTATTAACATGTGAAGTTCTCGGCAGAGAGACACGGTTCCCTGATCTACGTTCCCCACCCATCCCCAAAGGACTGCAACTACCAGCGAAAAAGAAGAAAAAAATAAGCTGATTATCATCTAACAGACATTTCTCTCTCTCTCTCTCTCTCTCTCTCTCTCTCTCTCTCTCTCTCTCTCTCTCTCTCTCGCTCTATCTATCTATCTATCTATCTCTCTCTCTCTCTCTCTCACTCACTCACTCTCTATTCCCCCTGCAAAACAGCGGCGCACTGCTTTTTTTTATATACTACACCTTCGAGGAAAATTGTCTGCCCTCTACGTCCACCTGATCGGTTCAGACGCTGCGTGACCGATTCACGAGGGAATGGCCGAGTACCAGGGTTAAAGAAATAGAAACTCTGCGGTTAAAGTTGTTCGTGGTTCTGGAACGACCCAAGGTAGAGCTCCGCGTTGGTGTAGCTACTGCGTAGAGCGGGACACACACAGCGGGGGGAAACGGAAAGAGTAGCAGCACCGCAGACGGGTAATCGTCATTGGCTGTGTTGTCAACCGTGGCGAAACCGCCTAAGTATACAACGTGTACGCCTAATTTGTCATCTTTCTCGCGTTTACCCTGTCGTTCTTTGCCCTCGTGACCGAACGCACGAAGGAGGTACGTCTGTGGCCGTTTAGCTCGCCACTCCAGTTCAATGGGGCGCGTTTAGCGCTATCGGATCCAGAAAGAATGACCCTGCCAACCCCCCCCCCCCCCCTTCATAAGACATGCCAGAACTCCATCTGCGCTGACAAAGTGAAGCGTACGGCGAATCCCTTCTTCCCTTAATCCACAATATTTTTTTTTTTTTTTTTTGGGGGGGGGGGGGCGGAGAGCCCCTGCTTGGATACTCCACTGGCGTTTAACTTTACCCTTTTTACTCAAGAGTTCGACGAAAGCTCGCCTGGACACGTAGCATGTTGTACTAATGAAAAATTACGGTCACTAACCAAGTCAAAAATAAAAAAAATTGGCGTTTCGGTAGCTGTACAGGTTCCTTGTTCACAATGCGTGTTCACTTGCATTGTTCACTTGCATTGTTCTCTTGAGCATTTTTCACATGCAGTGTGAAAAAGGAACCTGTACAGGTTCCCAAACGTCAAAACTTCATTTTTGACTTGGTCAGTGACCGTAATCTTTCATTAGCACATGTTCATTCTCGTTATTGAGAATGCTCATTAGTCAACGCCATCTTTCGGTGGCGGGCTAGCAGGTGCACGAGCGTAAAATTTTATCCTTTCTGTCTAGCCTTGCACGTTCATGTGTTTCTGCAAATAAAAAATATTATTATTATTATTATTATTATTATTATTATTATTATTATTATTATTACGAAACGGTTTCCGAAACGTCAAAACTTTTCATTCTTGACTTGGTCAGTGGCCGTAAATTTTCATTAGTATACATAGTACAGCCTTACCTTGCCGCCCATTTACGTGCTTTTCATCCTTCTGTCTTCCTTTTCGTCTTGCAACAGCCGTCTTGCACGGCGACGGCAGAAATGCGCCTGGAGTGGTCATATAACTGCTATCGCAATAATAACAAATGGCCCCTAGATAAGCAAAGTCAGCTATGTCGTGAGTACAGGTTGAACAATGTGTTGGCATCGCAGCGCATCGGTATCGAATTTGTCGGCATCGCAGACCGCTTTCAAGGTGCAGTCGCTGCACCGTCACCGCATCGTAACGTACGGCGATACAATCAAAAAGGTGCTGTTCGCATACACTAAGACCAAACAAAGACAACGCCATGGAATGTATGACTCAGTCGACACAAAGCACGTGTGTTTGACGATGACTTGATTGAAGTCGGCCACGAAAGTTGCAAATAAACGCAGCGCGAACATGCGGCACTTAGGAGAGCGAAAAACTAACGAAGCCGCATAGAACAAGTGGTAGCACATGAGATTAGTGATAAGCGAAGAATCGCTCGCTTACCTTCACAGAGCCGGGACCATAGCGTTGGGTCAAAATCAGCCGGGCTGATTCTTTGAAGTCAGGCCTTCCTCTACGCCGCGTCTCGCTTCGCAGACTGAATCCGGAAAATTCGCCTGCTGTCAGTTTCACATGAGATGCATCCAAAGGCACAGCAACACGGTTTCGCGAACACAGAACTATATACTCGCGGTCAACTTTCTGTGGCAGTGAAGGGAAAGCTACCGAGGCAAAGCGCGCACAAGTGAGAGCGCTTCTGAAAAGAGTGCCGTGTTTTCATACACGTTAGTTGAAGCTGGGGAGGAGAAAACATAAACACCTCATTCATCATCGTCATCATCATCAGCCTGTTTTATGTCCACTGTAGGACGAAGGCCTCTCCCTGCGATCTCCAATTACCCCTGTCCTGCTGCAACCGATTCCAACTAGCGCCCGCGAATTTCCGAATTTCATCGCTCCATCTTGTCTTCTGCCGTCCTCGACTGTTCTCTTAACCCATTCTGTAATCCTAATGGTCCAACGGTTATCTAACTGGCGCATTAGATGACGTGCCCTGCTCCACTTTTTTCTCTTGATGTCAATTAGAATATCGACTATACACGTTTGCTCACTGATCCAAACCGCTCTCTTTCTGTCTCTTAACGTTATGCCTAGAAATCTTCGTTCCATCGTTCTCTGCGCGGTCCTTAACTTGTTCTCAAGCTTCTTTGTCAGTCTCCAAGTCACTGCCGCATATGTCAGCGCTAGTAAAATGCACTGATTGTACACCTTCCTTTTCAATGATACTGGTAAGCTTCCAGTCAGGAGCTGACAATGTCTGCCGTATGCGATCAAACCCATTTTTATTCTTCTATGGATTTCCTTCTTATGATCAGGGTTCCCTGTGATTAATTGACCTAGGTAAACGTACTCCTTCACAGACTCTAGAGGCTGACTGGCGATCTTGAACTGTTGTTGCCTTGCCCGGCTATCCATCATTATCTTTGTCTTCTGCATATTAATCTTCAACCCCACTCTAACACTTTCTCTGTTTAGGTCCTCAATAATTTGTTGTAACTCGTCTGCATTGTTGCTGAACAGAACAATGTCATCGGCAAACCGAACGTTGCTGATATATTCGCCGTTGATCCTAACTCCTAAGCCTTCCCAGTTTAATAGCTTAAATACTTCTTCCAAGCACGCAGTGAATAGCATTGGAGAGATTGTGTCTCCCTGTCTGACCCCTTTCCTTATAGGTATCTTCCTGCGCTTCTTGTGTAGAATTAAGGTAGCTGTGGAACCTCTGTAGATATTTTCCAAGGTATTTACGTAAGTGGGTCTGTACTCCTTGATTACGTAATACCTCCAAGACTTTTGGTATCTCTACTGAACCAAATGCTTTTCGTAATGAAAGTCATATAGAGAGGCTTATTGTACTCTGCGGATTCCTCGATAACCTGATTAATGACATGGATGCGATCCATTGTAGAGTATCCCTTCCTGAAGCCAGCCTGTTCCCTTGGTTGTCTAAAGTCCAGTATTTCCCTTATTCTATTTGAGATTATTTAGGAAAAAAATATTTTATATACTATACTGGGAGTAAGCTAATGGGCCTATAATTTTTTAATTATTTAGCGTCTCCCTTGTTGTGGTTTAGTATAATGGTCGCATTCTTCCAGTTTTCTGGGACCCTTGAAGTCGCGAGACAATTCGTATAAAGGGCCGCAAGCATTTCAAGCTTGATGTCTCCTGCATCATTGAATAAATCGACTGTTATTCCATCTTCACCTGCCGCCCTTCCTCGTTTCATGTCTTGCAAGGCCCTTCTGACCTCATCGCTAGTTATATGAGGAGTTTCTGTGCCCTGTTCATTACTGTTTCTAATAGAGGTATCCTCACTCCTCTGGGTACTGTACAGGCCAGTATACAATTCTTCCGCTGCTTTTACTATATCTTCGAGATTGCTGATGATATGTTACGTGGATGTTGGGAGCATAGACAATTATATTTACAATATATTGTCGCGTAGCTGTCTTTACGTTTTTTCGTTGCCTGTGCTGTGTGGCAGTGTTCCTTTCTTTCTTACCGCTTTTCTCTCAAAATGTCTTTTCGCCCACGAGTCGGGAGGCCGGTGGGGGGGGGGGGGGGGGGGGGGGGCAATCTCACGCGCGGCACCCACCGTTCCGCCTGACGTCCGGCCGGCCGACTGCGCTGTCGCCCCCCCCCCCCCCCCCCTCCCTTTGTACTGGCGACGGAAGCGGCGCCTCCTAATTGCTCAAACTGTTTGGGGATGCTTCTCGACTCTTTTGTGCGCTTTCTTTTTGTAGACGCCGCCAGTTCGTCTAAAGCCCAACGGATGTCTCTGTAGTTTTTTGTGCATCTTTACTTTTCTTTGGGTCATAATTCTTCAGGCAAGCGGCTGTCATCAAGTTCAAACTCGGCGAAGTCCGCCAACGATTGGCTGCGATGATTTGAATCTGTGCGGCCTGATTGGCCCTGGTCAACGAAGAGTTGGTATTGGTGATCTGTTTGCTCTCGGGCGGAATGTTGTGACGTTTCCCGAGGGTCCCAGTGCAGTTCGCGCCGGAGACACCGAGGGACAAGGTCGCAGCGAGTGCTGCTGAGATGTCGCAGTTATGAATTATACAAGTGCGTAAATGCTTATATTCGGTTAACCAAAGTTCAAATAAATCAAATCAGGAAATGTCAACGGATCTCCAATGTGCTCGCTTCGTCTCTCCGGCGCGGAACAAGTAGTGGACAACTTTGTACGCTACAATATATCCAAAATGAGTCTGAGTAGTTAAGATGGCTGACCACCAACAACCCGCAGCAGCCAGCGTCTCGCGATCTTCTTCCTCTCTTCGTTCATCCTTCCATAACAATATTACCCTCCTTATCTTGCAGTGCATACATCTTGGTTTGACCTATGCCAAGTTTCCTTCTCACTGATTTAATACTAATAAGTGCTAAGAAGGTGTATCAGTGAGAAACACCTTATTAGCAACTGTTAAATAAGATAAAACACACAACTGAATGTGAAAGTTCACTTACGGCTTTTCCCTTCCGCGTCTGGGCAAACGCGAAACCGTCGCACGTGAAGCTGCGTCGACTCAGCATCCGTTCCGAGCAACGAAAAGCACTGTCAAACGCTGGCGGACTACTTTTAACGCATGTGCAGCTGCCACGCGCCCGTAGCTTTCCCTTCATTGCCACAGAAAGCTGTACGGGAGTACACACTCTAAGAAAAGTTTACACCCTCTATTTTTTGGGGTGTATATATTTGCCACACAACGATAATCGTCATCTGCCTTGCTTGCGTTTCCTCTCTTGACAACTCGGCGCTCGCGACTTTCCTGTTGAGAATACTGTGTCTGTGGTGGCAGAAGCATCTCTATGGCAGAAGGCCATAGCTGTGTCAAGCTGATAACGAGCAAGCCGTTCGATCGTGACTAGGAAGTACCGGGCTCGCAACGTTTATGTAAGGAAATGCGGGCAAGATAGATGACGATTATCGTTGTGTGGCAAGATACGTCCCAAAGGGTGTAAACTTTTTTTTAGAGTGTACGCCTCAAAAGCACAAAGGAGGTGCGAAACGTCGCGTCTGCGTACGCCGCTCGCGATGTTTGGCACCGCTATGCCTGCGGAAGCAAAAAGAAGCAAGAAAGGAAGCGCGTGACGGCGTTTGGCCAATTAGTTGCGAGTCTCCCATAGTATAGACCTACGCGACGTGTACTTTGTTTATGTAAGCGGTACGTGGTCGTACTTGGGGCGCTTAATCGTACTGTACGCCAACAGGCTTGAAATCGAGGGCATGCAAGGCTGCGTGCGAAAACGTGATTACGAAACCTTTAGGATTCAGCGCATTCCTTTTGACTAAATTTGAGGCTCGAGCGTGAAAACTCATCTTGGGAAAGAAACTCTCTGCATTTTGTGGTTAGTAACTAGCCTTGTGTAGAGCGAATAGCTTTGTTTGCCTCTTTTGTTCGTGTTCGTCATGGCGGTCGCCCAGTGGATTTGCGTTACAAAGGAAAAGTGTGCGCGCTCTCCCGAAACCGCGTTCGTCACCGAACGACAGCATCATAAGGCTTTGAGACGTAGGTGTTCATTCGTGTCAGCTTGAAAGTGTCGGTAGGTTAAGATGCGGCGGTGGAGCACTCGCAAAGAAAACGTGTGGTTGCCCTCTCGTTCACTGGCTGGTTTAGTCGTCGTTCGTTTAGTCGTTCGCTTACTCGCTTGTTCAACTATTAGCTCGTTCTACCACTATGTCTCTGAGAGACACGTAATGAGACAATAAATGGTGCCTCAATGTGAACGACTGCATAATTTCACTTACCGCAACTTCAGCCACGTCATAGCGCGGCAATTCTTTGCGCGGTCATCACTTCACTAAAGTCATATCTCGCAAGTGTTACCTATTTAGGAACGAGCGCAACCGTCCTCAATGCACACACCTTAGTGCAACTCGGATCGCGACAAGTACGTCAGTTCGTGAACGGACGGGCTAACGGACAAGCTAACGCACGATGAAATGTTATTCGTGACGAGTCACTAATCTGAAAAAAATAATGAACTTGTTTGAGCCCGAATGAAGCGCTGTTAGCGCATTCCCGCTTCGCGAAAGAAAAAACTGATTTCATTTTCTATGTACCCAGAATCCCGACTCGATGATCGGCCGCGCGCATTTCTGTCGACTTTGAGGCGCGAGAACCATAAATAGCACAAGCGCCCACCTCTGAGTCTTTGCGCGTGCTTAGAAGATTGACAAGCACGCACGTTGGCGGCAGTGTCGCTCGTAATACTCTTTCGAACATTCGGAGCAGCGTTCGTTCGTGCCTTCTGCCAGCCCTCGTACGTCATAGCTGACACGCTCCGCGAATTCACATGGCAAGGACGGCGCGGAATATTTAGGCTACTGAGGGCTTGCTGGAGGTCAGGATGTTGGCATTAGATTGTACATGTGTTATTTACAACCATTCGCAACATGATCTTGCAACACGCGCTCGACAAATGTTGCGTACCTAATCGTAGCGCACGCGATACATTCGGAGTCGTCATGCCACAGCGTTAGCGCTCGTTCTGATACTTAAAAAAGAACAAAAGTTATTAAGAGGAAGCTTTAGCTCGGGCCCAACTCCGACGCGGCCTATTCAAATACATGTAAAACGCAAAAACGTTTTTCTGAGATAACCCCTGGACCGATTTTAATGAAATTTGTTGCATTCGAGAGAGAAAGTTAACTTATAGTGACTGTTGGTAGCGGAATGTCGATTTAGGTCCTGAATTTAGTTAAAGAGATCTTCAAAAATTTGAAAGCTTTAAAAACATAAAAGCACGAAGTTTACAGATTCATAGCTCGGTATAAAAAAACAGATATCGCGATTCTGTAAACGGATTTCATTAGATCATTGAAAGCGTACAAATTCGATACGTCATTTTATATCTTACGTGCATTTGTTACGTTGTTTACAAGGGTTTTTTCAAAAGCTGCATTTCCATATTATTAATTTTGGGGGGATTCATGTGTAACATATAAATTTTGTCCGCTTTAGATGTACTATTAGATGCAATTCACGCAATTGTATTTTCAGTTTTTGTTGCTTAGTTACAGGGTTGTAAACTTGATAGTTTCGTTTTCTGTGATTTTTCGAATTTTGGCAATTTTTAATCAAAATTTACAACCTAAATCAAAAATCCGAAGCCAACAGTCACTAGATCTTAAGTTTTTTTTTTAAATTCAACAAACCTCGTAAAATTTGGTGCAGTGGTTGCCGAGAAAAACGAATTCTCCTTTTACTTGTATTTAGATAGAAGCACCCGAGCTAAAGCTTCCTCTTAATACAAAAAGAAGCTGCCGTCACCGAATTTGTATAACCGTCCGTATATAGATTATATTGGTGTACACGAAGTTACTCGGAACTAGAAAGTCAACCGCGCCTTGCTATGCGTGCATTCACTCTGTGAAAGGTCGTCTGCTACGCTCGAGCGGTGTAGGCGGCGTCACGGTCGAGAAAGGAGAGTGAAAAGGATGATAAACGAAGAGGAGTGACGAAGTTTAAGCGGCGGCGGCGGGCGGCGAAAAGCCGTACTAGGGCTGACGGCCGGTTCCCTTTGTTCTTCTCTCCTTTTACCAGGCACAAAAAGATAGAGGAGGCGCTGCCCTAAATTAAGGTAGCACTCATAGGGAAAGTAAGTTATAATGGCAATAAATTTCTAAAAAGGAACTGAAAATAATTACCACCCGTCGAAATAGTTGTGTCACCATTTTGTCTGTTATTTGGCGCTGTCCTCATGCTGTCTGCTGTAGCATGGCTGTAGGCGTTGTAGCGTTACCGCCGCTCTAGTCGTTGTAATTGGCAGTATTCAGTGCTGTGACAATAGTTAAAAGTGTATCGTTTGCTCGTGCCTCGAACTTTGCGCAATCATGAACGGCACGACTGTTTTGACGCGATCCACAGCGATCAGGCAGCTGCGGTCGCTATTGTGTCCATGCGGCACAGGGGTGATGGACACCCATCGTGGGAACCGCACGAAAGCTCGCGATGCACCGACCTCTGATGATCAGATGCCGGTGTTTCAGTACACGGGCGAAAAAACCAAGCGTCGGAAACGGGTGTACGCCTGGGGCAGCTGTCTGACAGGCGCTCTGGGTCATGACAAGCTTGTGCGACCCAAGCTGGGACATGAGCCCAGGTCCAGCCATAACAAGCCGTACAAGCTGCCTTTCTCCGAGTTCTACACGGTAGTCTGCCCTTTCAATTATCATGCTCGTATGTTCATAAGCATGCCGCACACTTACTAAAATGTGACATCGTTAGATTGCATGTTACAGATACACCGGCGTTCGCGTCGGTGTCTATTTGATTTTCTAGCTGCGACCTGTACTTGGAATGTTCACCTGGAACCTATCGACTCCACGCAGATAGCGCCCCAGCCTCACTTTAAACCAGTTACAACCTCTAGATATTTGCAGCCACCGGCTGCTACCAGTTGGAAATGGGCTAATCCGATCAAACCAACTCATCATTCGATCGTTTAATCGGGTGTGATCTGCGTTTACTTAGTACTGTCAGTGCCTTTATATGTGTTTAATTGCTTACTCTCAAGGCCAGAGACGTTAAAGAGGGTGTTGTTTCGAGTGAAGCAAAGTAGTTTAAGAATGAAAAGTTCATCCGAGATTTACTGACCAGCATAAGAGTTGCACAGTTCGATGGTCTGCATAAAAGTTACACAGTGCTGTGCTAAACTATGCACATTATTAACGTACTATGACTTATAAGGCGTTTATGCAATCGGTACTAACGTATGTTGCCAGCTTACTCTCTTGGCACGTTTAGTATCTGACAAGTCTAGAAAATAGGCTGAAAGCATGAGCCCTCGTTTCTCCATTAGCTTACCTTAATCAATTTACATTGCATTCCTTATGAAAGAGGGCAAAGCCAGGTTCACGGCACGGTCAAACTGGATACCACATTCTGAGTGAATTCACAGTTCCCGCTTTGTGAACATGTTTCCCCAGCCACTGTGTTCCATATACTGTGTTAATCTCACATTTATTGTTTGTAGGTTGACGATGTGGCCTGTGGCTACGGATTCACTTTGCTCTCGGCGCAAGAAGACAAACTTAAGAGCCCGAGCAAAGTTTTTGGCACTGGCATCAACACTGACTTCCAGCTGGGCTATCAGTGTGTTCGCAGAGGCAAGGATTTGTTTTAAGCAGCCTTATAGTGATAGTAGTTTCTTTATTGCCGCCTATTAATGTGCATTTCTGCTGCTTGGGACTACTAGAATATGCTTCTTGGGTATTATGTGGTGTGTGCTAACTATTGCCACCACCTCGAATGGGCCAAGAATTTGACTTCATGAATTAATTGATGTGGTTTAAAGCCCAAGAGATTTGGGCTACGTAGGGGGCTCTGAACTAAATTTGACCATCTGACATTTTTGACATCAAATGTAGGCTTGCTAACAACCTGCTGTGGTAGTTTAGTGGCCATGGTGCTGTGCTGCTGAGCTCAAGGTCGTGGGTTTAATTTCAGCTGTCGCAACCACATTGTGACGGGGGTAGAGTACCAAAACGCTCATGTACCTAGATTTAGGTGCACATTAAAAGACTCCAGGTGGTCAAAAATAATCTGGAGTGCTCCACTAGAGCGTGCCTTATAATCCTATCACGGTTTTGGCACGTAAAACCCCAGAATTTAATCTAATTAGGCAACACTGACAGACATGGCTTGCCCAGCAGACCTTACAGTGTTTTTGAAACAAGAAGTGATAAGTTAAGTCTTCAGCAGAAACTCGTAGTGCCAAATATAGCACAGCTGCAGTCTGATAAGTCAGTCTTTACATAGCTTCAGTCATATGTAGCACCTCCGTAGTTTGCTGTTTTTCACTCTCTGCTGCTGAGTGGGTTGTGCTTACCCGCTCTTCTGCTGCTCATTTTCCTTAGGGCACCCCCTGAAGGTGTTGACAGAGCCGGTGGGCATTCCACTTCCGTTAAGAAGCGAGTCAACACGCGTCTTGCGTGTTGCTTGTGGCCGTTCACACAGCATAGTGCTTACTGACAAGGAAGGTGGTAAGTTTGTTGATAAAATGATACTGTACGTTTTTCTGTGCAATCTTTAAGAACGCTATCAAGAAATTTTGCCCTTTACAATGCATCATTGCTTCGGTATTTCACTCTAAACGCACCAAAGTGTGTGACTCTGCTTTCTGATCCTCACAGACATCATGTGAGGTCATTTGATTATTTATGCATATTTTTCCACTTCATACAGGGTAAGTTCGATAATACAGTCTGCTGGGTGTGAATTATGGCCTATTTACTGTGTGTGACCAGTACTGTGCCCTAACGCTTCTTCCTTCAAAGATGGGAGGTGGCCGGTTCAAACACCTTGTAGTGTATATTGTGAACCGACTACCGGTGAAATGGTGATTACGTGCAGCTGTACTTGGCGTCTCATCATGGAGAACACAATTAGCTGCATAGCGAACTAGCCATGGATGTGGTTGATAATTGGGGAGGCTGTTCGACGCGGCGTCCCTTTAATTCCGGCTGCAGAGTTCTACTTTAGTCTTTAGATTTGTCCTGTTGCAGTGTTCTCCTTTAGTCTTTAGATTTGTCCTGTTGCTCTTCCTTTCCTTTTTCCTCCCCTCCTTCCTATCTTCCATTTTTGTGTTGATGTCACCTCCCTTCAGAAGAGTAGGCAGGCGTTGTGCCCCTTCCGGTGGCAGTTGCCAGCCTGCTCCTTGCTTTCCTTTTCCTGTTAACTGTGTATATGTGTATATGTGTTCAAAACAAATAATAATAATTTGAATACTTTTACAAGGGGACTGTGATTATTGTCATGTTATGTCATCTGGCTTTCTAAAAAGAGCTAATGCTTTTTCTATTTTGAGACTGTGCACCTCTGTGACTAACACGGTTAGCTGTCTTCTGTTGCAGGGTTTACATACTTTAACACGTGCTTCGTGCATGAGAAAAAGATGGCACACACCCACTTGAGCTGCTTCGAACAGTTTAAGTTGAAGATGCACTGTGGCTAGGCCAGAATTGAAAGTGTACTGTGTATGTGAACAAAAAAATGTAGGACTGTATGCACTGCTTGTGTATTTCTGCATTGCATTGTGTGATGAGTGGCATGATTCATGCTTTATCATTTAAGGCCATGTGTAACATGCATTCAAGAACTGTCTGCACATTGATGTCTCAAGTAATGGCATATAAAGGGTGCTTGCATTTTGTTCTGCCTGTGCACGTTTAGTTCTGGTGAAATATAACCTGTTTATGTGTTAGTCTAAACTATCATGAAGAAACTTAGAAGCAATTTTCCATTGTATTTTGGCCACAGTGCACTGATGTGACCTTCATCACAATTTATCAATTATAACATCTGCTTTGACAGCATTTTCATTTGGGAACAACTCATTCGGACAGTGTGGTCGACCAGTTGTGCCAGACGAGAGCCCTGAAAGCTATGCCACCCCTCGCCAGGTTCAAGGCATTCCTGGAAAAATTATTGATGTATGTTCTTTAATCTTGCGTCTCTCATTTTTTCATGTACAATTTTCTGCACTGGTTCGAGAGGCATTTCTTTTTCATTTCCTGTTCTGCAAAAATGCTTAATACAACAAACATGGTGCAAGCAAAAGCTATTTAAGAAGAATGAAAGATGCTTAGACATTTGAGAAACTTGAATATTGTTCTTAAATGGGACACTAAAGCAAAACACCGAATCAATTATTTTATGCAGGTAGAATCTCTATGATCTGGAGTCTGAAGCCCTGCAAAGTGCTGGGATAAGCACTTAAGTCTATAGGGGAATCACAAAAAGTAACAATGTTTTGTTCAAATCTAAATATGTTCTTTCATTCTAAAAACTCTGAAGTTACAATTTGACATGTGTCACTTCCACGATAGCCTGCCCGCCAAACTCCTGCATAGCAACAATGGACGTTACAGTAGTGTTTAGCTCAGGGTGCAGGATAGTTGCCTTACAACTGATATGGAAGCTGAAGATTAGAGTTAACAGGAGTACTTTCAATAAAGGGATCAATGACAGCATTTTCAAACACACAATTTGTGCATTCCTAAGGACCAGCAATAGTACTAACAGCAATCAACAGTTAAGAAAGCAGGCAGACACAACACTTCTTTCTTGTTTTTTGTCTTGTTAGTGCTCAAAAAGGGCTCTTAAACAACCTCTGACATTTTGAACTCATTTTAACTGAGCACCTACATCATGTACAGAATACTATGACAATCTTGTTTGGCAAACATGACAACACTATGCACTGCAGGGAAACCACAAATTAAAAAAAAAAAAATCCCATGCTTCTCTCTGGGCTTTTCCAGTCCCTTTCTCACATGTTGTGATGGCAGCAGGGTCACACATTTGACATCCTCAGGGTAAAAGTTGTTGAACGGTTGATCAACAAGGGACAAAAGCACAAACTTGACAGGAGCCAGCTGTGTGTTATGAGTAGGGGTGAGGGCTTGTCCTTTGTGTGCCTTTGATCTATTTGTGAATGTCCCACTAAGTCGGCATTGCGCAGGAAGTGATCAGAGGTAGATAATTAAGTCCTTCTGTTTCTCTATTCTGGTTGGGTAACTTGACTCGTTGCTTTTGCTGTACGGTACAGAATTGGCGAGACGGAATAAAGAGAAGCACATACCAAGGAGGAGAGTGCACCGGTCGGGGGGGGGCAGTAAGGGCAAATGAGAAACCGCAGTGGCTTCGTAATCATTCATCAAATGCCTGCAACTTTTTTGTCACAACATCACTTCAAAAAGTTCTTGCCATCATGTGTAAAAAGATGTTGAGTTCAGAATGGTTTAGGGACCCTTTAAGATGAGTCCCAACCAACTAGCCATATTTGTTGCCTTGCCACAACACAACCTCTACATGTGCACACACATGCATTCACAGACGAACCTTAGGTTGCAGATAAGGCAGACCAAACTACAGCTCAATTGCAATGCATTCTCCTCTTCCATGAAGGTGGTTTGTGGGCAGGACCACACTCTCTTCCTCACGGTTGAAGGCGCAGTGTACAGCTGTGGATGGAGTGCTGACGGGCAGACTGGGCTGGGCATTCAGGGCAGCCAAGGCACGCCGCAGCGTGTCAACGGGGACCTCAGTGGAGTTCGTATTGTCCGGATAGCTGGCACCGTAGACTGCATCCTAGCCGTGTCTGGTGAGTTGCACCTGTGGGAGATGTACAGCACAGTTTGCTATTAATGGGATCACCAATTTAGTATTTGGTTTCACATAACTTTGAGGAGTCTTCTCATATTTAAGAAGATTGGTGGCTCATAATATCCATTAGATAAATGTTGATTGATAAAACATGATTGCGGACACCTTCTTGTCTAATATGAGCAATAGTTAGTGCTGGCATTTCTTTAAGGCGTTCTGTTTAACAGCGAGCCATGCTGTACATTAACATGATGCCGTCAAATGACTTTTTTATCCTACAACCAAACTTTATCATAGCGAAGTAGTGTATGAAGCCAAAATGTTCCCATCATATCCAGTATCAGAAAGTTGGATTCACAAATTGGCACAAGCTGATTTGCAGTGAGGTTCCTGCAGAAGCCCTCCACTCATGAGCATAAGTGCATAATAAGCATAACGTACAACTAGAATAAATGTTTGCCCAGTGAACAGATAAAGTGCCATTTTTCACAAATTTGATGCATAGCCATGAGAGTTCCTGGGCCATTGCATGCATGACTGCAATTGATGCTGCATCATCTTATCAAGGTGATGAGATCCCTGTGCATTCCTAGTGCTCCGGAGCTATGAAGTGGCAAGAGGAGGGGTTTCTTTCTGTTCTTTTTTTCCTGCAGAGCTTTAGAGTGCTACAATGAGAGCCACAGTACTCAGCTTCAAGCCAGTTCTGGTTGTACAGGGGCATGTAATATGAGAGAGAACACTGAATGCATCATTAAGCAATGATTACTCATTTTGTGTGGACTGGAAACTGACATGTCAATCTGTGACAAGCAGGTTTCTTGAACATTTAGTCCCATTAATTACTTTCATGAGAAACACTTACATTCAGCCTCTATGGCTTCTTGAAAGCAATTTGTGTGTTCCCTCTCATACTGCTCAAGAGAGTACATACTGGCCTTCAAATTTTTGTTGAAGGCCTGCATTGTTGCTTTTTTCACTATTGCTACCAAGTGTAACCTGGTGTTCTTGTAAAGTGAGGGTAACTCTGCTAGCCCTATGGTCCAGGCACCTTCACCTAAGTTCTTGGTTGACTACTAGTTACAGCGTTAGCCTTGTCTTCTAGTACTTTAATATCACTAATGAAGGTACTGTAAAGCTTATACATATGATTGTCTTGCAGACTCTGGTGACCTATTTGGCTGGGGTAATTCTGAGTACGGTCAGTTTGGACGGCAGACAGACGACAAGCAGGTGTGTTACAGCATTGATTTCGTGATCACAGTGCCTTTTATGGTGCTGTTAAAGTCATGTTCATGGCCTCATTTCATCAGAGAAAGAAAGTTTCAGACTAATCACAAAGAATTAAAACAGACACTTGATAACACAGTGGCTGTGCATGCTGCACAACATCGTATATCATGCCATAGTATGGGGTTGAAGTCCACGTGATTTATCAGACATATTTGCGGAATTCTTTCACTAATCAAGACTGTGTCGGTTTTTATTGCCATCTCGCAAGAACCATAAGTAACGACTGTCTGGATCCACTCTTAGTGCAAGTTCTTTCTCTTACTTCTGGAACACAATATGGCTTTGTGGCAGACATCGTTCGCTTGGTACCTTCATAAGAAAGCTCTCAACATGTTTAGAGTAAATATACAAAAATTTGTTACTTGGACCGTCATGCAAGTTAACATTCACCAGCATGCCTCAATTCAAAGCTTCTTCTGAATTCCATGAAGTGGCGGACAGCACCACTCTCAGAAACTAGAACTGCCCTTTAGTCAAGCATCTCGGCAATCCCCAAGATTTAGTTTTGTAATCGCGCGTTTTTGGGCCTACTTGAATGCACTGGTCCACATATGTGTTCCTCAAGCAACTCCTCATTGCATGAATTATCGATAAGCATTACTGAAGGATACTGAGCACTTCAATCAAAAGGTGACACTGCACTCCTCTTGGCAAAAGAGATCATACATTTTTACAAAGGCAGCAAACAAGAAACATGGAAAGAAAATTTGTATGATAACATAAAGGGCCTTGCTTCTTGAGGCCCGTGCTGGCCAAGATCAGGACAAGATCATACAGGAGCAAATATTTGCAACAGATGAGACATGCATTTGCTGCAGGAAAGAAAAATTCATAGATGACTCGCCACTTTGTAATGGAATTCTATGAGATTAATCCAGCCAGAACCATAGGGAACATCCACTTTCCAGAAGTGCTGAGGTTCAAAGCCAATGGGAGTGTTAACTGATCAGTGTTTGAGGTATACAAGAGATATTTAGAGTGTTGGTGGAAAAAATCAGGGGAGAGATGATAACGAAATCATAACAGGCATAGGTAATTTTTACATGATAGAGCAGGGATAATAGATAGAATGCTAGATTACAATATGGTGACATTTAGCAGCTCACACTAGCTAGGCACTTATTTTTCGCCACACCTGTTCAGAGGAAATGCCATTAATGATCATCATCAGAGTCGAGCAGGGACTTTGAGTGAAGGCATGTTGGCAAGTACAGTGGTTAACCCGTCTGGTACAGAAGGCATCCAGGTGGCACGGAGAGTGTGGTAGTGCTGACGTCTATGTTGCTGCTGCATGTAAAGCTGTAAAATGTGTTTTTGCAGATGTGCTTTGCAAGGAACCTAAACTTCCCCTTTGGAAAAGTGAAGGCTGTTGCCAGTGGGGGAACAATGTGTGGAGTAGTCACAGGTAGGTTGTTGTGTTTGTTATTTCATAATGTCAATGACCAGTAGGCACATCCATACAATGTTAATGCACATCGATTTATATTACATTGTTGTTCAATACTGCCAAGCCTTCTATGTGACTGGTAGATGTCTGAAAGGTTTATCAAATGTGTCACTTATGTGTGCTGACAGGTAATCATGTAGGCATCAATTTGAGAATGTATCTAGATCTTAGTTGTGTGTGCCAATTAACGGCATTTGTTTCAGTAAATATTAATCCTTTCTGCTTGCCTGTGTCCTCACAGTGTTTCTGTGTGTGTGCCAAGCAAAGAATGCCATAGAACAGTAGACCACAGGCAAGCACGTCAACACCGGATGTGAGGAGAGCTGTATCACTTGGAAAATCCTAACGAGATATTTTCATTGTTATCTGCTACGAATGCGTAGTTTGGCAGATCAATCAAGCCATGAATGCATCAGTGAGGTTGTACTGTAATTAGTTGCATGCCCACAAAAGTGTGCTGTAACTGAGTCACTCGGAAATGCGCACCCTGCAGAATGCAAGGTGAATCTTGTGTGTGCAAAATTCCTTCACCTCATGTTCGGATAATTGCTGCCAGCCTTAATAGTACTCACACTAAAATCATTACCAACCCATTTCATGACAAGATGCAACATTTAACAAGATTACTTAACAATGGCCTTGAAACCACTTTTCATATGGCCTTCTGCTGTTGAAGCCTCGTACAGAAAGTATTCAAATGTCCTTGGACCACTCTTGACCATTCTGCAATTAAATGTAGGTTTCATCTGTTTCTTGTTGGCATGTTGCAGTACTTTGTTTCCTTCTCTCTTGCCTTGTTTGTGTGGGCAGATCTTGTGATATTTTCAAATGTCAGTTCTTAATCTTATCTTCTTTCTGTCGTTTAAGTTAAATTGTCGTCGTCATATTAGAGTAGTTATATTAACACAAGGCCAACAATGTACTGAGAAACCATAATAGGACAATATCGCAGGCACATTTCTTTTAGCTGTCTCAATTATCATATTTCCTCGCAGAATTCTTGCACTCGCATAATACTTGCACCCCCCCGCCACATTGGCCATCAAAAATTAGGCTTCTTTCTTTCCTTGAGTAATCATCACACCGTCGAAAATTGCTGCAGCGACTGTCATTGGCTTGTTCCTGCCAGTGATAATGATAGCACATGGCAGCTGAGCACACTGTCGGTGTGCCAACCACAGTGCAATCAAATCCAATCGAAACCGAAAGTGGCGTGGTTTTGTGCTTTCGTGAAGTTTTTGAGTTGCACGTAGACAGCTAACGCAAACATTGCTTGTCTTCGTAGGGCGATATGGAAGCTAAATGGCTTGTTTCAAGTTGAACGCCTGCGTCAGTATCGACAATGGTGACGTGGCTGGCGATGCGGAAGCTATAAGTGACGTCAGTGCTGACGCTGACTCTGAATAGGTCGGCCTGGAATCATGTTACTTATTCATTTAGTGATTCCAGGTTCAGCTACTGTCTCCAAATAGACGGCCTTTGTAATTACTGCTAGTGTCGACCCTGTGCTCTTAATACAAAGGTAAATTTTGCTGGGTAGTAATATTTTGTTTGAGCTTACAGTGGCTGCAGCAAGAACAGCACCTTACAACCACTCCACTTTCGATTTTTCTCTTTAGCACCCAGGACCTCCCCTCACAAAACTTTCCCCTCATGATTATTGCAGCCCCCAACTTCGAATTAATTTACTGCGAAAAAAAGTGATACATTATATGAGTAAATACATTAGTGTGAGCAGATGCACCAAGAGAAAAATATAACTGATGCAATGCTTTTATGATACCACACTTTTGAAGAGTTGCTTGAATTTTCTCTAAACATTGAATCACTTTGTCTAAACATGAAATGATGGTGTTGGAGAAGCCATGATTAATTGAAAGCACACTAAAGAGCTGCTAATAAACGACTTTATATACATAAACAAGGCCTAGTTAAACATAGCTTTAATAGTGTGTGTGTGTGTGTGTAATTTGTTGTGTCGCCAGAAGACGACAACGATGAAGTGCGCGTGCAAAGGCACTGGCGGTTTTGGCACGAGCGCACCTCATGGAACAAACGCCTCACCAGTGCTGTGCTGGCTCCTACGTGTGAACTACCATGTACCTGTTTCCTTGAGTTAGTAAAATCTTCGGCAACCAACTATGGCTGTAGAGACATAACAATTTGATAATGAGTGCCAGCATCTGCTGTTGACCTCTTACAACGTTGTGTATCGCTGTGTTTTTTGCTATCTTTCCTACAAAGTGATGAGCACAACTGTTGTTGGAGAGGCTTCAGCTTAGAAACACAATTTCTTTTTAGTGGATGTTTATGGCAGGACAGAAAGGCAGGCTTAATCAATTGCGCTGTCTAGTGAACAAACAACTCAAGCAAATATAAACACAGTAAAAGTAACAGCTGATTATGTGTATTGTTTCTTTCTCATACTCTGTATGTTTTCATGGTCACACACACACTCAAGATGTGACAGTTGCACTGGGTGTTGCAAAGATTTCTGCTTTATTTTTTTATCTTCTTTTTTCTAAGTGTAGTCCTTGAGCTGGATTACTTAAAGAGGCAGACATCACTTGTGCAAGAAATTGAAATGCATAATCAAGCTAAGGTGTTCCGTCTCCGTCAAACTGATCACATACAGTTTAATCAGACCTTCGCCACCAAAGAAACTCCGTATAATCTCAGACATGACCCAATCTCTATACCACTTACTCGCACGAACTACGAGAAACAGGCATTACACTTTCAAATATCGACGTTACTAAACAATAATCCCACAATCCTGGAACAATTACAAACTTCGAAATGAAGCTTGAGGTTCAAGAAATCTGTTAAAACGTATTTTCTTCGCTGCTTTATTGTATAACTTCCTTATGTACCTCAGTGTTATTGTTTTGTTTTCCTTTTTTAACATGTTCTGATTAAGA
Organism: Dermacentor andersoni; assembly: GCF_023375885.2. Classification (NCBI taxonomy): domain Eukaryota; kingdom Metazoa; phylum Arthropoda; class Arachnida; order Ixodida; family Ixodidae; genus Dermacentor; species Dermacentor andersoni. The sequence continues at coordinate 26,069,016 of NC_092819.1, forward strand.
TTCGAATTCTTTATTGTTTTGATATGTTATCATATTTTGAAAATTGTAACACTTGTTGTGCTGTTGTTTGCTGCAGAGTGTCAACATGCCTTGGGTGCTGTAGCCTTTGTCAGGCAAGAATACTGCCTTTTGCTGCAGCACCTGAGACAGCTGTATGTCTCAAACAACAAACAAATGAAAATGAAAGGTATTTCAAGCCATCTTACAGTTTTTTCTCATCCTCCTCTGTTGTTAAATCAGAAATAAAGATTAATGTAGTAACTAATTAACAGAATTTTGTTAATTAAGCTTTTAGCTAGTTACCTTACGGCACATATTGCAGTTTACGAATTGTAACCGACGAGTTCACAAGGTGTATCCACTTAAAACGAATTTTGAATACACCAACTTTGAGAATATTCATTCCCAAAGTATTCAACAAAATATATTGGTGTTCCAGTTATTTTTGTGCTTCAGTGCATAAAATGCCGTTTCGTAAAAATAAAAAAGTAAGCGGGACAACAGTGCATTTCGGCCACAAATTTGATGCTGCATATTTTGAAACTGGTGTCATCCTCAAAATTTGTTCCAAGTGGACATGCCTTGTGGTCTCGCCAGCTACAATTCGTAGCCTGCGGTGTGTGCTGTAAAGCAGTCAGTTGGAGACCTAATTAGATACATCCTGTTAATTAGCCGATGCTGCATTTTAATTTCTTGTCCAAGAATTATCTACCTCTTCGAGTAATCCAGCTCAAGTACTAGAACTGTGCCATCTGCCACAGCTGATCTTAAAATTGTTCAGCAGTCTTGCAAGAGCACTCGGTTTAGTGTTGAAAAGTACTGATAACTGCTTGTCTTGCAGAGGGTGGTGATGTCTATGTGTGGGGATATGGCCTCCTTGGTCTGGGGCCCGAAGTGTCTTTCAAGGCCATTCCTACTCTGCTGCCAAGGCCACTGTTTGGAGCAAATCATTTTACCCCTGACACCCATGTTGTTGACCTGTTCTGTGGTCTGAACCATTTTGCAGCCTTAAACAGTGAGTCATCACGTGGCTTTTTGTTTTTTGCTATTGTTGATTTGGAAATGCAATGACCCTGGTGGCATAGTTTCTGCTACAGGAATTCTGCTTACATACCAGTCTATTAATGCGCTAGCATTCTTTGGGTACTTCGTGCACTTTCCGGGGGCTATGTTTGTACCTATGTTTCTATCTAACCGTTTCTTCTGCCTACCTAAGTCACTAGGTGGTTAGAATTGGTAGTGCATTGGGCTGCTGTGCTGAGAGAATAGGGTCCGAAACCAACCATCGGACCAACTTGTATCACTGAATGTGTGGTAATGTGTACGTACGTGCCATTCTTCAACGAACCTCTTTCACAGAGACATGAGTCACTGTAGATGCAGGACTGGGTAGATACCGCTGTTCGAAGAAACTCTTTCATGTCGACTTGGAGCACTGGCTATATGGCACTGGCACTCGGTCTGTGCGTCTTCAGTGAACCTCTTTGCTGGCAACTTGGGTAACTAGGTATACGCCACTGGGAATGTGTCTCTCTACAATGACGAAAGGGATCCTTTAAATTTATCCAATGCTGAACGGTATCGAGTCCACATCACAGGGGTTGCTCCAGGACAACAACTCGATGCTTTAGCAGGCTGTGCCACTAATGCACTGGGTAGGTGGCACTTTCCAATGAGCGCCTTTCACACCAATGCTTTAGCGAGCTGCGCCATGAATGCGCTGGGTATATGGGCTGCTATTCAATTAACTTCACACCAACTTGAATCGCTGAGTATGTGCCGCTGACTGTGTGGCAAGCAAGGTAACAATTCTCAGCGTTTGTGAGAAACCGGCGCACGACGCTTCCCGTCTTGGAGGCCACGTGTGGAGTTCTCGGCAGTGCCAGTAGATGGCGCAGCAGGTACAGAAAGAAGCGCAAGAGAGAAGCCCAGTTGCTGCATGGCACATTTCTAAGTGTTGGCATGCACTGGCACCCCGTCCATATCAGGTGCAACGCGCAGGCTTCGCAACGGTTCCTCTACATGATGCCGAGTGTCCTTAGGGACGCCCAAAAGAGGAGTCTCGCTGCAGTACAGGCCTCATACATAATTCCTTTCAACGGTGGAAACACATTGTGTTGCTTTATTGAGCCAATGCTGAACAATTGATCTTCATGCTTATAACCCCCCTTTGAAGTTTCTTGTTGTTGTTATCCCCCCCTATGTAAAGCCTGATTCTAGGCCCTTGGGGTAAATAAGTGAAAAAAAAAAAAAGAAAAATATTACCATCAACAGTCATCGTGAAATTGTTTCTGCAACAATTATTTTTTCTTTTGAATACTTCATTAGCTCATAGCTGGTTTTTCGAAGTGGGACAACACAAGAACGTTGAAGTAGGTAATTGACCGGGCTTGTGCTGATCTCACAACTGAATTTTTTACTGATAACTAAATACTTCAAGTACAAAGGAAACTGGAAACAACAAATAAATTGTCAAAACCAAGTGAAAACTATGAATGTGTGATCATGTGGCAAAAAGTAACAGCAGGGTTTCCTTTTTTGAATTTCGTGCCTAAACCCCAGCGCCAGTGTGTCATTGTGACGTCATGAATCTTGAAGTATTTTTCCATACTTTAGCCATTGTGGCCCAGCAAAAGCTCTTGCTACTTGCCAAGTTCAATCTTCAGGCCATATAGAATACAATGTGGTCCGTTCTTGCTGATAAAATTTCAATGGTGATTTAGCGGTAAATGCAAGAGAAAGCTGTTAGGCGTTATGTCGCACCTCTTTGAGGTCCCGGATTCATGGTTTAGACTATGTTACCACATTCCAAAGTGTTGTTCAGGAGCTCACTTGACACACGTCCAGCGTCCAGCTCTCCCATCTCCTCTCTACCTCTACCAGGTAGCCAGCTCCCCACACTTCACACGTATACACTTTGTTCCGCTTTGACGCTCCTAATGCTGATGCATAAGAAAATTAGCTAGGCCCAAGCAGACACCTTTAAAATTCCTGATGCCACAGCTAGCTGGTGTGGTAACTTCAAGACAGCATCACCATCTGTTTATCATCTTTTGTGTGTTTTTTTTTTTTACTTAGCAAGCCTCTTCTCACACTAGGAGTGGCATTATTGATATTATAGATGGGTAATTTACTAATGAAACTCGAATTATTCTTTTCTTTAGTGTCTCTTTAACATGAAAGGCTTCTGTCACTTCCCTTCATTGTCACTTGGTTTTGATCATTAGATAGTTTTAGCTTGTCCATAAACTTTTTACCTTTTATGGATTACCAGATTACCGGAGCCTTGGATGGCAATAGTAAAGCTGGTAACAACATCTCTGGGCACTTTGTCCAACTACAACACGTTAGAAAGAGTTTTGTATCACTTCAGTGTTTTCATCGAAGGAAAACCATAAAAGGATGGCTTGTTAATAATTTTGTCGCTACTGAAGCTTCACACCAGCAGTTATGCAGAACGTGGTAAGTTACTGCATTATAATATAGCTCTGTGTGCTCTCTGGTTAAACTCTCCGTCACAAGATGTCACTACCAGCATTGCTGTTGCCATGCGCCTCTCCGGTGACCCAGTATTCCACAAACGACAATATGATTACGCACAAGCTAAAGCTGTCCATTATGCTTTTACCAGATTCCTTTGCATCTAAATATTTGGTTAATATAAAAAATTAAGTTGTGATAACAGTGCCTGTCTAGTCAGTTGAGTGCTTCTTTGTCCTCATGTTGTAGCGCTACCAAAAACCAGCTTCGAATGCCCTCCAACTTGCCTCTGTGTACATCCTTTTGCTTGACTTAGTTACGTAACTGTGCAGTAAGGGCGAGAAGTTGCATTTTCAATGTTTCTATCATCGCCTCAATTTCTGTGCACACAAGCTGTGCTGTAGCCTTCCATTTTGCATTTGTTGCTAGATGTGACGTTTACATAGGTGACCCACTACTGAGATGCTTGCCTGCTCTGTTAACTTGTAAGAGAAATGGGAAGAATGGAATAGCATGCTCATCGTGCATTTCTGTGGCGAAGCTGCCACCTGATAAGTTTTCAGCCTCAATTCTCTATGTTGCCTTGCCCTTCAAATCCAGCTTTAGAGGCACTACTCATTTCAGCATTGCCGGGAGAGATAGTGGTTTGGGTTGTGACACTAATTCTATTTTTACAGACAGAGGAGAGCTGTACACCTGGGGAAAGAATAGAAATGGCTGCCTTGGCCTGGGTCACTCATCAGATCAACATTTTCCATTCAGGGTAAGTTCTTGAGCTCCTTGAGCTCCTTGATTTAATTGAGATAAAGAATGGAGTAATCACAGTGCCTTTTCTCAAATAATTTCTGTAGTGTCTGTGGCTGCATTTTCTTTGCAATAACCACTGAATCAGCATTTTGTAACAGGGAGTGAGGTACTTATTGGTTTCGATCCTGTTAAGTTGTTATAATATCAGTATTAAAAGAGAAAAAAAATTGTGGTCACCTTTCTCTTTACTGTTGAACCAGTGTTCACAGAATAGTCACAATCTACCCTTTCTGTACCGGGTCTTCTTGAAGACCCGGTACAGACGGCTGATGACGGCGCGTTCTTCGGCGACAGGCGCGAGCAGCTGCTGACGAATCGCTTTTTCGGAGCGCCGTCGCCAGCCGCTGCCGGTAATGTTAGAGCCAAGCAAAGGTTGAAGCCCTTTCTCGTAAGTGAAGGGAAGGCGCAGCGCTGGCAATGTTTTTACAAATCACTCATGAGAGCGCTGTAATCGCGGCGCATTTGGGCGCATAGAGCGCACCCTCACATGGTATTTTTAAACTCCGCGGGCTTTCGTTTTTCCCAAATAAAAATGGCCACGCTAAGTCTATCTCGTTGGAAGTACCTGGTTTGGGCAATATTTGTGAAGCTCCACAACTTTCATATTGACGCCTGAACGTTTCAAGTTATATTTACAATGTTAATTAATATATCTCGGCTAATTACTAAAAAAAAACATGAGCAAAAAAAATGCTGCTGTAAGTTTAGATAAACGCTAACAACATTCACGTGTGTCTGTTCTGAAGAATACATAGGTCTTTTCAAAATCGTGATCCAAGTTAGCTGGGACACCCTATATATATATATATATATATATATATATATGTATACACATGGGGGGGGGGGAGCGGGGGGGGTTCAGAAGCTGGTCGGGCCCAGCTTTTGGAAAAATTAAAGTTGGAAAAAGCCCTGGAAAAATGAAAGCTTTCCGCGTATGGATCAGGCTATAATTTTCTGTATCACAGTATATGTTGTCGCTACTACATCTTGAAAAAAATGTGAAAGCGTAAAAGCACCGAAAATGAGCACATTTCTAGCATTAATGGAAGAGTTAATCCTTACACAAGTGATTGAGTTGAGTTTATTTCGAGTTTATTGAATTCCATCTTTATATACAACATCACACAACATACATTGCCACTTCAGGGGGGGGAGCTAAAAACTCATTATTACCTGACGAGGCCCACCCTCCTTGAAACAAACATTGAATTTGGCACATTGGAATGAAGGTGCTTTACAAAGTTGCCATAAATGCAATGTTAATCATATTGTATGACACGTAATTATTCCCAACTAATGGCCTGCTCCTCACCCCCCCCTCTTTTTTTTTAACAGTAACATTTCAACAACACGGAATAAGCACAGTAAACACTACAAGAATGAAATAAGTCATAATGTTACATTATAGCATAAGTAGGTAGTTCAGAAACTTTTCTTGTACAATGTTTTACTCTGGAATTAATGTCTTAATTTTTCCATTTCTCTGTTTTTGTTCAAGAACAATATTGTAATGTGTTCAAAAGTCTGAAGTCCATAACTGGCTATTACCCATAGTGTCCTGCAAGAAATATTGGAGATCATAAACACCATCAGGTTGTGAAAACAAAGGCTAAGGTTAGGTTTGTTGTGGATCAAACACTGTCGATATTATATTACCTATTGGATAGTTATTGATATATATTCAAAAGTTCTAGCAAGCACTTTGCTGTACTCGAACTATAAGGTGTGTTAATGGTTGCCCTAATTGATTTTTTTTTGTTTTCGCTAATAATTTATATCTCGGCAATTGCATAGTAAAGCATGTATTTTTCTTTCACAGGTTAGCCTCACAGCGAATATTCTGAAGGTCAGCTGTGGTGTGGACCACACGGCCGTGCTGAGCCAATCCTTGTGCTGACAAGAGCCTTGTGGCTTCTAGACGTGGCAAATAGTCATTTGACATCAGTGATAGGCAACGCAGACATGTGTCGTTGATGGAAAAGTGCACTGATGCCCTGTTTTTATTTTGATGCACTCTGAGAATAAATTTGTGCTGGTAGTCACGTATGTGATATTCTCTGTACTGTACATCATTGATTTCGACCTTTCGGTTTGACTAAAAGTTTGGTTGAATGGTCCAGGAGTCTAAAAGGATACTCGGGCATTGTGCCAGAGCCTTTGTGTGTGTGAACACCTACATAGAAATGATTGGGATTAACTACTAAAAGTTTGTTACACAATAGTTCTACAAGCACCAAGAATGTGATGTGCATTACGAATGTGGACGTTTTAATTGTTTACTTCTGCACTATCTCCATTTACGCTTTTTTCACTTCTATTCCACAAACCTCCTCTATAGGAGTGATAAGCAATTGACCAATTGACAGCAAGCTCCTTTGGCAGATGTGTTGCACGTTTCCCCATCATCTTAATCATTCATCCAACAGCTAGACGAACTTCAGATCAGAAACAAAAATACAAAATTTGTTACTTCTATTCGTATGTGGTCATAGTCGCAGCCTAGCGCGTGATGGCAGCTTTGACAACTTCGCGCTGGATCACCCGTCACTATGAATTATATATGTTTGCTGCCACTAAAGGCTGGCTGACCATTCCCATTATCATTTTCTTTTCATCACTTGTGCGTTTGATTACCTCTTTTTTTTTTTTATCAACGCTGCTGTCTTTCAATTACCCACTTCCATGGCGAGGGATCTCGCGCGATGACCAACTTTGTCTCGTTTATCTGTTCTGCTCCTCGCTTTTGAACCACCAGCCACACAAGGTGGCCCGCGAAACTTGAGGTGGTGTGTGACAAATACTCTGCACCAGAATTTTCCTGGTAACAAAAATGCTTTTCCGCGCGACCAAAACGTGCGCTGTACTTTCGGTTGCTATGACTACGCTGCTTGCGCCTGTTACGGCTTCGCTGCTGGCTATGTGCTGGCTATGAAGCCCGTCCCAGAAACAAGTCTCGCTGTTGGTCTCGCATTTTCTCGCGCGAAGCGACCTGGACGCGCGTTGCGGCTGTGGGCAGCAACTCGGCAGTGGGCAAAAAATAGTACGCATCGAGAAGGCAGCGGCGCCGAAGAAGAACTACCGCGCAGGCTTCGTCAACTCCTTTTTCCTTTGGCGTCGGTGACGTAAAGGTAAGCGTTAGGCCTGCTCAGTGCTTGCTGGCGTTCTTTGTGGTGCCGTTGATGTTACTGTCGGAAAATAAACGGCTGCACAGCGTGCCGCGAGTTGTTCGGCACTTTTGAATAAGTCGGCAACGCCATGCAAGTCGGGTCTTCACGATCCGTGACGTGCTTGTGCAACTTGCCCGCTCTTCCTGCCACGCTGTCTCTGACGCGAATTTGTGTTCTCTCATTGTCTTGGGTGGCGTAGGTATTGCGAGTATGGCACGCGGGCAGCAGAAAATTCAATCGCAGCAGAAGGCACAGAAGAAGCAGGAGCAGCTGAAGAAACAGCAAAATCATGACCAGAAGGCCGCTGCTGCCAAGGCCCTTAACCACACATGCACTGTGTGCAAGGTACGTAACAAAGAAAAAGGTCGTCGACTTTTAGTTTTGAGTCATGTGGGTTAGCGGGTCACGGCGAGATGAGCCACTGAGCGACGCCGGCCTGTTGCGCGGCGCTAGTGACCGCTTCCGCGACGCTCCTTTCGGATGCGCACGCGGTGCTTCTTTGACCCCGTAGCGCACCCGCTTGCTGTGTTGCTGCTTGAGGACAGTTTGGGTTTAAGTGACCAGAAGGTTATTTAGACAATCGTGCCAACAGTGGACTCCTACCTGCTCGTGCCTACAGAAAGCGAAGGTGTGCGCTGGTTGATACATGGCGATGAAACTTGCGGCCTTGTGCGGATTTGGCAGTGCTTCAAACTGGTTGATTTCTGATCTCGCCATGAGGGTTGTCCGAGAGCTTTAACGTCAATTGCTCACTGTAGCCTTAGGATCACTACTGAATGGCCTTGCAAAGCTATGTTGACGGGCTCTTTGCTTATTTAAGATTCATTCATAAACTGCGACGTCATTTCATCGGCTTTCAGTTGTGCGAATTCAATACAGTTTTATCATTGTAAAGCCTAGTGTCTCGAGTGTGTGAGGTTGCTAGAATTTCACTGGAACCTAACGGTCTGACAGGATTGCCACATTTTCATATGTAACTAGTTACAACTACTAAAAGCCAGCTGAGAATCATTCAGTAATCCAGCCTAACTGGGCAGTCGTACTCAGCTGGGGTTCCATTGCTTCACCTGTTCAAATGTTGACTGTGCCTTAACACGCATATTCATTTGACCTTTTTCATTAGACTCAGATGCCGGATCCGAAAACCTACAAGCAGCACTTCCAGAACAAGCATCCAAAATGTGAGCTGCCAGATGACCTGAAGGAAATTTAAATATCAACGGATTCTCCCAGAACCAGACATGGTGGTGGCAGCCCGAAGGTTAATGTGTGCTGAAGACCACCTTTGTGGACTTGCCGCTGCTTTTTTACACATCAGCATCCTTCTTGTACAGCCTTATCCTTCCCCAAAGAATGAAAAAAAAGAAAAAAAAGGGAAACTGGAAGAGCAGTCTGAATTGAAAAGAAATGACAAGGGGTCCAGATGCCATTTTGGTGAAGGCAGCCTGGCTTTTCAGTGCACTTCGAGATAATCAGATGTGATAAAGTTTTTGCTACTCAATCTACTGTGTGTGTGTGTGTGTGTGTCTATGTTGTCCATAAAGGATAACTGGCGTGAACTGGTTGTGCGTTATGGGTACTGTTGAGCTGCAGCAGATTCTTGGAGTGTAGTTTGTTTCCTTGTAACAAGCAGCACCACATTGGAGCACTAGTGGGCTGGTGTAATGGGGCGATTCTTTTAGCACAAACGGTTTCCAGCAGACAGTAGTGACACGGACAGAAAAGGACGGCGGCACACTGCGTGTCATCGTCCCTTTCTGTCCTTGTAAGTATATTCTGCTAGAAACCATTTGTACTAGTTTGTGCAACCAACAAGCTCAGGCAAACGCTATTCTGGCGATTCTTTTAATTCTGCTCCTTTATTGTCAACTGTTCATGGTGGCCAATCCTGTTGGGCAGAGTGCCGCTCAAACCACTGATAAAGCAAAACAATTGAAATAGAATAGTTACATTATCCCGATCTTGTTTTTACCACATTGCTGGAGATGAGCAGGTTAGATGAAGGCACAGATTTTCATCATGTTATTGGCCTTGCAACATACCGACTGTGGCTCTAGTGTTGTAATGCAAGAGGCTAAATTGAAACGTGGGAAGCATTGTTTAACCTGCTTGCTACAAAGGCTAAGAGCAGCGCAACACTGGATCCCAGCTTCAGCTCGTCTTGCAATTCAGACTTCCTCCATGATGCTGCGGACCTGCTGGTGTCGCAGTCTGCTACTGAGCATGGAATTGTGGTTTCGATTCCCAGCTGCATGCCGAGGCAATGTGCAAAGTGTTCATTTGCTGTGCCTTGGGTGGGCTTCAAAGGAACCAAAGTGGTCAAAATAAACTGGTAGCCCACCACTGACATGTCTGGAACATTTAGTTGTGATTCTATTCAGCTCATATGATGCAGTGCGATTCATATTCCATTAGTACGAGAAAGCAGTGCCATATTTGGTGCAGTCGTTAATCCTATTGTGTAATCCTGCTCCTGACTTGATCCCAATTTGGACAGCCAGCATTTGTAAATAATAAAAAGAAAAGCAAAGCTTCATAATGCATACTGAGCAGAACAGTTAACTGTGCGAATTGGTAGAAGTTCATGGTTGCAGGGTGATGTATAAAATGTCTTTCACTAGCAAATGCAGGGCCACCGAAAGTAAGGATTTTGGTTGCCAATGTTTCATGATTTGTCAGCACCTTATTTTTAACCATGACATGCGTTTAGGCGTAAAGTGTATTGAGAGCACTTGTATGACATCTTGTACTTGTCTTATCCTTTTTAGATGAACATTGAACTCTAGAAAATTCATTAGCAAGCGTTGGATCACCGTACATTATTTTGCAATACTTCTTTTTCCAAACTGGTCTCTCTGACATCATTGGCTTGCTGTGTTTCCTACAATTGCTGGGGTTACCACACACAGCACAGCTAGTATAAACGCGTGCAGAGCTCTTGTTTAATATTAAAGCGAAGCGTTCTTTACCCACCTTCACGGAATTTCCCATTTTATCTGTCTGCATGTAGAAGCTGTTGCTCAATAAAAAATATTGCATTCCGATAATGGGTTTCGAACCCAAATCCTGCAGCACAGCAGCCTGATGCTCTGTCCATTAGGTCACCATGTATACATAGAAGGAATTGCGTATTTTCCAGCTTCCCTTCTGCAAGCCAGCACTTTGAGATTTGGTGTGCGAGGCATGTCGCATAAAAACAGTTTACTTATAAAAGTGAGAGCGCACACTTAGCTAGCTGACAATGAAGATAGAAGTTCATGCAACCACACCTTAAGTAATTTGCAAACATATTTGCTGAACACTGATTCCACAGTTTCAGTTGGACAAAACTGGCTGCAGTTGGAAGGCCATGCTTAATGAAGCTTTCTTTGTGATGTTTGAAGGTTTCGACCCCATGGTCAGTAGTGGCAGTGTCTTGCATTTGCGCAGCCATGGCCAAGTACGATTGTGGGATGTGTTCATTGCCTAAATCCACTGCACATCTCTTGTCGTGCTGTGCCATTTTGTCTTGCCAGGTCACCGAAGCTTCATTTACACTAATTTTGCATGGGATCTGCATGTTTTGCCAGACAGCTTGTTTCCAGATTTTTTATGACCAGTGTCATACCTAATCTTACTGCTACACAATTGCACATTTAGCTCTGTGCCATGACGTCGTGATAATGGGCTTCTTCGACTTTACACTTCTGGCTACCCGCCGGCTGCCAGAGCCAGCCAGAGCGTCTTCGTTTTTCTCGGGTTGCTCCGCCCACCACGTTACGCACTTCCGCTGGGCGTTCGCTTTGCTCGCGCCGGACGGTTCTGGCTACCCGCGGGCTGCCAGAACGATTTTGGTCTGGCTGCTCTCTGGAAGTTCTATGGCTAGCAGATCACTAAAAGAGGAGATGGGCGCTCGCCGCCATCCTTGCGGGGACTTCACGGATTGCAACGAGGGCGCTTGAGGACTTAAATTTACCTCGCTCAGCCAACTGTCTGCGGTGATCTTCGGATTTCCTTACTTCTAGAGTTATCTTTTTTTAGGTGATTACGCTCTGTTCCGCATTGCGTAGCGGTGTGATACGAGCAGTGGTGAACCGTTTGAAGCTTTTGTGCGTGTGTCCCCTGAAGTCTTCACGGCGGTGATCAGCGTGCTGCGCTCTCATGCGTGCATGTTATCTGCATCGTTTTCCACGCAAGTTGTAGACACTCATTCAGACATTGTGGTACATTTTGGGTTCGTCTTTCTCTGGTGGCCTTCCTTTTCACATATCTGGCGTATGTATATATATCCTTTTTCTGCAGTTGGCGAAGGCTTGGCAGCTAGCCCGTGTTCACTCCGTCTCTCCGTCGTATGCTTAGGTGGCAGCTCGAAACCGATATGTGTTTGACTGCGGACCGTTGATCTAAGAATGCACTGATTGCACTCGATACATTAGGCACACATACATTGGCTGATTGCTCTCATGATCGCAACCAATGTGTGAAACGTTTCGCTGGTCACAGGCGGCATGCATTTTCATGTGCCAGCCACGTCCCCAGCTCCTTAGGGTCAAAATGAGAAGCACAATCAGGCACAACAAACTTTCTGAAATCGAAGCCCAAGCAGGTCGGCACGAAATTTTATGCGTGTGAGACGTACCCTATAACCTGCTTTTTCATGTTTTGTGATTACACAATGCCAACTCATCAATGTCACCGGTGGGCGACGTGATCGCTGCGAGCAGGGATCCTCGAGATATCGCTTTCGAGAATACAATCACTTACACGCGATTTTGTGTCTTGTCATCCGCCGCGTCGGAGGCCATCTGTTGCGCTGCGCAAGGTGAGGTTGCCCCAGTGCGCGTCCTGCACCAAGTCGCGCGAAAGTGATCATATCTCTGAATGCAACTATGTGTCCAAGCTGGCAACGCATAAATGGGCCGACTACGCCGAGTGTGCGCCAGCCTCGCCGGGCACTGCAATGCTGGTAGCATGTTTAACATTTGGCTAGCTGTCCTGGCATTCGATTTTGCAAACTGCGGGCAGGTTCAGGTTGTCTTGGGATCCCAGCCCATGTGACTTCCTATCAGAACCAGAACTAGCTGGCTGCCATCTGGCTGCCAGAACTCCGAAAATCAAAGAGGCCCAATGTCGATGCCAGGTTGGCTGTTTTGAGAGCAACTTTAGTATCAAATTAAAATATGTCTTTTGCAACTTACATATTTGCAGAATGTCATCTTTTTATGTGTGAGAAGTGTGTGGAAGCTTTTCTGTAGCATCGAGAATATGTCAGTACATATAATATAAACCATGAATCATTGCCAGAAAACACTTGTGGCAAAACTGGAGCTGCGACTGACAAACAGCTAGTGTGAATCTTTCCTAACATCGAATTTTGCAAGTAAGCATGTCTGCATACCAAAAGCACACACTTTTAAAGGGGCCCTGAACCACTTTTTATCAAAGTGAGGCATTTGAAGTGAAAATAGGCTATTTCAGAAATACTTTGGCACAGAAGGTACTTCAATGCGTTCAGCAGAAAGGGGGTTATTGGCAATCAAACAGGGCCTCCACTGTGCTCCCGTTCCTTCAATGCCTTGCACTGTGAAGGCTACAACGGAGTGGGGCGTGCCCACAACACTCCACCTTCTAAATGTCACCGTGGCGCACAGTTCAAATTTAATTTTAAATCTTAACGTAGACGCCATGACTTATGATTTTGGTACCTATGATGTGCTAAACGTAAGCCAAATGCGGTTGTCCTCAGTGGACCACAGTGTACTTGATTGATTGATTGATTGATTCTTTATTGGGTTATCACATAGAGATGTGATGGGAGGCGAAGGGGAAAGCCATTCAAGGATGGCTTGAGGGAGTCCTTTGCCCTCGTACTGGTAAAGACAACAGCAGAGGCACACACATTTTGTTCACATGGTTGTACACTTTCACAAAACCATCATATTGAACACAACATTGTCATACATTTTGACAAAACCGTAAAATTAAACACATCATTAGTTACTGTCCTACGTGGGGCATCATGCGTTAACGTATGTCACTTCACCTCAGCGTCGAATGCCAGCACAACATTTCATAACATACCCGTAGTAATGGTGGCACTAAAACGATATAATTGAATACAAATCATCAACAGCTCTAGAGGTCAATGTTAGGATAGAAAGAACATGTACTAGTCAGATAATTTTATTTCGCAAATATCTATTTTTTTTGATGAAACTCATTTAGTAGACGTGGAAGTTTGTTTTGAAGCATTTGCCGACCATAGCCAGTGCGACAGTACAGAGCATTCCATATTTCTGTTGTTCTTGTGTTATAGGGTACTTCCTTTGGGTAAAGATTTACTAAACCGATGAAGAGGTAATTATGACAGTCATAGTTAAGGCGATATTCATGCAACATTTTATACTCGTGTTTTATGCTCTAATTATATTAAATTTTTTAAAGAGCTCCACAGTAGAATGCCGGAGTGGCACATTCTCAGTTATTCTCAAAACTCTTTCTTGCATTACTAATAGCCATGAGAAATTCGATTGTGTGCCAGACCAAATGACAATAGTTTAGATATGAAGCGAAGAGGACATTATAGATCAACAATTTTATTGACTTCGGAATTAAGTAGCAGTTTCGGTTCAGAATTCCTGTTATCGCACCTAACTTTTTTAATATTGCATTGATATTCTCATCCCACTGCAGTCATTCTGAAAAATGCACACCAAGTACTTTAATAGAGCTAACTAGCGCTATCTCTGAGCAGCGAAAAACTAGGTTACTTACTACTGAAACCTGCCTACCTATAGAATGAAACATCAGAGCCTTTGTTTTTTTGTTGTATTTATCTTTAATTGGTTATTAGCTGCCCACGTGCATAATTCCTCTAAAATGGCATTACCTTTATGAAAAAGATTGGCATCTGATGAAGACGAAACAAATACGCTAGTGTCGTCAGCGTAAATTATAAGTTTACCTTCTGAATATATATAGAATATGTCATTTATATATAAATTAAAGGTCAAAGGCTCAAGAATGCTACCTTGCGGTACTCCTGAGATTATTTGCTTTCTGTCGGATACTATTTCATTCATCGGCACAAACTGACGTCTTTCCGAAAGATAACTTTTCAGTAGCATCAGGGGAAACCCACGAATGCCATAGTGACTTAATTTGTCAAATAAGATTTTGATTTATGTAATCAAAGGCTTGTGTAAAATCAACAAGAACACCAAGAACAAGTTGTTTTTGTTCAAATTTCTCCAATATATATTCTTTCTGGTCGAGAAGAGCTAGTTCTGTTGATCGATTATTTATAAATCCATACTGGCAATTCGTCATCACGTGCTTGTTACAGAAAGGATATAGTCGATTATAGATTATTCTCTCAAGACCCTTAGAAAATATAGGCAGTACTGACACTGGTCTATAATTCGAGACGCCTTTTTTGTCTCCTTTCTTATATAAAGCCACTACACAAGCCACTTGCAATTTTGGATGGAAAAACGCCCGTTGAAATACATAAGTTATATATATATGCCAGCACAGGAGCAATATCATTTATTACATATTTGACTGGCCTTACTTGCAGCCCGTCAGCATCACAACTACAGCTGTTTTTTGAAGCCCAAGAAAACAGCTCAAACTTCATGTTCTGCTGTTGCTTCTAAAAAGAGCGTATTTACATTATGAGGATCAAGAGCTGTATAGGATGCACGTGGCCCAGTGTCAAAATCTCGCTGCACGAAATGGTTGTGCAGCGAGATCCACTGAAGTAGTTAACCAGTGGACTCATAGCGGCACCCCACAGCAGCCGTGGTATCTACTCTGCGTAGCCAACTGCAGCTACCAATAGCAGCCGCATATGGGAATCCTCTTTATTACGAGATAAAGCGTCCAGAAGTGAGTGAGGAGCAGGCTTCTGTTTGAAGAGAGAGCGTTTAAGAGAAAGGTGATCGCAGCTCCACGGAAAACTTGGTATGACAGCAAAACTTCGCTAAGATGTTCACAGCAGCGTATGCCTCCAGCAAACCATGTTATTTCGCCAAGGCTGAGGGGTGGTTCAGGGGCCCTTTAACACATGTAATTTCTAATCTTCTTGGACCGCTACATGTCAGTTTGCAATTTAATTTTCATATGTAGGCAATCTTTCATGCCATGATGGATAAATCTAGCTAATAGTGAGAATGACAACCTATTACAATAAGCGTGAACTCCATGTAGAACAGCAACTTTACATATCTGCAAGGAAGTTCAGACATCTTTCGAAAGGAAGAAATGGTGAAAATTAAAAATGTGGTTTACCTTACCACTGTACAGTGCAGCATTTCATTGGTAGGTTGGGCATGGTTAAATTTCTGTAACTAATTTTATTCCACTACAGTGTATTGCACAATGTTCGGTAGGAGGGCACAAACAAAATGTGATGCCTTTATTCTGAGCAAATTGGTACATTGGCTTTTACTAAACTTTCAAGTATAAAAATGAATATAAGTATCTATATGCAAATGCTCTATATTCCAGTGTTACTGCTGGTAACATCCTAGTGAGACCTCTTGAACATTATAATGCACATTGCACCCTCAATACTTTTGAAAGTTAACTCAAAACTGATTACATAAAATATTCATTCCGGGTATAAAGTCGGATGCATGCAGAATTGTATGGAAGTGCCTTAATCATATTCCTAGTTATAGAATTGTGCTTAGACAAAGATAACTTTTTTTACGACAAGAAATATGAGGATGTGATTACTTCCACCACGTACAGCATGTACAGCTCCTTACTTTGGTATTGGAACAAAAAATGAGTTCTTGAAGTTCCTAACCTACAAGTTGGTAATCAGAACATATTTATATAAAAAGCTATTGCATCTTTTAGCTTTCTTTTGCTCTTAGAAGGATATTTTCAGAGCTCCACGCGAGCGCTGTGACGACTCCGCTCCTGAATAGAAGCAAGTGAGCACAGAAGCTGTAGGTAATACATTCAATGGTCAAATCCTCTTGTGATCCCAAACAGTACACAACTCTTATGTGTGACGAACAGCTCCTTTTATCTACAGTTTTATGAACACGCTGCCGGCACAGTGTAATCACTGTGATGGCATTCTTTGCCCCAACCAGTCACCTTGTAGTAGGTCAGAAGGCGCAGAGTTTCTTACAAGATTTACTAGTGGGAACTTGGGTGCTGGAATCGTTCATCTATCATGAGAATCTTCATGCTTGTGGCTTTAAACATGCTTGTGACCTTGTTTGGTTATGATTTAACTTTCTAAATCTTCAAGCACTCATATTTTTCAAAACACACAAAGGCACTTTGTCTCCGTCCCCATCCATAATCATTGCACATTGTTGCATTTATAACACAATATTGCTACGGAACAATATGTGCGATCACGAAAAGGCGAGTAGTGCGAAGACGACGATGAGAAGCTAGCGCTGGCTGTTGCCTCTAGGCCAAGTGCAGCGTATTTTCTTGTAAATATACTTGTACATAGCTTTTCGTCTGCGTCTTCCTACGTAACATATCTGGTGGAGGTGCGGTGGAGGTGCTGTCTTCCTACGTAACAATATTATGTCAAAAATTAACAAATGGCATAGTGACGAAGCTGTATGAAGTTGCACTTCCATTTAATTATGCGAAACAGGCATCCCAATCTGTCATTTCCCGTTCATGTTTTAATTTTTGCTGATGGGAGTACATCGAAAGCGATACTGCCGGAGTTTGATTGAGAATGCAGCCCCAGGTGCAAGAACGTGAAAGGAAGAAAAACAGGCGAAAGGCTGCTAAGAAAATTTAGGCAGACGCAACAAGCTGTCAGCCGAACAGAGTTAAACTGCTTGGGTCCAGCTTTGGCAGGTGTTATTTTATACTATGGCAGCAGTTCAAAGCTCAGAAGTGGGTTTGCTGTGCCTGTTGGTCCTCTCCATTACACCACCATCATTGTGTCATCATCAAGCCATCTCCTTGAGAACACGCCCTAACCTACGCTCCTTATCCTCGGCTTTGCCCACACCCACCACTGCCACCGGGGCTCGTACCCTTGCGGCAATGTGCAGTTGGGTGTGAGACACGCTGGCCACTGGGCTATCGTGCAAAATTCGTGCTTCGCAATGTACAGGATTCTGTGCACCATGCTGACTCGGGAAGTAGTTACTGTCTGTGCATGCACTTCAGAAAACACAGCAAATGATACTGTAACAGATGAAGACGTCATTGTGCGCATACATCAGGAAGTTTTGAAAAGATAGTGTCATTATTTTAGAATTAAATAATTTGGATGGCAGTGCGCTCGGAGATCCTGATCCTGTAATGTGTCACATTCAATAGGTCGTTTATGTACGCTTTGGAGGTGCTACGAAAGTCGTGTAACATGGCTTTAAAGCTGTATTACAATGCCAAGTCTAGCAGCAATGACATGGCACTATTATTGCCTTTGAAGGTTCTTTATGGTTGCAGTGAAACTTAGTTGCTGTATCGCACCACCTTTGTAGTGATCTGAAACGACGATTTGAATGTGCCGATTTTTTCTAAAGGGTCATAAATAGAAACAGAATGTCAGTTTGTAAACTGATAAAGTATCCCTTCGAGACTCAATGTTTTTTTTAATTTCACGATAATAGATTGATTATCAGAAGAGAAAATTAAGGTCACAGTCCTGATCTAAAGTTTTTTGTTCTTTATTTTGTGCCAGAACTCCAGCAGTAGTACATCAGTGTAACGTCGTTCATTTAAAAGTATATATATATTTTCTTTGTAGTTGGGCCATTGTGGCTTAGTTAATGTTGCTGAAACTTGTTAAGTGCCACCGTTCGCTCCTTTATTATTAAATTTCATCCATCTTTACCATTAAAATTTTAAGTAAGCCTGAGCAGACATCATCAAAATCCATAATGTGATGGCGAGCTGGTGTGGGAACTTAAAGGTGGCATCGCCAGCTGTCCTTTGTTCTCATGTATTTTCTGGCTTACCAAGCTTCTTTCAATGGCAAGAGTGGCTTTTTTGTTGCTGTAGAAGGGCATTTTACTAATACAGCTCGCATAATTTTTCTGGTTACTGTCCTATTAAAGGTAAAGCACATTTGAATAAAGCTTGGGCTACACTTTATATGTGCGAATGGGGCCTTTGATGGGGCAATGATGATGGTAGCAAACTTCCAAATTGTCAGCGCCTGTCTTCTCGTCTAAGACTTTCACTGAAACTCAGTCTGTTTGCGTTGTAGCAGCCTTGGAACTCTGCTCTGGTCCATTGAGTTTTCCGTGTGCAGGCCGCAGCATGATTGAAGAGCTTCGTAGTACAGAAGGCCAAGGAAGCCAGTAAGGTGCTTGGAGTTGCAGCTGGCCAGGCCCCTGCAATATGAGATTTAGAAAAACAAAGGATTGGAGTGCTAATTTTGGAGCACAGCTCTTAGGTGCCCATTCCTGCATTCAGCATCAGCGTCCCTCAGCATAAATGAGCGGCCGCGGAGCACAGTGGGGGATGAAAGACAGCGAGAGCGAAGAGAGCACGATGAGGATGCAGCAGAAGCATCGGGAGAAAAGTGGAGGAGCATAGAGCAGCAAGAGGGTGAGGGGGAAAGTGGGTTGCCACGCAAGACATGCTCCACGGCGGCAACCAGGCATGCAGCAAGCGCTCCCACCGATACCATATATGGAAATAAAGTGCTGGCATGGGCTTCGGACCCATTGCACATGCACTACTTCGCCTGTGCCACTGCTGCTAGAGAATGCGCTCCGCGCAAGCCACGCGTTCCCGTGTTCACGCTTTCCTTCAGAATAATGAGGGACACAACCGGTGGAAATGCTTTCTCTGCCACTCCTGTTAAACGAGCTGCCCAAGCAGAGGCTCAGCGTCGCCGCCAAGAGGACGACCCTGTCATCAAGAATCGAATTCTTTACCACAGTTTATCGCAAATTCAAAACACCTTAACAGCTGTACTCAAAATTCACATTAGGGAGTATCGTAATTGTTTGTGAATTTTTTTTTTCACGATCTTTCACAAGTATATTTCGTGTATAAATCGCTTTTGAATGAATAGTGACTAGGTTGACATGTAAATTCTATGATTTACAGAACATGTAATTGGATTGGAACATGGATTAGCACTGCTAATCATTTGTAATATTAAGGTAGACTGTGTGATATCGGTACTTTCACAAAAATGTTTGTGAGTGCACATCTGAACTTCCACCCTGTGATCTGTGTTGAAGCGCAACATTTTCTTCATACAACATGTTGGTTTGTTCAGCTTTGGATGACTGATCAAATTTGTTAGCCACATGCCTCATCTGCATGTTGAGACTTATACCCAGACGTTGCACTGAAGGTTTGCTGCTTCCAAAATGCTTTGCTGGGCAGCTTTTTATATGCTCTGTCCCATTTTGCATAGGTGAGTGTGCTTGCATGCCTTAAAGGTCATCTCTTTTTACCACACTGATATAATGGCTAATCACGAAATGTGCGAAGTCACAACTTCATTTCGAAATTGTCATGCACTGCATTACACACAGCTAGCAGCACTTGTTTGCAAGGATTTACTGACGGCTCATAGACAGCGTTTTAAATGAAACTATGCACCTCATTGTTTGAAGACAATAGCAACTGGTTAATTGACAACTTGAGTACAGTTGAGCAGGACATGACTTATAATTGAAATATGATGTGCTTCGTAATACCAGCGTTTGCTTCATATACTCCTTTTACATTAATATGTAAAACTCTACAGTTTGCCGTCCTCAGTAACTACTTGTAGACAGTTGTGCACTCTGCACTGGAGGGTGAGCCAGAATCTAAATTATAGTTTAACCTGAATTATCTGAGGCCTGTTACCTGAAGGTAGTCCCCGTTAAGGCTGCTGCTGCCGCACTGGTTGTACCACCATGCCCCCTCGTGTTCTCTGGCACAGCTTCCGTCACCCCACTGGTCATTGTCGACATCCCACGTCGAGAAGGCCATTGCAGCATGCGCGCTCAGGCCATCCCCTTTATGTTACGTGACATACATTGACATTATAACTGATTTAGCCAAACAGAACAGATTACTGCATAACCTTGTTAATATATTTTTTTAGGACACTGTTGAAAAATAATGTAAGATCCAATAACGCCTGCCATAGCACTATTGATGAGACAAGTTAGTCTCATAAAACCTTATTTGGAGTTGAACATAAACCGAAGAAACTATTGAAAATCTACCTGTAATACTTGTTATCACTGCCTGGCAGTTCAGCTGAATGCTAAATATATTTTTGGAGTGGCCATAACCTTGAATCATACTAATGAAGTTGGCAATTTCCATCTGGTAGATGGGTCGAATCTTCAACAACAACAGAAGCTGTTTTCAAAAACTTGCTAGATTGGCTCTTCGGTTCCTCTAGAATGCAGTGTGATTCTTGCTTATTGAAAAACAATTTAGTCCTGAATTGTGTTTCAGAAGTGTAATTTACCAATCCAGCCTTTGTGCTCCTTCTTAGTTTCCTTTTACGGTTATGTGTATTGCTGTTGCAAAGCTATTATATATTGCTGATTATTTGTGGCTAGAGTAGTCTGGTCATCAGAGCACCGATGTCATTGTGAAAATTTAGCTTTGATTGGTTAACATTTGTTTCTCATACCAAACAGAACATTCAATATGTATAACAGGCAGTGTTTGACTCACCTGCATCTCCACCTTCGTATTTACCAAGTAGCTTGAGTGCAAACTTCTCACGTTCACTTCCTATGGCAAAGTAAGCATACAGGGCATGTGTGTGTTGTCCATCAAAGTCTTCTAGGTCGACCCTGACTTGGTACAGCCTCTGAGATGTCAAATGATGGATCTGGTTATTTCCTGCAACAGAAAATGGAGTAACACCCGCAGTGGTACCTCAGTGGCCATGGCCTGGGCACATCAGAATGCAAAATCACCTACGTGCCGTGCATTGGGTGCACAATAAGGAACCCCAGGTGGTCAAAATTAAGCTGGAATTCCTGGCTATAGTGTGCCTCATAACCAGATTGTAGTCTTAGCATGTAAAACCCCAGAATTAAATTTTAATGTTTAAAGGTAACTGCCAGCTTTCTTGGTTTCACTTTGAATTAATTTTGCAGTGGTGCATGAGCTTACCTAGCCAAAATTCACATGCTGTGTTGCCAAACCCATACTTGTAGTCGGTCCAACTTCTCTGGAAATCTGTGCTTCCATCGAACCTTCGTTGCACGACCTGCATTGTTGCAGTTGTGCTGTACTGCAGTGAATATCGGCCACCTCTGCATGAGAGCATGCTACTGTATTATATGTGATATAAGATTTTCTGTGCACAATGGCTTGTGTCATTGCGCCGATAACAAAACAGTGGTGCATTAAACAGTATTCCAGAACTGTTCCAGAAAGCATGCATCAGGGCACCAGTATTCTCACCTTAACAGCTTGCCCTCGCAGAATCTGCCTGGCACATGTCGCTCCCTCTTTCCTAGCGTTCTGTCATTTCAACTGCCCTTCATTGGTGTATTGTGCAAGGCTGTATCGTCAAAAATGCCATAATTTGAGACAAGCTTTAAATGGCAGGAAGTGGGTGGTCTCACTTTATGATGTGGATGCTAGCACTGCTTTTCTCTTTCTTTCATCATGGGCTGCAAGTGACTGAGACAGCACATGCGTGCACGTACACACACACACACACACACACACACACACACACACACACACATATATATATATATATACATACATATATATATATATATATATAGGTACGAGTATTTAATTTCAATAGTTTTCACCGGTGGACTGATCTTCATCAGGGTTTACAAGAAAATGGCACTTTGGCACTGATAGTGAAGACATCAGACTGCATGGCCGGTCGTTCTCAGATACATCAAACAAAAGCGACAGTTGTGACAGTGATTGACTCCTTCTAGGTGCTTTGGAAGATTCACAGCTGCCTTATTGGCAATGATGCAGGACAAAAGGAAGGTGGAGTCCTATCTATGTAGGGCAAGAAGGCCAGTGAGAAAAAAGGAAGAAAAAAAGGAAAAAGAGGAAGAGGGAGACATAAGTCGCGGAAGGGCACAGGAGGGAGAATAGCGGTATCTAGGTTTCCATTGACACGAGGCAAGAAGGGAGAAAGCGGTTACTGTGCAGCACCGGTACATGTGTCGCCGTTGTAGCGAGAGAGAGGGCAAGTTGAATAGGGCGATGGGGGGCAGAGTAGAGAAGGGGCCTGGAAGGGAGACAGAAAAGAGGCAACTTGTGTAAAGTAACACCGTCTCACATTACACGTGTACAAGGCACGGCCTGTTCCGGCGACTTTGTGGTCCAGCTGAGGTCCAGCAAAGCACCTAGAAAGAGTAAATCACTGTCACAACCGTAACTTTCGGTTGATGTATCTGAAAATGACTGGGCATGTAGCCTGCTGTCTTCCCTATCAGTGCCAAGGTGCCATTTTCTTGTAAACACTGATGATCAGTACACAGGTTGGAACTGTTGAAAATAAATATTTGTTCTGTTTACTTTATAGCATCGCTCACTATATATATATACACTTAAAATGAAGGCACAGTGAAGCATTGTCAAAGATATACTGCCTAATTCACGAAAATATTCAGAAGAAGCACTTTTATCAAGGGCATAGAAGCCTTCATTTTAAGTTTCAACTACAAGTTGACCCATTGAACGCCTCTTTGCACTATATATATGTACAGGGTGTCCCAGCTAACTTTAGGCAGAGTTTAAAAGTATGTGAATGCCATGTAGTTTGACAGAACCAAGGTAATTTTGTTTGTCATCGCTTGAAGATACTCAGATTATTTTTTTCATTCTACCTAATTACATAATTAGTCTTAATTAATTGATCAACTTCTCAAATATTATAATTCTATGAAAAGTGTCACTGAGAAAATTGTAGAGCGACATGAAAAACTCCCAATGCAGCTTTCTTTTACACGATACGCACTGCATAAAGGTGTTTTTTCGAGCATGAAAGAAGCCTGCGAATACACGCAACGTGCCTCAAGCAGCCAGTCACATGGCAATTTTGCATGCATTTGCGGGCTTCTTTCATGCTTGGAAAGACACCTTTACGTAGCAGGTATTGAGCAATAGAAAGCTGTATCCAGAGTTCTTCATGTCACTCTACAATTTTCTCCATGACACTTTGCATCTAATTATACTATTTGAGAAGTTGGTTAATCAATTAAGACTATTTAGGTGGAATTAAAGAAATGAGTTATCTCCAAGTGACAGCAAAAAACATCACCTTCGTTTTGTCCAGCTACACCGCATTTGCATATCTTTAAACTCTGGCTAAAGTTAGGCCACAATTAGTACATGACCGGGGTTGTTGGAGAAGTATGGGAGAGGCCTTTGCCCTGCAGTGGGCGTAACCAGGCTGATGATGATGATGATGAAAGTTAGCTGGGCCACCCTTTAAATATATATAAATGGGACATGACATAATTGCTTTAGGACAAGCTTTGTTGTCAGTGCTTACCGTCCACCCTCCACCATCACTGTCCATGTTGCAGTAAACCGTGATGGCTTCTGGAGAACCAGATGGCTGGATACGATAGACTCCCGATGAGTTGTGGCCATCTTGCAGCACATCCCAGCAATCTAGGGGTAGCTGCACACTCGTAGCTTGCACTGTACTCGTGCAGGACACTTGGAGGTGGCTAGACGACTGTTCCAAGTGGCTCACTGCGTCTAGCAGCTGCTTGTGTGTTGCTACCAGGAAGGTGTGATTGTGGATGTACCTGGGAACACAAGAACGGAAGCATTTTATCGTATGTGCTGTCGGAGAGTTTTAGCCTGAACAGATCTTGCAAACGTCTTTGTTTTCTCTGGATTACTATGGCTGACACAAGCAGCGGTGTTTAACATACCATTGCAAGATGCCCCTTGTGTTGAGCACATCTCGTGATTGTGTGTTACACCAGTATGCAGTGGCACATTTTCCTGCTACATGGCACTTCTTGGCAGATGAGGTGTACAATAATTAGGAAGTTTGCATCACTGCAGGAGCCTTTACACCAACTGGTACAAGAAAACAGCTACGCAAAATGTATGCAATAAAATGTTCACACAATTTGGTTCAGCAAAAGGTTTCAAGATGTCGCCAGCACCTCACTTTGTTCCTGTATTCTGGTAAAGCATGTTTAGTCTAAAATTTTCTAATTATTTTCAATGATTCTTGTGCATGTTTGAAAGCAAGCGTTACGTTTCATGCGACACAATATGCAATGGCATTGAGTGAGGAAGTGCTATGGCTCTGCTCTCGTTGCTAGAGTGCGTGTTGAAGTGGTGCCTTTTAATGCCATCAGTGGCTGGTTCTGATACTAAAGCAAAGTTGTGTGTGGAACAATGCTTGTGTTAGCACTGCAGTGTGTCTCTTGCAGTATAAGGTATGATATACCTCCTTTATATATGAAGCATTGCTTGACCTATCAGCAAATTGTGCAGTGCATATTAATGCATTAGCATTAGAAGCGTCAAAGTGGAGAAAAGTGTGTGTGTGTGAAGTGTGGGAAGCCAATCAGCTGGTAGAGGTAGAGAGGGGACGGGAGAGCTTAGAAGAGTGCATGTGTTTGTGTAAAAATGTGACATTACTTGAAGGGTGGCCATCAGAGGCTGACCAAAATAGCACAGTGTGAAAGCTTTATCGGATGCAAGATCAATGGAAAAATTGCTAGCGTTCTTGAAATTTCCATGCAGGTAGTGGTGTGTAACATCCTATATGCCTCTCAATCACTCAATGCTTCACATGCAACACTGGATTTTCTTCTTGCATTTTCTCATTTGCTGAGCACATGAGGCCATTTAGGCTTGCTGTGCACTAGTTGCCTCTTTGAACTGCTATCTAAAAGAACCAATGGGGCGCTAAGCCACAAACTACGTCATGTTGCATTAGTTGAGTTGTAAGGAGTCGAGTTTTGCATCCGACATAAAAAGCTTTTTATAAAAGTTTGTGTGCGCACTTTGTTGGCTCATTAAAAAAGGCAGCATCAGTTGTTTTAGAAATAGGAACATACCACAGGCTTTAAATGTCAGTCTGTTGATGGCACTGACAGTTAACCCTTTTTAAGAAGCTTAGATTAAAATAATTCTTGCCTTCTATATCATGTCATTTCAGTTTTCTTTCAACCTCAATAATGATGCAGTGGGTCTTTTTGATTTGTTGTTGATTGCCCAGGACTGTCCAAGAAGCTTCATATACCAATGCTCATTGGCTGAAAGTAGCACCTGAGGCAGTCCTAGGCAGTTTGGGACGACAAACCAAAGAGACATCTACATGTTTCTGTCTAAGCAATGTCTTTTTTGTTTAGCTTGGTGGACTGGAGTTTGTTGGTATTGCCAAATAAATAAAGATCAGCTGTTTTATACCCCACTTATAAATATGATATGTGCCTATCAACAGCTGCCAAATCTGTGTTGTAACGTATCACATACACCTTTGTGAATACATACTTGCCTGACATCCTTTAGTAGCTCGGTAATGTTTTGCTGCAGCTGTTGAAGGCTGGCATGCATGCTGGCGAGGCTACGACGTACACTTTGCTCACCGGAACACCTCTGCTGATGCTGATGACAGGCGGTTTGCTCACGCTGGAGCTGTTCAACATCTTCGCGGAGAAGTTCATTCAGTGCAAGGCCCTAGTTTTGAGAACGGTGCCACACTTTTTCGTTCAGTAACACATCATTCAGCAAAGTTGTACGTATGTCTTCAGGCATCTATTACAACTACAGTTAGGTTAGGCATGGCCAAACAGTCACTGAAATTAAAGCACAGCAGGGCTCATGTGAGGAGCAGCCTGAAAAATTAGTAACAGCACCCACAAGGTCACGTTACCTTTCTGTTTCTAAATTAATGCACCTTCTTTGAATGTAAACTGTAATGTGCTCTCAAACTCCACTGCTTCGTTGATGCTATGGTCTCAAAATTTTAGGTGCTGTTGCTGTATTTTCATGTCTTATTTCAAGTTAGTTCTTGTGCCTCTTTTGTATCAAAGTTATTTATTATCAGGCCAGCTGCTTCGTAAATGTCCTCACTCTAAGACACCACAAGAAACAATTTGAACAGTAACTTTAGCATCCCAAGCTTTCCGTAAGAATGTTGTGCAGAAACATAGGCCAAAATGTTTTGGTCTATTCAACTATTACAGGAAAGTGTATTGGTCACAAGCAAATCTTAAGGCCTTCTGCACATTTTTGTGTCCGTCATTTTGTGACATGTACTTCATTTTACTTTTTTTGCATATAGCAGTATTATTTATTCTAGTTAGTTCATTGCACCGTGGAAGCATCACCCTGGGACATCAGAGTAATAATGTGTTGGAGGTTCCTTCAACTTCACCAGCAATGCAAACGGGCCTTCATCATGTCCATTTCTCTCATGTGCCTGGCTTAAACTGGTGCCAAGTTTCAAGCATAAAATACAAGACAACATTTCACTAAAAGTGCAGCTGTCAAGAGCTGGTCTTCAGTATGAGCATCGGCAAAAGCCCTTGTTCCTTCACGACTCTCCTTTACAAAAAAGACACCGTATACTTTGTGTGAGAACATATTGCTTGCCTTTGCGACATCCCCTTTGAGACTCTCTAGGCGTAGGGCTAGACGCGCCTCCATGGCATCAAACTGCTGTTGTAGGCGCTGATCAACAGCCCGCCACCGCTCTTGGGAACGAGATTCCTGGTCTCTCAGGAGACGAGGCAGCTGCAGGAGCCCCTGTTCCAAGAGCATCTCCAACAGCGGAAACTCTCTGCCTGTGGTAATCAGTCCGCCTATTTTGTGGTGCTGCTTAGCACACATAATCAAGCCTCACATTACCTTTAACTAAAGCAAACAGAGTAGAGCCATCAGGTTAACTCAATTGACTCCAAAATGGCTCACTGAAGAAAGCACATACCATACTTGCCTGTGTAAGATCGGCACCCCCTCACTTTGGAAGTGTGCCAATGAGGGATCGTAAGCTGTAGTGACAACGTAAGTGAGATCGGTAATAGTAGCGGTGAATAGTGTAGTAGAACTTTATCAGTGGTGCCGAATCTTGAATAAATGTGTGTGCAGCATGTAGCCACTGTTCACACCTGTACATCATTTCGCGACTTCGTCCACAGTTTTAGTGGGTGGTCATATACACGACTCAAGCTAGGAGCAACACCCTGACAAGAATTTGAAAAAACGCTCTGTTTTATTCACACATAAACTACTGCAACCTGGTTTGGGCTACCACAACTAAAACTAATATAAGTAAGATTGTTACCATACAAAAAAGAATTATACGACAAATTTCAAATCTTGAACGCACAGATACCACAAAAGAAGCATTTCTAGAGCATAATTTACTTCGTGTGGATAAAATGTATGAATTTCGGTTATTGCAGTTGTTTAATTTTTCATCAACTAAAGTTGTTTATAACCTCTCTTCTCTGGCATCGTTACAACGTTACTCGTCGACTGTTAAAACGCGCTGCGCTGATATGTGGGCGACACCACATTTTCGTACGAATTACAAATTTCAGTCACTGGCTCACAATGTTCCCCTAACACTTAATAAGCACCAAAATACTGCTGGATATAGTAGAAGACAGCTTCGAACATATGTTGTGCAATTGTAACTAAATAAAAGATCCAGCGTATTGTGAGTGACCTTTCGGTTTGATACTGTGTTTCTGGCCTATTGTGTATTATTTATGCACAGAGTGTTTGCTATTGCTTATGTATCGTGTTGTAAGTCATATTGTTTTTTTTATTTCGTGTTTTCATGCCTACTGATTGCGTACAGTGCACTTGAAAATGAACTTCAACTTTGTGTCTTTTCGTTACCTGTTCTCAACTTTGTTTCTTTCTTTCAATACTTAATTTGCCGATCTTTGGCCTATATTGTAAAACTGATTTCTTAAACTGAAATCGTGTTTGTTTCCATTGCTTGCAATTATACCTGTTTTTTTATGTGTCTTGTGCACTATGCCTTGTAACAGCTTCCTGCGCCTTTTGTCAAGCTGCTCTAGCAGCTTTTAGCCAGGAAGCCGTCCAGATGCTTCTGGGAAATAAATTGAATTGAATAAGGTCTTACTCAAGTAAATATGGTAGGTGTCTGCCAATGTAGTTAATGATGAAACCAGTTGTTTATATGTCCAATTAACAAGTCCAGAACACGAGCACACTTGCAGGCTTTTCTCTGGTGTGCATGCACAAACTGTTCCAATCTGAAAATTTCTACATTTTACTATATGGCACGCCATCTTTCAGAGTGATAAAGTTTGTAATAAGTTATGTATGGCAACAACACCTGGTAATTTAGCAGCTTCAAAGCAGCAAAGCTCTTCCCTTTGCCCGTTTAAAGGCACGGTTCCACATGCATGGAATAATACATGTAATGCACGTAACATAATGCATGTAAAAAAATCACCACCCAAGCACTTCATACATATGGTTAACCAGCAAAGCTGAAACGTGCGGGCCTTGTATTTATCACTGGGTTAATCCCAACGGTTCATTAAACAACGGCTTGGTAGACTGCTGGATTCTCGGTATGCAGTTGCTGCTTGCGCTTGGCTGCATGAGCCTGTTCTTGTGCTCAGGCTGCAGCATCGGCACAATCCCAGTTCTGCTCGTGGCGTTGCTGATTGGAAGCCACCTGCTCCTCAGGAGTACGTATGACGCGTGACCTACCCATTTCAGAGCTGGGGAGAAACTGCTGCACACGTGCTCGGCTGCGACGGAGAGCAAAAATGTCACTACTCGCGCAGCCAATCGCGAGCCTCTCTTTCTCTTCTTTTTTGTGCATGCGCATGGAGTTGCACCGGAGGAGTTTTCGGCGTACAGGTGACAGATGGGCGGAGGAATCGGCTAACAATATACAGCTTCACTGTAAAATGAAAAGGCAGGGAGAATGACAAACAATAGTGCTGATGAGCTGTTTGATCATTTATTATTCATAGCCACTTTATATAGCTGTTGCATCCATATCTGAACCATGCCAGGTGCTTCAGCAAAAAACATTTTAAAGAAACTTTGCATTCTTCTGTAGTAGGCTGCGTATCCTTCTCACACCAGTGCTTCTTGGCCGCCACTTGTAGTTCAACCCATATGTCTTCAACAACTCAAGGAAACCAAGTCAAACACAAGCAACTCAAGTACCCTTGTAATTGCCAGTTTTTCTCAAGCCCCGTCAGAAAAGAACAGCTTTTTTTGTGCTTAAAGGCTGAATTATTGCACCTCTTATACAATTCCGCTGAACAAAATAAGACTCGATTCGAGAGGCAAGCAAAAGATGCATGATATTCGTGTCATGTGACTGCACCAAATATGTTAAAGTGGGTAGCGATGGGGACCCCACAGCACGGCAAGTGTTCAACTACATTTGAAAGAAACTAAATTCTAGCTAGAGCTTGTTATTTTCATATGGCAAGGAGCAGCTATTTCAACTCCTTCTCACATCAACCTTAGAGAGAAGTAATATACCATGCTGCACTTCAAAACCAGCATTGATGAACAGTTCCCTTCAACATCTATAGCAAGAGACTAGAAGCATGTCACCGCTCCTTACATCTACAGCAGACAATGTCATCAATAAAGCACTCTTACCCGACACATGGGAGCTGGTATTGTATGAACTGGGCATCGGAGTTGTACCATCGGAATGAACTACCAGGGTGTTTGTGAGTAATATCCATAATCCATTGAAAAGGCCAGCTTTTGAGCAAGCCAAGAGAGCCATGATGTCTCGAAACACGCCTGTTTTCATTCTGTGGGCTCTTCCCAGGCGGGCTTCTGCCAAGTAGCCATCTGGCTTTCATCTGGCCCTGCTGCCTAGATTCGTTTCTTTTCTGCATTTGCTTCCCTGAACTTGCCTCGGGTGTCCATTTCACCACTGTGGCAAGTGCATCTCGGCCCTGCACTTTCTTTTTGATTAGTAAGATCTTGATGAGGGCTAGTTGGTTCATATTTAGAACTGAGGTTAAACAGCGCGAATAAAACAAGGACACAAGGAAACAAACACCACAGGCAAGCGCTGACTGCCAACTGAAAGTTTACTTGAAATTCACCAGCCATTTATACCTTATTCAGCATAGGCATGCGCACACCCAGTCGCAAAAACATCTGCAATACACCAACATCATAATCGTTCATCCAAAAATGCTATTTCTTTTCCCGACAACGCAAGACTGAGTGCTTACACATTTATCTCCTTCCTTTCTAATGTGATAAGCCTCTACTATTTCCCTTTCCCTCTTACCTTTCCCTTTCCATGTGAATTTTGTTTTTTCAAATATGGGAGTGAAGTGACACTTGTTACAGTGTCCTGCTAAATGACTCCCACAGCCATTCTTTAGGTTACCGCTGTGCTGACGAGCTCTTTCATTGAAACACTGTCCCGTTTGACATATATAAGTTTTTCCACAGCTGAGCGGTATCTGATAGATAACGTTGCGCTCCGCACTCAGTGAAATGGGACTTGTGATTTGTGGTGCACAGGGGCCTTTCGCGCTTTTTTATATGATTGCATGTAGAGGACAGCTTACATGGGGCACTGAAAAGCAAATTAATGTGATATCTATTGGAAACTTTCTTTAGATTGTGTGACAACTTGTGTAAGTATGGCACCAAGTGCGCTTGTCTCTTGTCCTTATCTTTTTCTTTTTGGGAAGTTTCGAAACTTCTTTTCTCTTTCTGCAAGATGGCTTCGCATACTGAAGTGATCACAGAACTGGGAAAGCCTGCCTCTTTGTTATGCAACAAACACGAATTTCACTACAATGGTGTGTAATGTTGATGTCGTGAAATATGTGTGCAAGACTAAGAAACCAAAATTTAAAAAAACAGCACAGGGACTGGATTGTAAGATGATCACCTTCAGGAGTTCTTTTGCATGATGCAACATGCAGCATGGCATCTCATTGGACCGTTTCTGCTGGCTTATCCAACGAATGAACACTGAAAGTCTTCTTGGAAAGTGACTGATTGAATATATGGCATCAGTTGCAATCTAATTCGGGGTGATTATTTTTAAGTTTTCCAGAATTTTTAAATAATTCCTGTTGCAGATAACCTGATTCTAGTCCTTGAGCTGGATTATTCAGAGGTGGCCATTACTTGCATGAGAAATCTAAACAGATATTCAACTAACAAAATAATTCACTAATTAACTTCTTAATTATCTTACAACACATGGAAATTTACTAATTGTAGCCGGTCTGTTTGCAAGGCTTATCCACTAGAAATTAATTCCCAGAATGACAGCAGTTTGGAGATATGCGCCATCAAACTGGCTGTAAAAATGCACTGTTGTTCCACTTTCTCTTTCAATAAAATGCTTTCTTATGCATTTATTTTTATCCATGTATTTTGTCCCACACATTGGCAAAATCTCGAAACTGATGTCATCCTCGAGATTCATTTCGAGTAGATATATCTTTCAAACTCAACAGCTACAATTTGTAAATTGCAATATGTGACGTTTGTAATGAATTAATGTTTGCTAATTAGATGAATATGCATTTCGATTTGTCATATTAATAATGTCCTTCTCTTCAAGTAATCCAGCTCAAGGACAAGACTTATGCTACCTGCCAAAGGCAATCTTAAAACATTCTGAAAACTTAAAAATTATCACCCTGCATAATTGTCTTGTCGCTGTTTGCACACCCTTCTCGCAGCACAATTGCAAACAGTAGGCAGTGTTGGCAGAATACCTTTATTCAGAATTCTTTTGTTGATGCGACCTATCATACCTTGACTGACTGTAGATAAGAAATAGTCTTCAGGTGCAGCAGCAACAAAAACTGACTGATCAAGTGAATGCGCCTTGATAACACAACCTTAATATTGAGAAAGTTTTATCACTCCGTGTGTAGGTCTAAAAAATGTTAACACGATGTACATTTGGCCAAAAAAGTTTACGGAGCACTGCTTTCATGACAAATGTAGGCCGACTGCATTGAAATTACACTTTGACATAAATTCGTTAGAAATGAGTAGTAGGTGTACATGTAGTAATTGTGACAAACCTGCAGGGCTCGTTGTCTAATTTTTTTAGAAACAGCCTTTAATCAGCACCTTAGCAGATGATGCGTGCCCCTGGTGATTAGCAGACATGATGCGAATTCGAGCACATTGCGTTCAAAATCTTCAACCCACTGTGAACACTGCCTAATTTCAAAGGTCATGCTAAGTATTCGCTCATGTGTAATGTTCTAGGTTCGGCATCATTTCCGGCGATTCGCGGTGTTCTTTAGTTTTGGTATGAAAAACATTTTTGCAATCTCTTCGTGACGCATTAGTATTACTATTAGTATTTCGAACATAAAATTTTGCACACAGGCTGCTATATAGCTACACTATCAGAAACTAGCCTTTCTATGCAGTCAAAGTTTTCACTACAGTTGGCCTCTAAGGCGCAGTACTTTAATTTAATGGACCGCTGTGTAGATCGGTAAAACTACTACAGATTGAAACTTTGAATTCATACCGCATAGCCAACCATCGCTAGAATCAGAATTTTTCGCAGATCCATAGTGTCTCGTAAACTATTATGGCCAACCCTTACGTTTCTTACACTGCGTAGGCACCTGAAGGTCTCATGCTGACCCAGCAAACTCAACAAGGCCTTAAGCCTCACTCAAAAACATGCCAAATGGTCATGGTGGTATGGAAAAATACCATTTATCCATTGTGATAGAAGAGGGAGGCACCATGCCAGGTTACTATTTGGGCATTTGCTTGAGCATAGGAATGCATTCTTTTTAATACTTTACGAGAAACCCACACGTAAAAAACAGCCTCAACAGTGCCATTTGAAATGGTAATGGCTCATTGGTGCCTTCCGGTATGACATACATATAATTCATGGTGACATGCGTACAGTCTTTACCAGAAGTTCCAAATTCACTCTGCACATGACAAAAACTGGCACTGGGCCCAGTGGAATGGCTGCTTCTGAGCATAACTGGTATACTGCACAAAGCTGGTTCCAGTCACGCACAGTGGCTTTTAGAACTTTTTTTCGATGTTTTCTGGTTACTGTATATTTTGCCAGTGACAGCACAGCTGAATGCCCCACTGTAATGCCTTATATTTATACCTTCATTATTTGCATGCTTCAGTCAAATTAGCATCTACTGTGCAGAGAGGCAGTTGGTTACATAACTCGCCACAGATTCTCCTGAGCTGGCTCACATAATTTGAGGTATTGCTTCCTGACATGTTGTGGATATTTCTTTAGATAACTAGCACTTAGCTTTATAATATGCTAAAGATGATTCCTAAATATCTAAGTTTCATGCAGCTGAGCAAGACATGAAGGACACTAAATGCTCGCTGTATCATGCAGCAGCACTCTCGCATCAATTATGCATTCTCTTGGACTAAACCCTAGCGTGAAGCTCATTTGCTAGAGAAGCAGCATTTTATTTCTCACTATTGCACCGGAGTGCAAACCAGCCACCTATAAAAGAGCAATGTGGAATTTTGAACCACAAGAGGTCTCTTTGTGGTGCCACAAGCGCGAGGAGCCCCTCCTAGCAACCCACTTGGCTTCTGCAAGTCGCATCACCTGACAGAACCAGCACAGGGCATATCACCACCTAAAAAAGTCAAGTTTCTTTCCTTTTTTCAAGATTGACGACCGACAACTGGCACACTTGCAGCAATACTCAGTCAATTTCACTGCACAAGGCAGGCAGGCCATTCTGTCACCACCCACTCAAAGCAGCTGTTTCAGACAGTGGCCAAGCGCACCACGCACATGTTGACGATCACGAAGCACAAAGCGCATGTGACGACACAAGCACTTTCTGTCACGTTCGAGCCGCATTGCTGTGTCCTCGCCAATCACAAGAAAAAGACGCGCCGTATGAGCAGGCCCACAAAGGCACTGCCAACAAGCCATATCGCTGCATTGTATGCCAAGCGCAAATTGTCTCCTGAGCTCGCCCTTGTCGTGCGATTTGCTGTGCCTGTTTCCTCGGCAAGTGCAGTGAGCGGCTGTTGTTGCTGTGCCAGACGTTCGGCACGCTGGGCCAAGATCCGTGCTGCCGCGAGCCGGCGTTTCATTATGTCTGGCGTATCCTCGGTGGTGCTTCCAGTGGCCAAAGCTGACTGGGTGCCCTGAGCTGCAGCGGGCGTGTCGCTAGCGGCACTGCTGCTTGCACTTGCCGCTTTCTTCTCCGAGTTGGTTGATGGCTGCACTTTGCTGTTGGAGTCGCTTGACTGCGGTAGTGTCGCCGACATTGTCATCTGCTCGGTAGCCTTGCTTTCGGCAGTCCTGGGCACACCAGGCCTCTCGCTGGCATCCTAGAGCAGTAACAGTAATGGTAATGTCACAATATATGCCCAGCACGAGATATGCAGATTTGAAGGAAGCAATTTTCTCTGGCTTAGATATGTCATATGTCACTGCAACTCGACCTCTTGGAGCATAAATTTTTCTCGTGCAGTACATTAGTTTTGCGCAGCGAAAGCGACATCGAAAATCGCAGTATAGCCAGTGGAGAAAGCACCTTCGGCAGGGTGCTCTGCGCATTTGCAACACTGCCTACTGTTTCTTATCTTGAGGGAAGCATGTCTGCATTCTGTGAAAGTACAACTGGATTTGACTGAACACAATTTCACTCACGACATGGTGCCACTTGCACATTCCAACTCTGCTATTGACTGAGTAGAGATTAAAGGAGGTCAGAAACCCCACCACATATGCTAATCCACTGCTGCAGCTGCATCAGCATACACTGCACCTGCTGCATTTTGTCAGACGGAAAGGTTTACTGCATGGAAAGAAACAGGAAATGTTTTCTGAACTTTTTTCCCAACAGCTAATATCTAGTTATTAACTAATTGCACTCAGAATTAATGACATTGAAAGAGAGCAGGTTTGTGACTAATGTGTAGCTATTCATGGCATCGCTGTATATGTCATTGTGTGTGCAAAAAGGCTTGGTTAAAAACACTAACCTTAAAGTTTGATAACTCACTTTTAAGGGAGTTAATTGTGTCAGTGAAAAAAGTCCATGTCAGTAGTTAAATGTTATTACTCCTAATACTACTTCAACAAGATTCCACTATACTATTCTGCAGCAGTAAGAGGTCAAAACAAAGTGCGCTGTGCCACCACCTTGAACATGATCTGTGCAGCCTGCTCCCTTGCCTCCTTGTCAGCAGCTATGTCCTGTGGTTCTTGTGAGCGTTCCTTGAGCAGCTTAGCTACAGGGCCGCAATTGGGGCAGCTCCAAGTCTGAGATCTAGAACAAAACAAAAGAACATGAGGTTTCCCCAGACAAACCTTTGTTGAGTTCTTGGATTAACCTAGCTCAACCAGACTAACTAGTTCTTCACTTTAAAATTTTACACAGCTCACTCTGCCTCATAGAATAAACATTTTATGCAAGCTTATGCCAGAGTTTCTCAATTATAATAAATGGACAGAGAGTTCTGAAATAAAAAGACACAGCGAAGATGTGGTTGTGAAGTTCTTATTCCCACAGAAGGTTGCAAACAACACTGTCATCATTACCATCATCATTCTGCAGTGTTTTATGTTTGCATTAACATCACATTGACCACACTAAAAGCCGCTGCATCTCTATTAACCAGAGAGCATGTACTAAAATGATCAGTGTATTATTTTTTCTTTGGACAATAGAGTTTGAAAAACATGGAAGACAGGTTAAGCCCGCTCTTACTTTTTTGCGAGCTGCTTCCGTTCTTGGGGACTGTAATCCAGGGACCCAATCGCACCACTCCCATGAGTCGGCATAAAACCGATGATTGCCAGCAGAGCAGTGCGCACTGTAACGGTCACAGGATCAACAAAACAGAAGTTAGCAAGAAAATGGAGACTCGTAAGTGATCAACAGTGTTAGAACAAAGTATGTCTGAGATTCACACCTGCAGACCTGTGCACTTTAAACTTCATAAAAATGTCGCAGACATGACATGCCTTTTATTAAATATACCCTTCAGCGCACACATAATGTGTGATATACAAGTTATTAATGATGATTTACCTTTAGGCTTGACATGCAAGGAACAGCAAATTTGGAACAGCAAAGACGTCATGACAAGCAACACATTTTTTTTAGATCACAGTAATATTTTTCTGTCAGTTAGCTGTTGTTCACTTGACCTGCTTCAAGAGCTTGCCTGAATAAACTTGTTCAAATCAAGTACCCCTATAGCATATGACGTCCTATGCTGCCAGAGGAGGGGGGCACAAGTACCATAACAAATTTATTTCTTTATGCATATTTTTTTTGTAGACTTGCACTACCCTATCTTTCAACACCATTCTCATGAACAGAACTTATTATTCTTATTTTGATTCTAGCTGTGCTTTTCCCAAACAGCAATATTTGCCCAGTAATTTTTTGAATTCCTCGCAAGTAACTACAGCTTCAAGCTTCCGCATTTCCATTAAAAGCTCTCCATTACACCATATCACACAGCCCCTCTCTTACTTTGCAACATTTAAGCCCACCAATCTATCATATATCAAAGCGACATGGGAGCAAGCAGCATGATGAAAGCTTTTTCCATTAGCAAAGCATAATCACTTTATGTATAGATTAGGCATAAGCTAGAGGGTTTTACTGCAAAGTTTCCTCTATGTTTCTAGTGCTTTATATGGTAGTTTCAATGCTGCTGCAATTTAATATTTCCAAGAAACATTTTTGGTAAGAATTGTTAAACGAAACATGCACACAGAAATAATTATTATCAGTATTAACAACAAGGCAATTTAAGCATTTTAAGAAATAATGTTTCACTCTCAATATGGCAAGCGAATTTACGTTTTCCCAAATATACTTTTTGTTTCAGCAAAGAGTGAAAGGCAAATGTCAGGATGCACTCACAAGACCACGATGGCTGCCATGATTCAGGATGGTGGCCAGAGATGCTCAGGCAGATCTTCTTGTTGGTCTCAAAGCGTCCATTAGGCTGATTTGAAAAGCAAAGTTAATGTTAAACTGTCAGAACTATACTGGGAATTTGCTTAAAGCTCATATCCAGGATCACATCTAGTTTATCTACTAACAAGACAACATATGAATCGAGGGACTAGGAGAAGCCTGCAGTCGGACCGCAGCTGCACCAGCTGATCCAAAATCGCTGGTGGCCACATGAAATCGTATTTGTTTACGCAAATGAGAAATCCAATGTCAGTAATAAACAAATGAATAATAACCATTTGTTCTGACATGCTCCTTTCCAACGATTGCAGAGGTTCGTCCTTATTGGTACGGCATGCATTAACGATTACTTTCACAGCTGTTGCTGTCTGGCGATTTGGAATAAGCGCTAGCGGTAAGGAAACTGTCATGAGATTACGACGGCCGTCTCACCGTCAGAAGAATGATGCTCGGTGGCTTCATGGGATAGTCTGGGGGCAGAATTACGCGGCCATGGTAGATGCCTCCTTCAAATTCCGATTCCGGCGGCCCACGCACGGTGAAGTGCCACTCAAACAGATTATCCTGCAATCAACACGCGCACTTTCAGCATAAAGGCGTGCCTCGAAGCTGCCGCAAGCTGCACTTCCTTACGTCCAATGGTTGCGCAAAATATTCTTCCGTCGCTTCGTGGAGCTCCTGGGCCTCTCTCATAAGACGCTTCACGGCTGCAAAACGTCAGGGCACATCAAACATTCACTCGAACGGTCACAGTGGTGACACGATCAGAGGCGCAAAAATGCTCACCTGGGCTGCGGAGATTGTACTGCCCCTCCATAACAAGCGGCTGAGCGTAGCAATATTGGTAGCTAAAATTTGACGATCCTGAACCTTGAACGTGCTCTACGGGAAAAGCATTGTAAATTAGCACGGCACAAGGAACTACAAGCGAAAGTGACTGTGGCTGCGCGCAGTTGCCATGTAAACATGTAAACCTGACGTGGCTGGTACCGCCGACCACTGCCGACACGCAGCAGCTACAGTCAATCAAAATACCGCAGATCTAGAGAGATGATTGGCTCCTCACGAGCTTTGGACGCATACGTACAAATAGCTCGTTCGTAGCGGATCAAAGGCAGGTGGTGGCGGCTAGGACAGCGACCACGGCACGTGAAGTTGTGGCGGAAGTCCTTGCGCACCTTCCGTACAGACCGGTAGTAACAGCAGAGCACCTCAAACCCGAACAGCCCGAACCGCTGCCACAGCGGAGGCTGTGTTGAACGTTATCATCGCCAGAGGCGCCTCATGACAGCGGGTCTCAAGGAACCCACAACGCTCGTTGCTCTACATGGCCGAGACGCGGTGTTTTCAGGTTTTCAGGCCAACCAAGACAACCAAGGCATTCACCAATGCAAAGCAAGCTGTGGGTTAAACGTGGGTTGAAGCTATCGCCAGACCACCAAAACACGGCAGAAACGCACCCAGGAAAGGATAGTTGCTACTATATGCAAACGGTGACGTTGCAGGAATAAATAGCGCGCATGTGGCATTGTCGCGAGAAAACAAATGTGTGTTTTAATCAGAAACGCTCGGCCATAGAAGCACGTTCGTGTTGATCCCCGCTAACATTTGTGCACCCAAACGATATAAAACTACGCGCGAAAAAACCTACCGCCGTAGAGACATGCTAGACCGACGCTTCGTGGTCTTGTACGGGAGCCAGACGGGCACCGCTCAAGACGTCGCTGAAAGAATCGGTAGACAAGCGAGACGGTGCATGTTCGGCGTAACTGTCCTGCCCATGGACGATTATCCTCTAATAGAGCTAATCAAGGAAAAAATAGTTTTATTCGTCTGCGCTACCACAGGACAAGGCGAGGAACCCGATAATATGAAGCATTTTTGGTCGTTCCTACTGCGAAAAAGCCTGCCTCCGAATTCACTGAACACAATTTGTCATTCTGTGGTTGGCCTGGGAGACTCCTCTTACTTGAAGTTCAATTTCGCTGCAAAACGCCTGCATAGACGCCTGGTTCAGCTAGGCGCCCAGTGCCTGCTCAACCCCTTGTATGCTGATGAGCAGCATGAATTGGGAACAGACGGAATGCTCGATCCCTGGCTGGAAGAATTCTGGAAAATTGTTATAAGCTTGCGTCCCCTTCCTTCCGGGTGCTTGCCTATCAGTGAAGAGATCTTACCAGCACCAAAGTACAAACTTGCATGTGACATGACTTATGTAGATGAACACAGAAGTATCAGCTGCCATCCGGGCATTCTTCGTGAAAAGCTATTTGACGCCACTGTGGTCTCCAATCAGCGAGTCACCAGCGCCGAGCACTTTCAGGACGTGCGACTAATTAAGCTTGACATTCAAGGTTTGTTGTTTCTCTTTGACCACTTTCTCGCACAGTGTAACTTTGCATGTGAGGCCTTGAGAATGTGGTCTACGTGGCCCCCATACGTTCTTGCACAGGCCAAGTTCCCATCCCTTTGTAACAAGTATATTCTATGTCCTTGCCTATTAATTTTATTGGAATATACTGCTCAGCGAACACCACAGTTAAGTGAATGGTCACAATTTGAGCCAGGGGAGGAAAGTGCCGCAAAAGGTTGAAATTAAAGGAACAGGATATGTCAAGGCAGCACAATAAAGTTTAATTAAGGTCATGAAGTGTTGCTACTTCCATCTATGTTGTTAGGGAAGAATGTTTACAACACATCCCCACCACCAAAGTTAATGTCGCTCTTCAAGTTGTGTAGTTGTAATTCAAAATGGCAGTCTTGGGTGAGTATATGAGTGACAGGCTGACTCGCTCATAGACCTAGAAAATAACCTGACATGAGCTGTGCATGTCATTTGATGAAGGGTCCATTTGATTCCTACCTTCCTTTATGTTAACAGGTTCTCGTATTACATTCGAGCCTGGTGATGTGGTGGTAGTCTACCCCGAGAACTGTGAAGAGGACATCAATGAGTTTTTCAGACTATTCAGCAGCTACAAAGCTGACATGTATTTGACACTTGCACCTACTGAAAAGGGCACATTATTGCCACATTTTTTTTCAAGGCAAGTCTCATTTGGTGAATGCGTTCGGAAGTACTTTGACCTTACAAGCATCCCAAAAAGGTAACCACATTTACAAATTGCCTGCAACTACTATTCAGATGCTGTTGTTTTATGCATCATGTCATATGAAAAAAGTGGCATTTCTCGCTGAAAAGCTATAATGTGCTTCAGGCCTTTGAAGTGCTCAGTCAGTGACACATTTTGTGATTGCGCTTGTTTACTTGTCAGTTTAGGTGATCTATTGAGATATATCATAGCCTCTTGTGTTGCTTTTAATGATGTTCACATATCAAGCTTGGTAACTGAGTGTGGCTTCTAGAATTTCAGCTACTAAGCATGTGATTTTACAGAAGCTTTACTGAGAGGGCTTTAAAACATTGCCAGATAATCTGTAAGTTAAAGTCGCTTTGAGTAATTGTGCACAAAGTTTAGAAAAATTTGTCAAATGAGGGGTTTAAGGGGCTTCAAATCGAAATATTAAGCCCTCCTGGACTGTTTGAAGCCTTGGTAAGTGAAATATTACCGGAGATGTAGATAAGAGCAGTTGGATTTGCAGCACCATCTTGTGGTGCAAAGTTTAACCAGAGAGGACACGCTATTATTTTAGCGAGTAGCTATATTCTACTTAGCTGCTAGTGTAAAGCATTGGCAGTGACTTAATCGTCAACATGCAGCTCGTTTGTATTTTCCTTCAACAAGAACATCCATACAACACAAAAATGTTTTCTGATGCATCATGATTGGACAAAGCGTTACAAGATGTTGCTGCCATTGTTGCTGCTGCTGTCTACGTCTCCAGTACCTGTAACCTGTGCCAGGATAATGTAAAACTATTCTAATCTGTTTTTATTCCAAATTCGTCAGTAGCCTCCTTGATTGGGCAAAATGGTTCAGGCCCAGCCCATATAGGCACGGCATCCTGGCACTGGTCATCACCTCCTCTATATTTTTCTATGCCAGCCGGATGTGGCCGATGCAGCCATTCACCACCCTCTCCTATCGTCCTTTCCTACTCCCTCGACGGCTAGCGCTTGTGCCTGCTTTACGGTCGGGGGGAAGAGTACCATCTGGGTGGCATACGCTCAGACGCACGTGTGATGCAAGCAGTCATACCATCTGGGTAGCATCGCATCACGGCAACTCACTGAACTAATACGCACCAACGGCTTCTATTGAAGAGTAAGCGATTGCACTAGCATTGAAAAAATAGAGGAGGTGGTGCCTTCATGTTCTCTGATGGTTAGTTTACACACAAACTACAACAAACTTTACACACAAACTAAAACTTTCCTATGTCGGTCTCTCTGTTTATTAATAAGTTGTGTGCATACCCAAGCTTCTCAGCAAAAGTGACACCTTTACTGTTTGGAGTGATCATGAATCAGTTTATCTGAGCTTATTGTTTAGCTTTGTTGCCCTGTGTGCTGCTTGAATGAGACATTAGTTTTTGCACCATGAGATTCTTAGTCTTTGTACTCACTGTGAGGCAGCAGCAACAATCTGCTGCACCCGCATACAGTTTCTGCAGAAGCTCCAGAAGTCCCACCTCCAAAAAAACCATAACATGAGAGTTACTCCTACACATCTCTTTTCACTATGCAGGTCTTTCTTTGAGCTCTTTTGGCACTTTGGCGACGACACCCTCGAGAAGGAGCGCCTTTGGGAGTTCAGCACCGCCACTGGCCAAGAGGAGCTTGTGGACTATGCCATTCGGCCACGGCGAACTGTGCTGGAGGTGTTTGCTGACTTCCCTCACACCACAGCTAATGTGCCGCTGGCATACCTGTTTGATTTGATTCCACCCATCCGCCCACGCTCATTTTCCATTGCCAACTCGTTGCTTTGCCACCCAGGGCAGATCCACATTGTAGCAGCGATCGTAAACTTCCGCACCAAGCTGAAGAAGCCACGTAGGTATGGTAAATAGAAAGAGTTGTGTGTATTCTGATGCTCGCATTTGTGAAAACTAACTTAAGAGTATGGGCAGAAAGGAACCAGTTCACAATACACCTACATAAGCCTAGTACAGAAGACGTGCAACCAATGCAGAAGGGACTGAGCATAAGAATACAGCCTTTGTTATGTGATGCATGACAGTTCTGTGTTCAAGTGAAACACGTACATTGTTGTTAATGTGTTGCTTGCATAATCTATCAAATTAAGAGTACATTTACATGTTAGGTGCGGTGTAATTACTTGGCAGTGAGTCACGCCATGGTTTTTCTGCAGAATGAATACCTAAGAGATTCAATCCATTGTGTGAACCAGCTTTAATCGAACAAGATTGTCTGCTGTCACAAAGGCATTTTCTGTCCTCATCAGTATCGTCTTGTGTTGAACTTTTCAAGTGAACTCAGTGCAGTTAGATCGAGACGAGATGAATCATTCAAACAAGCATGCATGAAAATTACCGCATAGCAGCACCCATTCTGCACAAAGTTGGTCTGAATTGACTGAAGCATGATTGAAACCATGCTTGTGATGGCAGTATAAGTAAGTTAACTTATAAAGAAAGACTGTTAGTGCCTTTGGTGGCATGTCAACCAAAATGTTTTCAGTCATGAAAATTATAATTGCCATGCATTTAGCATTGTCATTAAGCAGCAGAAATGCCTGTCCTAGTTCCATAACATGATGTGTCCAGGGGAGCTTATACAAGCTGTTCAGTGCACAATGAGGTAAAGACATCCTAATAAGTTTTTGCTTGATATGTAATAGCGCAACAAAAAGACATAACACAAAGAAATGGACAGGGCAGATGATAAACTTCCGCTTACTTATTCAGGGGCCAAAGTATGATAGATATAGGTGCATATACATGGGCATGCACTCGTTTTGATTTATGGTGCTAATATGTCTCAAGTAAATTGTATCCTACTTGCACTGAACTTAGTGCCTCTTGCTTTCTTTTGTTATTAAAAAAAAAGAAAGAAAGACTCTATGCTAAATAGAATGCAAGGGTCTTGAAAATGCTCCCGAGTTTGTTTCCATCTGAGATATTGCTACCAAGTTGTTTCAGTTTACTGTGGGCAGACATGTGCATGATGCTATAACCTAAAAATATATGGTGTCTAGCTGGTGTTTTAATTTACTCTCTCAATAGAAGGAGAGAGAGAGAAAAGGAATAAAAGAAAGATAGATGAAGAGAGGAACAAATGTTCCTGTGTATTTGCTACAGGTGTAAGCATTTTATCCTTCCTTTCATCACCAAAAAAAGGTGTGCCAGCTCAGCTAACTTTCTGTCCTTTAATTAAAGTTAAAAGTCTTTGAACTTTTGTACCTTGTGCTACGTCCCTGCAACTGTTGCTGAATGCCACATTGTTATTCATTATTGTAGGTTTCATACTTGACGACACACAAACCGCCCTGTAAGAAACTGTTGCTACATAATATATTTCTCATTGGTAAAGTCTGCTGCAACTTGAGTCAACTGCAGGTATAGTAGTCTGCTAAGTAATAGTATGCGCCCAACATTTTGATGTTCATACACCTTTAATCCTTTCAAATACTGTGTGCACAATTGTGCGTGTCAAGATAGTGCATAAGA
The DNA here is from genome assembly GCF_023375885.2 of Dermacentor andersoni. NCBI lineage: Eukaryota > Metazoa > Arthropoda > Arachnida > Ixodida > Ixodidae > Dermacentor > Dermacentor andersoni. The sequence continues at coordinate 26,112,913 of NC_092819.1, forward strand.
AGAAAGAGCACTGAGGAAAATTACATTTAAAATGCCTTCCGAACATTTTGATATACTTCCGATTGGACGAGTGCTACAAATTCGAATAATATGTGTAAGGTGTTTTAGTAAAATGAGTTGGAAGGTGTACATAAGAGTGTTCGCTCTCTGTATCAGTACGTCATCACATAGTGGAGTCACTTATTTCATTGTTCTCCATAATGCTCTACAGTCAGCATATATTTCAAGCGGTTTAATGGGTGCTTTTCTAGTGTGCTAGACATTAAATACAGTAGAACCCCGTTAATATGTTCTTGTTATGTACGCTTTCCCTGTACCAACGTTCGCAATCGAGAACACAAAAAATGACCCAATAGAGTTAGCTCATTTCTTACCGGTTTGTACGTTTCTGAAAAACACACATTTTTCGGCACCAACGTTCAGTACATTGCCAAACTGTGATTGTGTGATACGTTTTCTGGCCACTAGATACCATGTAAACAAAAAAAAAAAGAAAATGTGCGAAGTGCGCACGATCGAGAATGGTATATATATAGCTGCCCACTGCGGCAGCTATACTCGCCCACCCGTCTCACGTGGAAATGCCGGCGTGCACTCAGTTTCTCATTTCGGTACCAGCAAATCTTCTCCAGGGTCATTGCATGCAGAATTCACAGCTATTACCACCAATCCTATAGCGATAAGCATCTTCTCCTGTTTCACAGCGCGTGGTGTCGTCGTAAGTGTAGCGCACACTTTTAATAAGCGATAACCGAAACACGCCGCCGTTGCCTGCTGCAGGCTGCGATCGTATACATTTTCTTGCCGCTAGATCCCATGTGAACAAGAAAAGGCGTGAGGCACGCAAGGTCGATAACAGTATATAGTCGCCCGCCTCACATGAAAGCGACGAAGCGCACAGTTTCTTATTCTGGCACCAGTAAATCTCCGCCCAGGTCGTCGCACGCCTCATTCACAGCTATCACCGTCAAACCTATTGCGATAAGCAACTTCGCCTATCTGTTCCACAGCACATGGTGTGTAATCACATTGGTAGTGTATTTTAGTACGCTACCAATGCCTTTAGTAGGTGGTTATCAAAATGCGCCGCCTTTCCATGTGGGCATCACGTTTCGCTTCGGTGGCATCCGGTGTCGCCCACCAGCTTGGGTTTCATTTCAGTTTCCCGTCGCCCTCTTAAAACAACACGCTATAAGGAAAACGACAAAACGCGACTCGGGCCGCTGGAGCACCACCATCTGGACGCGCGTCGGCATCTCGTGCCGCAACGATCCGCACGACGCTTTGCATTATGTACGTAGATGTCAATAGTTGAGTCTGTCAAATTTTTTGTTACTTCGGATCATACGTTTTCCCTATTAGTACGTTTTTTTCTCGTAGTCTTTCCTGAAACCTGTGAACGAGGTTCTACTTAGTTTATGTTTTCATATCTCATGTTCCTGTAGAGTTCTCACATGAAGCCTGTGTTCTGCAAGTTTGACGAAATTCACTAAATATAAACTTTTCATCCATTCTGTAGAGTTCACTTTTCATGATTCTGAAGATGCGAAAAAATTAGGTGATACAATATTTTCTTAGCGGACAGAATTAATTGCCACCTGAAGAGGTCAATGTGAATCATTAGATATTGAGTGCTATCATCACGGGTTGCTTCCATCTCACCTCATCAACTTACTCATTTGTTCCTCAGCTTCTTGGTTTTACGATCTTCTTCAGAAGTGCCTTGCCACTTTTTGATGCACTAACATTGTTTCATCTTGCCACCTCTTTTGGCCTTCCATGGTCTCCTTTATCATGCACACAGCCTGTTGCAAAAGTGTAGGTTCCACTGCTCTCATTACCACAGCGCACCAACTTCTTGGTGCATTTGTACTGTGTTTGACAGCGCTCTCCTGCAGTGAATTGAGGTTTTACCAGGGCCCCCTGCAAATACTGCGGCATTGGCACATTTCAGCGAGGAGTGCAGTGGCCTTTACACATTTGTGACAGGCTATTGTGAACAAATTAAATGGAAATAGAAAAAGAAGCAAGTATAAACTTACTTCTAATATTAGCTCGAGAGCAGCAATTTCGTGCAGCTGTGAATTGTTTTGCTAAATATGGAGCGCACACCAATCCAAGCGCAGTCATCAAAATTAAGCTGCCATCACACAAAGTGATAAAAGCAGAAAAAATGCATTCTAGTTAGCCCAAACCTGTTTTCATTACATTTTTTAATAATGTTTCACAAATTTTATGTAACCAAGCCATTTCACTCTACCCTCCAAAACCTTGACTTTGACATCCGTAAACTTGGCTACATTTCAAAGCAGACATAGCTGAGTGGCACCTCATGTCACCATGCTCCTCTCTATTACAACTGCGAGGCCGATTTGGACTCATTACTTTGAATATATGTGTGTGACGAAATTTTCACTCCATCTCCACGCAGGTCTTGAGGCGACATCCTCAATACAGACATTTTTTTAAAGTTCATAGCTTTCTTTGGCTCTTTCAGATGTTTACATGCTTTGCCAGTAGTCGCTTGTTGGACTTTGCAAGAAAATGTTTGTTCTCTCTCTCGTTCGCTTGTTTGTTCTGTCTGTCGCTCCCATTCGCTCTTTTGTCTGCTCACGCTCTCATTTGTTCAGGCTATTAATTTACATTGACAATCATTGCCTGTAGTTTCTGCACAAATTCTAGAGCGCAGTTCTTAGGCACCCGTTCTTGCGGCGAACATCGGCGTTACTGAGCAAACGAGAACAGCAAAGGATGAATGAGCGAACGCGGAGCTCAGTGGAGGATGAAAAACGGTGATAGCGAAGGGAGTGTGAGAAGGAAAGCGGAGGAGGATGGTGCAGTGGAACCATGAGGCAGAAAGCGAAGGAGGAGGGTATGGCGAAAGCGTGAGAAGGAAAGCGTAGTGCCATGCAAGACGCGCACTGCAGCGACGATGGCTGCGAGATGGTGTACGTCATCTGAGAGGTTTTAGGGTAGCAGCTTGGGTGAGTTGGTTGTGGTCCATGACAGCAGTGTTTGCATAGCACATGAATGTAGGAAAGGAAGGACAGAGACGAGTAAAGAGCGCTCTTTACTCGTCTCTGCCCTTCCTTTCCTACATTCTTGTGGTACGCAAACACCGCTGAGAGGTCTGTCTGCACTGCTTCTGTGAATTGCGCCTATGCGTTACCCACACACTGCCTCTCGTGATCTCCTGGTTAACGAGGAAGTTGCGCCATACTTCACTCCATTTGCAATGTGCTGGACGAAATGGATTGTCTGCACCAACTAATATATCACGAAATGAAAAAACGTACAGAGCTGTGCTCAAATTTCGCATTAGGGAGTATCATAATCGTCAGTGAAATTTTTTTTTGCTGCTACTCAAAGATGACATATATTGAAGTTGTAATGCAATGGTGCAGGGGTCTCTGCACCACCTTCCTGGCCAGCCTTGATCCCTGCATTCGACCAACTCTAAAAATTGCAACGAAGAAGGGCAGCCTTCGGATGCCTCCTGATGGGGCGCCTGCTATTATGGTGGGACCAGGCACAGGTTGCGCGCCATTTCATGGAATGATCCAGGACCGTACCCATCGAGGCATCGGCCAAAACCTTCTCTTTTTTGGCTCTCGTAATGCAAGAGGGGACTTCTTTTTTGAGAGTGAATGGACCCAACTCGTGGAGGAAGGGCTGCTTGACTTGGTGACGGCTTTTTCTCGTGACCAGGAACACAAAATGTAAGTCAGTAATGCAGGTTCACACAAACTTATATGCAATAAAAGACAGCGGATGAGAAGAAACAGACATGATGGACTTCTAACTTCAGCTAGTTAACTTCTTGTCTATTGTCATTTAGTGTGCTCAACCCATTAATTTTTACTGTTGAAAATGCACCAACGAGCCTGGTTTTCTTCATTAACCCATTATTGCAGATGTTCAGTCACATTATTAAATACAACTGTATGTATTGGGTGCTCAGAATCTTGGCTCAGGGTCATCAAGTTTCTGCCAGAAACCAGGTGTTTCCAAGAAATTCCAGTTGCCTTTGAAGTTGTATTGGTATATATATATATATATATATATATATATATATATATATATATATATCCAAGAAATTCCAGTTGCCTTTGAAGTTGTATTGGTATATATATATATATATATATATATATATATATATATATATATATATATATATATATATATCTAGTAATGTTTAACAGTCTCAGAAGAGAACAGCAGTTTACAATAGGTAGTGAGGCACTGGAAGTGGTAAGGGAATACATCTACTTAGGACAGGTAGTGACTGCGGATCCGGATCATGAGACTGAAATAATCAGAAGAATAAGAATGGGCTGGGGTGCGTTTGGCAGGCATTCTCAGATCATGAACAGCAGGTTGCCATTATCCCTCAAGAGAAAAGTTTATAACAGCTGTGTCTTACCAGTACTCACGTACGGGGCAGAAACATGGAGGCTTACGAAAAGGGTTCTACTTAAATTGAGGACGACGCAACGAGCTATGGAAAGAAGAATGATGGGTGTAACGTTAAGGGATAAGAAAAGAGCAGATTGGGTGAGGGAACAAACGCGAGTTAATGATATCTTAGTTGAAATCAAGAAAAAGAAATGGGCATGGGCAGGACACGTAATGAGGTGGGAAGATAACCGATGGTCATTAAGAGTTACGGAATGGATTCCAAGGGAAGGAAAGCGTAGCAGAGGGTGGCAGAAAGTTAGGTGGGCGGATGAGATTAAGAAGTTTGCAGGGACAACATGGCCACAATTAGTACATGACCGGGGTAGTTGGAGAAGTATGGGAGAGGCCTTTGCCCTGCAGTGGGCATAACCAGGCTGATGATGATGATATATATATATATTTGTAAAGGGGTGGGATATATATATTTGGAAGGAGGGGTGCGATTTTTCAGGACAGCCTTGGTGTTCTAGCGTTATATCTAGTGAACCTTTTCGCCTTCTTTATGTGCAGCATCTTTCTAATGGAGGAAACAAATGTTTGTTGCATTGCTAACTTTATTTGCTGTTATAGAGCAAATATAAGGACTCTAAACCTTCTGTTTCTCATCACAGATGGAGCGGCTCAAACTGGAGGTAAATTTGTATGTTAGAGAGTGACAATATAGCTTTGTAGTCTGATGAAATGAATCTGGCTGTAAGTGATTGAATGTGCTCCACCTTTGCAACATCACTGAGGGTCCTACACCATAGCCACATACTCTAGGATCAAGTGTCTTGAACTGGGATTTTTTTATTATTTTTCAGTTACGTCCAGCATCGTATTGCCGAGCTTAAGGACAAGGTTAGAAAGCTGCTGCACAGTGGTGGAGTTGTGTACATCGCCGGCAATGCAAAGGACATGGTGCCCAGTGTGCGTGATGCCTTCAAGGCTGTGGTCAAGTCTGACTCTGCCAGTGACAGAAATGCTGAGGAACTACTGAAAGACCTTGAAAAATCAAGCCGACTCCAGATAGAAGCCTGGTCTTAGCATACTTTCAATTCACAGTGGCATGATTGTTGTAACAGGAGTGCCGAGTCAAACATCTGAAAATGTGTTTTCTTCGTGTCAAAAGGCCACGCTGATGTCATGAGCATAGTCTTGTTCATTTTATTCACCCCACCTTACCCCACCTTCTTGCATGTCGGCACTTTTGCAAGCAAGCGCTTCCCTTCCACTCACACTCCTGCCAACAGTTGAACATTCAGTGATGCACCAATTATTAATACCGACAAAAAGCACTCACGCAATGGTGATGTTGAAGCAATATTATGGCGAGATTCATAAGCACTTAGCTGTTTACTGTTGGCACATTGTCAGCTATAAAAAACAGGATCACTGCATGAGGAAGCCAGTGTCTAATCGAGCCAATGCTGATGTGCTTAAAGCATGAGCCTGGCACAATCTTTGCCTCGAAAGGAACATTTACTATGTATTTTAGCTTTGTCTTTAAACATAAGTAATAATTAAAAAATGAGCGATTGATGTAACATTTAGTTTCACTTGCAACAGTGTCCATGACAAACAAAATATCGCTTTATGCTTCCAGTCGTCTACAGATATAGAGTCAATGAGAATCTAAAAATGCAGTGGCAAGTAGACCACTCTCCCAAATCAAAGAGAATATGTATACATGTGGTAGCCATTTACATAAGCTAATTTCGATGACATCACAGTGGAGGCAAACTTTCAATATCTGCGTTTCTCGTCAACTATATTTTGGAGTGCAAAGGCGCATAGAGTGGTGCTCGGGCTGAATTCTTATTGTTGGCACAGAGTGAGATCTATTATAGTACTAAACTATGGCTTACGGTACGCTAGTAGACTCACTTAAGGTTTTATCATAGTCATCTTGTCCTTATGTTCTTTTTCTGTGCTGTTGATTGCGTTTACAGCTCAGCAGAATATTTTTGTATCATTGGTGAAAATGAGGTCTGCCTATTGACATCCAAATCTCTCATGAATTTCTTTGGCTGTCATATATGTATATGTATTGAATGTATATATTCATATGTGTTGTAGATATGTACAAAAATACATATTCCTTTATATGTTTCCAAAGAAGCTCCCAAGGTAATATTCTGGCATCAGTGCCAGTATGTGCACTTCATCATCATCATCATCATCAGCCTGGTTATGCCCACTGCAGGGCAAAGGCCTCTCCCATACTTCTCCAACTACCCCGGTCATGTACTAATTGTGGCCATGTTGTCCCTGCAAACTTCTTAATCTCATCCGCCCACCTAACTTTCTGCCACCCTCTGCTACGCTTTCCTTCCCTTGGAATCCATTCCGTAACTCTTAATGACCATCGGTTATCTTCCCTCCTCATTACGTGTCCTGCCCATGCCCATTTCTTTTTCTTGATTTCAACTAAGATATCATTAACTCGCGTTTGTTCCCTCACCCAATCTGCTCTTTTCTTATCCCTTAACGTTACACCCATCATTCTTCTTTCCATAGCTCGTTGCGTCGTCCTCAATTTAAGCAGAGCCCTTTTCGTAAGCCTCCAGGTTTCTGCCCCATACGTGAGTACTGGTAAGACACAGCTGTTATATACTTTTCGCTTGAGGGATAGTGGCAACCTGCTGTTCATGATTTGAGAATGCCTGCCAAACGCACCCCAGCCCATTCTTATTCTTCTGGTTATTTCAGTCTCGCGATCCGGATCCGTGGTCACTACCTGCCTTAAGTAGATGTATTCCCTTACCACTTCCAGTGCCTCGCTACCTATTGTAAACGGCTGTTCTCTTCCGAGACTGTTAAACATTACTTTAGTTTTCTGCAGATTAATTTTCAGACCCACCCTTCTGCTTTGCCTCTCTAGGTCAGTGAGCATGCATTGCAATTGGTCCCCTGAGTTACTAAGCAAGGCAATATCATCAGCGAATCGCAAGTTACTAAGGTATTCTCCATTAACTTTTATCCCCAATTCTTCCCAATCCAGGTCTCTGAATACATCCTGTAAACACGCTGTGAATAGCATTGGAGACATCGTATCTCCGTGCCTGACGCCTTTCTTTATTGGGATTTTGTTGCTTTCTTTATGGAGGACTACGGTGGCTGTGGAGCCGCTATAGATATCTTTCAGTATTTTTACATACGGCTCGTCTACACCCTGATTCCATAATGCCTCCATGCCTGCTGAGGTTTCGACAGAATCAAACGCTTTCTCGTAATCAATGAAAGCTATATGTAAGGGTTGGTTATATTCCGCACATTTCTCTATCACCTGATTGATAGTGTGAATATGGTCTATTGTTGAGTAGCCTTTACGGAATCCTGCCTGGTCCTTTGCTTGACAGAAGTCTAAGGTGTTCCTGATTCTATTTGCAATTACCTTAGTAAACACTTTGTAGGCAACGGACAGTAAACTGATCGGTCTATAATTTTTCAAGTCTTTGGCGTCCCCTTTCTTATGGATTAGGATTATGTTAGCGTTCTTCCAAGATTCCGGTACGCTCGAAGTCATGAGGCATTGCGTATCAGGGTGGCCAGTTTCTCTAGAACAATCTGCCCACCATCCTTCAACAAATCTGCTGTTACCTGATCCTCCCCAGCTGCCTTCCCCCTTTGCATAGCTACCAAGGCTTTCTTTACTTCTTCCGGTGTTACCTGTGGGATTTCGAATTCCTCTAGACTATTCTCTCTTCCATTATGGGCACTTACATGTACCCTATGTAAGATGAGTAGTAGTGTATGCATATGTAAATTTGGGAATGTATTCATAAACTTCTCTTTCGTAAGAGCTTTCCTCGTTAGCTAAACACTTGCCTCTTGTAGCCAGCTGCATGTGAACAAGACTAAAGTAATGGCAAGGACCAAACTTAGGCGACACTAACGAAAGATATGTTTTGTGAATATATTTATGAATACTTGAGAATAATATGTTCAAGTGCAATAAAGACATAGCTAAATTAAAACAATGTCTGAGAAATGTTTGAAGGTTCTTTCAAAGGAGGCATAGACTTCTGCTGTGGAGCTGTACCATTGCATGTTGAAGGAGCACAACATCAGGTCTACTAATGTGCCTGTCATGGAGGTGTAAAGGGGTGCTTGCATCATTTGTGAGAAAATTATGAATACACATAATAAGTAAATGACTTTTTAATTTGCAAGCTAGGTAGCTTGCATTTCTGGTCAATAAGTTTCCGAGGTGCAGATGAGCATTTGGTGAACTGTATGCAGGTCATTCCAATAAAAATTTAGCTTATAAAGTTGTTGACATTATCTGGAAACAGTACATATAGAAGCTGTCTTGTCGGTAACATTTACACAGCAGCTAGGTCTGCTTGAAAAGACTGCAGGCTGTTATGTCTCTTCTGAATACAAGTTTATCAAAAAGGGGGGTGCATGCTTTTTAAAGCAAAAAGAAAAGGGGGGGGGGGAACCTTCATTCTTGAACCAAAGTAAGTCACTGCATAATTTGCGGCTGCCGAGCACCATGTAGGAACTGCGAAAGTAGTTGCAAATAATTTGCATGTATATTGCATTGAAAAGTGTGTCAGTATGTGGTTGCCAATCTGTCTAGGTTGAGCCACATGCCTGGTCCCAGCATTGCTTACTTGTTTGGAAAGCCCTACTGGATTTTCAGTAATATGCTTCCTTGGCAGTGCAACTAAGAGCACTCCATAGAATTCTTTGCCATCAGCGTAGGCACACAACAATAATCGTCATCTGTCTTGTCCACATTTCCTTTCTTTAATGCGGTGAGCCTGGTACTTCCCAGTAACGAACGGCATGCGCGTTATCAGCATGCATAGCATTGACAACAGGAAAGTAGCGGGCGCGGTGTTTTCAAGAAAGGAAATGCAAGCAGGGCAGATGATGATTATCGTTGTGTGACAGAGATACACCCCAAACTGTGTATTTTTGCCTAAAAGTGTAGCATTCCCGACAGGAAAGTAGCGGGTGCGGCGTTTTCGACAAAGGAAACGCAAGCAAGGCAGATGACGATTATTGTGTGGCAGAGATACACCCCAAAGGGTGTAACTTTGTCTACGAGTGCAAGAGTGCAGATGACGATTATCGCTGTGTGGGAAGATACGACCCAAAGGGTGTAATTGTGCTTAAAAGTGTACACTCTTAGCAAAGTTTGCTTAAGAGTGTATATATAGGCTAGGCCTTTATTTCTCTATATCATGAACCAGTCATATATATATATATATATATATATATATATATAGAGAGAGAGAGAGAGAGAGAGAGAGACCGTCGAGATAACGTCTGGACTTTGCTGCTGAGGTGATATATAGCTCAGCAAAAGCGTGTGCACCCTTCTCGTGAAGGAAGGAAACGGCTTAGAAACGGGTATACCCGTTCGTCCTGAAAATGGTCGGGTGCCGCCGTGTCAGGTACGTGATGACGTAATTTTCGTTGCTTCAAAAAGTCTGGGAAAGAGAGAGAAACCACTTATTAAAACACCAATCAACGAACGCGTCAGGAGAGAATCGAGTCCTCGATCTCCCCCGTCGCCCCGAGCCGTCGGCCGGAATCTCTTGAGACACAGCAGCAAGGGCTTGAGCGCTGATGTCCTGCTGGATGTTGGGTTCTGGGCCATAGGACCAAATTTGCTGCCTCATCGCAAAATTTGCACTTTTACCTGAATACTACGCTTCGCTGTTAAAAACATTCTCCATCGTATGTAAAACCAATATTTGCTTCGCTGTAAATAGAAATAATGGGGTGAGCGCTTTATTTCTCTGGTGTACAAACGAACGAGCGCAAATTCGAGGCCGATATCGGTAGGCATACGTTGTAGGCCGGCTGCCAGAAAATCACGAGTGTTGAACAGCATCTTCGATTGTTCTCACTTCTGAGCAGCAGTAATTCTTACTTCTCTTTTAAACACTCATACAAACAAGAGAACGGACACTCTGCGCCTCTTTGCGCATTCTTCACAGATAGCAACGGCGCGCTCTGCGCATTTTGCACATGCCGCCGCTTTGCGGAAGTGTCGTTTGAGGGCGCCACCTATTTGAACTTTCATGTCGCGCTGTGCCTGTTTTACTCTATGGTTTTACCATGGTTTTACTCTATGACGCGATGCCTTACCAAAGAGTTGTCCGGCTAGTCTGGAATTAATGTGTGTCTTCAGCGTCTCTCTTACTTGGAATGGGGACGTTCGGTAATCGCGCACCGTCAAAATCAGCTGCTCGCCTCGAGTCCAGTTTAGGACTCCTCGTTCTAGTCCATTAGTCGCAGCAGCCGCTGTCGCTGCTTCCGCTTTGGCTGGATGCCGCAGCTGCCGTGCGGCTTTGGGGCTGGGCTACGTCATGAGACGACGGGGAGCGATTGAGTAGGAGTTCCTCATCATCGGTATCAAGGCGAGCGGCCTTTGCGGCCGTGTCCCGGCGGTTCCCAGCCACCGAAGGAAGGCCAGATCATGGCATCTGTCGGCGTTCTCCCCACATACTTCAAGTACATTAGCGTGGCGCCCGGCGGATCAGCTCGTAGGACTTTGCGGGTGCGGGAGAAATACATTGTCGTGTTGGTGCTGGCCACCTTCCTGATGGTGTGCATCGGGGCCGTGTTTTACCTGCCTGAACTGCGCGCGTCCAACGCCTATCGCCATATCAAAAATGCTGGGCCGGACCTGCTGCTACCCCCGCCGCAAGTGATCGAAGACAACGTTCCCCGTCACAACGGTATTGTCGCCGACGAGGAAGACCCGCATAGGGCCGAGGACCGAAACAAGCTCCAGGAGAAAATCATTCAGGACCTCGGTCAGGGCCTCCCTATGCAGGTCGCCAGGCCCGAAGCAGCCAGGCCTGCGTCTCCGTCTAAACTACCGTCGACTGCAGCCCGGCCTCCACAGAGCCCGGGTCTCCCCGCTGTCGACGCTAAAGCGCCCCAGGTTTCGCATGTTCCTGACGCACAGAGAGAGGCGGAGAACCGCGAAAGAAGACAAAAAGTTAGAGAGGTGAGCATACAACTTGGTAGGTCATCCAGCAGCCTGTGAATATAATGCGTGTATGCGTTTGCCCGATCGTCGTGGCATTCGCTGCCGGCGCACATCGCTCCGAAGAGGGAAAACTTAGCGCCGTACGCGATTTGGTCATTACGCATCGTTGGCCTTCTGATTTCGTCCCACTGGGCCAGCAGTGCTCTTATCAGCGATTTCAACACCGCGGCGTGGTATGTGTACTACATCCCGTCTTGCTGGGAAGGAAGACAGCTGCAAAATGTAATCTTACATTTCGCGCAGTTTAGCAGCTCGGATCCTCTTTTCTTGTCCACTGCCTTGGCTCCGAGATTTGTCAACTTGACCCACAATTTCTCACGCCACCGCGATTGTTTGTGAGCTCATCGCGATCGTGATGTCGCTATGTTCAATTCTGTGCTAAATATTTTACTTGTGCTTAGAGAGAGAGAGAGAAAAAAAGGGGGGGGGGTGTTCACATTGCTCGCAGTACTTCTTTATTTTTCTTAAGATAATAGAAGGAGTCCGACATTAGGCAGAGTAAGAGCTAGTCATTAAGAAGAGTGGTGTGCTAAACAAATCTCAATGTTCCAGAACCACATTCATATGTGCACGTGCAGTTTGCTTCAAGCAGCATTCAGTACAAATACAAAAGTGATGTGGGTAATCTCAAAACATAGTGGACAAACTGTGCTATGAATGTTAGTCTGTGTTGGTGCTGGGATGCCTTCACCAGAACTTCTTATTGGGCTTAGATAGTAGTAAACTTCTGAAAATAGTATAGGTTTGAATTCCTTTTTGTTACATAACCAGTGTAATGGCATGCTCTTAAATAAATAAGAATGCTTGATTTCACTTATTTATGTAGAGCCAATTAATAATGGATTGCATTACCCACGAAGTGAATGTAATCTTTCTGCAGTAAAACTAAGTTCCTTATGTAGAACCTTGTAATGTCTTTACAATCTTCTTTTTAAGGAATAGATATGCTCTTGAATTCCTGATGGGGAAAAGGTCAGCAGTAACTATAATTAACCTTTCAAGTGTTATGTGCATCTCATTAATGACAGGGGAATATGAGAAACTATTGATTTGCAAAATAGTGTTAAAATAAGGACAAAGGAAAGTTTCTTGTAATGCTCCAGAGAAACAGTTGTATTCTAAAGATGCTTCCGTGGCCAAATTGCACTACATTTTTGTTTATGAAGTTTAGAAATTTATGCCACATTTGTTGGTGTGGAGGACAGCGAAATGGAAGCCTGTTGTAACATAAGCATGGTCTTGGTGTCAATTTTTTTGAACATTATACCACACAAATAATGAGGACAGTAATAACACATGCGCATATGCAAAACTCAATGTTCACTGACACGATGGCTCAATGTTTGCATAGATGGTTAGTTTTGGAAAAGGCCCAGCTATGTTCCCTACTATTTATGGTGTCTATCCCATGTTTTGTATGCTTTTGTCATTATCAATAGCTTAGAAAAGACAGGACATATGGTAATAGCTATATTAATTTTGCTCTATAACCACTAATGAGAACAGTAGCAAAACATTAGAAACAGTAGTAGTGGGCTTCTTACTGATTTTATCTGTATCAAAAAGTGTAAATAAACAATATACTTGCATATTTTTATCATGGTCTTGCCCTGTGATTGTCAGCGATGAGCCTAAACCAGAACACATTGGCGCAATTTTGCAGGTAGATGAGAGGTGAAGATGTAATTGATAAAGCAGTGCCTAAATATGGAATTGTTATACTTAGGCATCTCAGTTGCAAAGAGAAGTATCTTTTTATTCTTATAATGTACCCGACTGAAAGAATAACGAGTGTGCATGCTTTCATAATCAAAAGTAAGTAAGCTTCACATTCCTTATGCACCATGTTTGGTAACAGTATTGTTTATTTTTGTTATTCTAAAGGAATTGCAGTTTTTGTGTAAGCCAATGTACTGTGTGTGACTTTTTTTTCTATTTCGTTAGAATGTGTACTGATTAACTGCCAAGACAGCTCAGCTAACGAAGCAAAATGTTACAGGTAGTTTTTTTTTGTTCTTGCCTGTCCTTAAGAATTCCTTAGCAGGCAGCCACGTGTCTTTCCTGTTTGCAGTCTCTTATTGTCGTTCTATGTTTTGTAACATTTTAATAATGTTGTGACGTCAAATCAGTGCACTTCCAGCTGTGCAAAGCGTGCCTTGCGAATTGGGCATGTGGCAAGCCACGTCGCTTTATACGGTGTGCAGCTGTGGAAACATCTGTTATTTCCTTTTGAATTAAGGACACGTTGAGTATCCCAGTGTCTTTATGTTGTCAGTTGCCTCTGCCATATGGTGCCTTTGTCATAGTCGTGCCCACATGCTTAGGCGAATTAACGCATCTTGCTAGTCACTTCTGCCAGCGTAGCAGTAACACGCAACATTTAAGACTACAAGGCAGAGCACGTAACTTAAATTTGAGATATGTAGTTTTTTCGTAGGTACGTCACCACTAAGCAAATTATTTTAAGTGAGTTTTTTACTTTGGTATGGGCTTATTTATATTGTTTCCTGCTTCAAATACAACAAAGATATGTGCATAGGAACTTAAGCTCGCTATAGCCAGTGACTGACCTTTTTTTTTTATGATTTGGTTTCTGTTTGCTCTTGGAGCTTTCTTTAAAGGGACACTGAAGATTAAAGTAAAAAACTACTTTGAAATCTGGCATATAATACTGATGCTCTGGCACAATAATTTCGGAACGAAATTGATAAACTGGAACTTTGACTTTTTTTCTCTTCTAATGATCAACACATTACAACAAAAATAGAGTTTTGAATAATATGTTATTGGTATAAATTGGTTTAGTGTTTATATTTAGGGTTCCTTTAATAATATTTCATGAACCGTGTGGTGTGGAAGCTTGCCATCTTGAAAGAGAAAAAATTGTCATCCGTCCAAAGGTCGCACGAAACTACAAAGGAAACGCATTTGGGTTTCTCAGAAAGAACTCTTTGCAGTTGAGGGAAAATTCGTCCTGGTACGGGTTTCAAACCCGGGACCAACACCTTTCCGGGGCAGTCGCTCTACCATCTGAGCTGACCAGGAGGCTAGCAGATCGTAGCGCAAGGGTCGATTAATTGACAACTTGAAGCACAGGAACACAGAATATGGTAAATCAGTCCTGTGGAATCCCACAATGTGGAGGAATTATCATGAAAGGGAAAAGTTGTCACCCATCTTGTTAAAACATAAACATTCTGGCTTCTCTGTGCCATGCAGGTATTCGACTTGGTTCAACATTGTCACATCAACTTACTTGTAATTTACTTAGTGCATTAGGTCAGTGGGGATGTTACGTGTGTTATGACTTTGTTGGTGGAACATTTATTTGAACAATGCCAGCATTTTTAAAGGACGTTGAGAATTGAACAGACACGATCTTAAGAACAAAATGGTGTTTTTCCTTATCTGTTTCTCCTTCACCTGTCTACGCAGTGTCTGCACCAGGGATTTGGCTAAGTGCTGACAGAACAAGTCAACAATAAGCTATGACCCGCCATGGTAGCTTAGTGGCTATAGAGCTGCGCTGCTGAGCTTGAGTTTGTGGGTTTCGTCTCGGTCATGGTAGTCGCACTTCAATGGGGGCAATATGCAAAAACGTTGCACATGGCAGCAGGTTCAATTTTAGGCCATGGTAGCTGCACTTTGAGGGGGCCAAGTTACAAAAGAAATGTGGAGCCCTCAAATATAAAGGGGCACTAAAAAGAAACTCGTAAATATGTTTAGACTGATAAAGTATTCTTTCAGAACTCTAGTTTCCTAATTTCACAATAGGAGGCTAATTACTGGAAGGAAAAGTCTAGGTCGAACCTAAATTTCTTAAAATTTCATGCTGAAGCTCCAGCACCAGTGCATCACTCTATTGTATTGTATCACAGTATTTTGTTATCGTATTTGGGCCTTTGCAGCGCAGCAAAAGTTTTCTAAACTTGCCAAGTTCTGTCTTTGGCACCTTTAGAATACAGCGTATTCCATCTCGATCGTTAGAGATTAACTAGCCCCATGCAGGAGCTGTCAAAATTTTTTGCGTCATGGCGGGTTGGTGCAGGAACTTGCGTTGGCATCTGACGTTTGTTTTATTGCGATAGCAATTATATGGACACTCCAAGCGAATTTTTGCTGATGGCATTGCCGTCGCCGTGACGTTCCATATATATTTAGGCGTATGTATGCTGTATGCCATGCTATGCTAAATGACATGCGGTATAAGCGGTTTATATTGCCACAGCATTCTATCACTAAAGTTGCTCATGCCTGATCTTATGTACTTGACAAAATTATTCCTCGAAATTTTGAGAACAGCAGCCCACAAACAAATTTGATGAAACGTGATACTGACAGTGCATGCCTTTTATCTTAAATCTGAGACTAAATTAAAGGTATGAAACAGTAACAGAGCTTAAATCTGAAAATGATGTTATTTTATTGGTGCGTCTATGTGCTACCACTGGGATCGGCCCAGGAAAGAGGTAAAGTCACTAAGAAAGACGTTGGCTTTAATTAATAAACATAAATAAAGTTGTCTGATGGCAGGATTCAAACAGAGGACCCTTAGCACAACAGCTTGTTTTTACTTAGTCGGCTTACATTTACTTCAATTCCTATTGCCACTACAGCTACAAGTCTTACACTTCGTGTAATATTCTAACATGTTGCTATCGAATTCATTGCTTTGCACTTATGGTGAAACTGATATTTCTTGCATCTTTTTTTTTTGTTGGTTATCAAGCCTCCTGTCACAGTAAAAGTGACTTTTTTGTTATTGTAGAAGTATAATGTTATAATTCAGCTCAGCATATTTTTCCCTTTAGTGTTTCTTTAAATTGAAATGCTCTGTACTTATTATACCTTGCTTGCCCCTAGCAGATGGTGGTTGCAACAGGCCTGCACAGTGCTTGCTTCTGCCATGACACACTAATGGGGATTCTCTAATTTGTTCTCCATGAAGTTTTTGGTTAGTGGTGTCTAGGTATTGCATACTGGGTTGTTGTTTCTGACTGTGTAGTTTGCCATTTTATTTTGGGTATTTAGTTCATTTGCAGTTCCACAATGTTTTGGAGGCATTTCATACTTTGATGCAGGTTGTGTCTTGATTAGGAACAGGAGTCTCTGCAGCATTCTGTGCACATTTTTTTTTCATGCTTATTTTCTGGCAGCTAGACCTGGCAGCCTTGTCCTTTGGGCAAGGTCAAGTGCAGCAAGCTAATCTTGTAGCTCCTGCTACAAGGCAATCTTTCTAATTGAACTTGATGCTCTTCATTGAGCCTAATTGGATTAATTTACTTAAGTGGAAGGAAAGGAGCATGCAAAATGTTAAGTGCAAAGACATGGCTGAGTTAATGTCTGCACAAGGTTAATACAAGTGGTCCATGTAATTCTTGCGAAAAGAATTACAGGGAACACTTGTACTGTGTGTTGCATCAGTAGAGAGCCCAGTATAAATGGCTTTTGTGGCTATACTGCTGGATCGTTTATGCCTAAATTTGACGCAGAAGGCTAGTTTTGCAGTGGATTTTATTTAACACCACAGTTATTAGCAGGCTTCTCTGACATGATAAATCCAAGCCAATGAATGACTGTCTGGGGCAACGCTGTACCAGGAAGAAAAAAAAATTATTTTCTTGGGGAGAGTAACAGTGGGAAGGTGTTTTAGGAAGGTGTACCACCTATAATGGTGATGATGGGATGCAAATTTGTTTCACTCTTCAGGCTGTTATATTGCACTACTCTTCTTTTGGTGCAGTAGAATTGCTAGCCAAGTGAGTTGGTAAACCTTTACAGGAAGGTGAAAAGTGCAAATGACAAGGGACAGTGAAAGATGACAAAAACAACATTGACTCGCTACTGAAGTTTATTTTGGAAGAACAGCAGCTATATAACACAGGAAACCACATATGCATGCTCTGAGCAGGAAAAAAAT
The DNA here is from genome assembly GCF_023375885.2 of Dermacentor andersoni. NCBI lineage: Eukaryota > Metazoa > Arthropoda > Arachnida > Ixodida > Ixodidae > Dermacentor > Dermacentor andersoni. Next base: position 26,130,291 of record NC_092819.1, read on the forward strand.
GCAGGAGAAAAGAAAGAAAAACTTATTTTTCATGAAGGGCAAATCAAGGCCTAATGAGGCAAATATGCCTCCATGACAAGGCATGCACAATTAATTTTGTGATGATAATGTTTTTATTTCAACCAAACGGCACCAATAGTTTGCAGATAAGGTTTAATTTTCTTTTTGTCCTACTTCGCTGCACACAATGTGTGCTTATGATTTATTCAGGATAAAAAAGGCGTTACTGCATCCAAGTTTATTATTGAACGTATTTCTCATTGAAATTCAACTTTTATGTGGAATTGAAACAACAATGAACCAGCTGCTCAGCTGAAAAAGTTCATAATTTGTGCAATGTACAGTATATTTCGAGCGAATGTACCCTTGCTTCCTGCATGTGGTCAACTGCCTAAAAGAAGTTAGTTGATAGTATATACATACAGAAAAGCTTCTTTACAATGGTCAGGGTAGTTGCTAATGAAAGAACCCTTAAGTTGTTAGCCAATTTGCTAGCATCTAGCCAGTCCACAGCAGTATGCATGACATGAGCTGATAGATAACTAAAAAAGCATCCATATTTATGCAGGTATGAATTTGCATGTTATACAGAGTGCACAAATTTTTTAGAATCGACCTCTAAAAGAAAAAGAAAAGAAAGAAACTGACACATCATATATGTATAAGGCAGGCTCACTATTACTTTGCAAATGTTAATGTAAATAAATTACAGGTAATTTCCAAAATCCAAAAGGGCAAGCTTTATAATTAATTGAATTTGATAGCAGTGACAATTTTCTCTTAGGTGTTTAGCTAGGCTCATCCATGGCATTGCTAGAAAATTCTAAGTACAGCTGATAAGCTGAGCTCATTTTTGGTCGTTTCTACCAGGAGCCTGTGGATGAATCCAGCTAGTCTAAGGCACTGAAGGGGTTAAATACAGCACTTTCTTTTTCATGCTCTGAACAAACTGAAAAATACTGTGAAAAAGGAAGAAAGCTTTTTGCTTATGCGTGCCGTATGTGTAACACTAACTGATCCTGTTGTGCAAACTATTGAATTAAAATGTGTGTGTGCTTTAACCATGTGAAGTGGTTGCATGAACGGTTGTGCACCATCACAGCAACCAGTAACTATAGCCCTTAGTTGTTTCTGTGGTGCTTTCTAACTTTCTTATTGAACACTTTCCTTCACTGCAGTACCTGTTATAAATAGCTCTATCTGAATTATTTAATGTTTACTTACACAGGCACCTTTTTATTACTATTGTGTTTTGGTGGCAATGGTGCACTTTTGACTCCTGCCATTTCATCGCTGCGAAGTAAGTCGCGATTGATGTTGGCCTTATTCTCAAGCTGTGATGTTTTAAACTGTCGTCACTACCTCTGTGTGTAATCATCGGTGACTAGAAATATATTTCTGTCATATTTTGCATGTTTTCAGACCCCTTTATTGTCTCTGATCTTTCAATCTTGCGTTAACCTTTCAGGATTGCCGTACTTTGCCATTCTGGCTTTTGCATTTGTTTACAAGCTTGTTTTGGTTAGTGGGCCTCTGTTTTCTAAACTCTGAGCAGTTTAAAGATTTTCCAGTTTCATCAAAGGAAAACTGTGATGTCTTGCTTGGAATTGGTAACGTACTTCATTTTGGATTGAGTCTACATACACTCCCTACTTCTTTGCCTCATACTTTGAAGATATGGGCTTTGAAATAAATCAAAGTGCTTAGAATCGAGGAAATATAGAGCACGCATGTGTTGCTTTTGCAGATGATGAAGCACGCCTGGGACAACTATGAGCGCTATGCCTGGGGCGAGAATGAGCTGCGACCCGTGTCCAAAAAGGGCCACTCAGCGGGCATCTTTGGCAAGACTGCCATGGGAGCCACCATCGTGGATGGCATGGACACCCTCTATCTCATGGGCATGGCCGAGGAATTCCAGCGTGCTCGAAATTGGGTGGCAGAGAACCTCAGTTTGAATGACGTAGTACGTGCCTTTTGTTTCTTTTTTGTCTGGTACAGAACTTTTCTTTCAGTATTTCACGTACCCAGAGCTGTAGATTAGTGGTCACGGTGTCCCACTGCATAGCACGACATATTGGATTTAATTCCCAGCCGTGTGGCCACATTTTGAAGTGGATGGATTAAAAAAAAAAAATTTGTGTTGTGTGCTTTCGACGCAGGTTAAAGAATCCCAGATGGTTGAAATGAAACTGGAACCCTCCACTCAGGCTACTCTCATGGCATCAGAAGTATAAAACAAATGTAAACTTGCATAGAGAGAACGTTTGAGGGGAGTGTACACAAAGATGAGGTTAAAAACAACATCAACAAATAATAAATCAACCCAGCAGCAACAAAAAACACTTACAAGAATGACGGAATATCTTCAAACAGCATGTCAGTCTTTGGCATTGGTCAAGTGCAAAAATGTGTAGAACTGCCCTAAATGAACAATATAAAATGCTCTGTTTCACAGGGATGGAGATATGACAGGTATTAAAAGCATGGTTTGGCCAGGGAAACAAGCATTGTCAGTGCCTCACTTGTCTAACATGAATGCATGAATAATGCCATATGGTGAGGGCCACATCTGTGTACGTGCTGCACCCCCAAGTTGGCAGCCCAAAGTTGGTAAAAAGAAATTTCCAACGGAGAAACGATCGTGTTTGGTGCCCTGATGCCACGCGTGCGCATCGGCGAATTTTCACGCGTTGCTGACTTCCACGGGCGTGTACTAAATGACGAGAGCTGCACACTGACCTTGATGCAATGGAGCTGAGGTGTGCACAATCTGTGCCGGCTCCATTCTGACTAGAAGTTCGGTACCATGTAAGGGCCGCGCCTCATCAAAATTGTGAAAGAAAAGTGCGTCCCTTACGCAAGTCTCTACAGTTGATAATTTATTGACAGGATGGCTCATTACCCTAAGTACGGAAGGGTATGGCGGGAGAGTAAAGAGCATAAATAAATAATAATTATAAAATATAAGTGTTTAAAGGTGGGGGTTATAAACATATAATGAAAGTAGCGGGAGGGAAAAGGGGAAGAGAATCGGCCATGCGGTATCAAATAAAATTTTACTTTTACATGCAGAGTTCGGACATCTCTGTCTTCGAGACCAACATTCGCTTTGTAGGTGGCCTGCTTTCATGCTACGCCTTGACTGGGGACAACGTAAGTGAATTTGTATTTTTGTCGTGAGATATGCTTTTTGACTTGTTAGTGAACGTAACATCATAAAAGGCACCAATTGCTATAAGAATCTGCATGTAATACGAATTAGAATTCAGTGCAAGTTGATAACTATGAGACCAACAAGAAAACTTTCTTATTGTCATGCACTTTTATTGCACATCAAGTGCATTGAGTTTGAGAGGCCAGGCTGCAGGAATGGTACAAGCTGTGAGATTGCATGTAGATCAGTAGATATAACACATGGAGGGAAAAAGCAGAGAAAGTGTTAGGCAATAATAAAAAGGAAAGTTTTGTTGCCAGACATGCAAATTAAAGCTTTATGGTTGCTCCAACTATATTGAATGTCACTTTGTGTATGTTTGTGTGCCATGTTTTTCTGCAGGGGACATTTGAGTGAGCTCCTTTTCAACTGAACACAGTAGCTTAGTAGTTAGGTGTTGTGCTGCTGAGCTAGAAGTCATGTATTCAATCCCGTTTGTGGCGGCCGCATTTCGATGCAGGATAAATGCAATAATGCTCATTTGGTTAAATTTAAGTGCCCGTTAAAGAACCACGCCTGGTCAAAATTAATCCACAGTGCCACACTGTAGCATGCCTCATAATCATATTCTGGTTTTGACTCATATAACTTCTGTATTAATTTCAATTCAGCTACTTTTTATGCCCTGCGCAGATGTTCAAGGACAAGGCTGAGGAAATTGCCCGTCTGTTGCTTCCAGCCTTCAACACACCAAAGGGTATACCCCATGCCCTCATCAACATCAAGACGTAAGTTTAATTTTGTCATCCATTCATGGTTTATGTGGCCATGAACCTTTAAGCCAGTTATTTTTATTGTGCAAAAGCTTGCAAGGAAGTTGTTGCCTTCTCTTCTTTGACAGCAGTAATTCATACTGATCAGTCAATCCATCAGTGTTTATTTTATGTGCCCAGGAACAACACAAGGTCTGAATACTGATGCATGCAGAAATAAAAAAAAATTCTTTATTTCAAGTCAGTGTTTAATTGCATATCTTGCCCACCTAAGCATGTTAGCACTTTTGCCCTACAGTTAAACAAATTTTTATAAATTTTACAGAAAACACTTACCTAAGTCAAGTTACACTCACGGGGCTCAACGCATGCAGCATGTGTTTGATTGAGCACAATAAAAGAAGCTGTATAAGGAAAAACCTGACAGATTGCACTTATTCCTCGGTAGAGAGGTTTGACATTTTACATAACATTTATGTGGACCATAGCTGTGAGTGATATATTATTTATATGTTTATTTATTTGTTTGTTTGTTTATTTATTTTCTTCAGTGATCCTTTGCATTGCTCTATATATAAATTTCCTTTGGCTAGGCTTCCTTTTTTATTTTTATTGGAGAATAATTATAGCTACCCGATGTCCCTTGTTTCTGCTGGCCTACTCCCAACAATTAAGGCTACATTGAATTACACGACACATACCTGAACGAGAAGAAAGGGGGTTAACCGAGGAGCCTGATTTTTTAATAACATCATAAGAAGCCAACAAACAAAGACACAAAGGACAACACAGGGGAAATTACTTGTACCTAATTATTGAATTAAAGAAATGATAAATTAATGTAAACGAAAGTGGATGAAAAAACAACTTGCCGCAGGTGGGGAACGATCCCATGTCTTCACATTACGCGTGTGATGCTCTACCAATTGAGCTACTGCGGGGCATCTTTGCCATCCACATTCTGGGGTATTTATGTGTTACTACAAGAACTAACCCTGGGAGTGTTAACCAGCACCACCATTCACAAACCTTGGCGGTGGATGTGGAACATCCTTTCTGCTGCAGGCATCTCGAGTACGTGACCTTTTTAGGTGAAGGCAACTGGTCAATAAACCCATCCGCTGCCAAGGTTTGTGAGTGGTGGAGCTAGCTAACACTCCCAGGGTTAGTTCTTGTAGTAACACATAAATACCCTACAATGTGGATGGGAAAGCGGCACCGTAGTAGCTCAAATGGTGGAGCATCGCACGCGTAATGCGAAGATGTGGGATTGTTCCCCACCTGCGGCAAGTTGTTTTTTCATCCACTTTCATTTCCATGAATTTATCATTTCTTTAATTCAATTATTAAGTACAAGTAATTTTCCCTGTGTTGCCCTTTGTGTCTTTGTTGGCTTCTTATGAGGTGACACATACCTGTGTCTTTCTTTCACATGTGATGCACTATATAATTCTTGTTTACAAATGTCGCCAGTGAGAGAAGTCTTTGTAGTCTTATAGCATTGCCTGCTATGTATGAAACAGCAAATATTTTTGCAAATGGGGTCAATGCAATAGTAGCACATAAAACGTGAGATTGGTTCAAGAACTCTGCACGTGCCATGTTCCAGGGGTGTAAGCAAGAACTATGCTTGGGCCTCAAGTGGTGGCTCTATTCTGGCTGAGCTGGGCACCATGCACCTAGAGTTCTCCTACCTTAGTGACATCACGGGCAACCCGATCTTCCGCGAGAAAGTGGACAAAGTGCGACAGGTTTTGGCCGACCTTGACAAGCCCAAGGGCCTCTACCCCAACTACATCAACCCCAAGACAGGACGCTGGGGACAGCGTGAGTTGTTTCACCCTTCTTGATATTTCTGTTGGATGCTGTATAATTTGTTTTATTGTTTTTTATTTTAAAGCGAAGCTTTCTTTGCCTCTTCCTTTGACTTTCTAACTGCTGCTGCTGCTGTCTGACACACTGCTTCCGGGGTAGTTCAGAGTGTGTGTATACATGACAAGAGTGAGGCAGTAAGGAAAGGCTACGCGCGAAACTCATTTGGACCCTACCGTGTTGAATTTGCACAATGCCCTCTGGAGCTTGCTGGGCATCTCCACATTGCACCCCCCCTCAAAAGCATTGCAGAAACTGCAGCGCTTACCTTTCTACTAATGTGTGAGCCCACAGTGGACATAGGTAGAACTGTAGAGAGGAAGGTGGGGAGGGGGAAAGGTGACATGAGAAGGGAAGGAAACACTATTATTATAGACACGACAGCGGTTGCGGGAAAACTGGATAAACTTAAGTTCACGGTACAATACAGTATGTTTCTGGTATTTCTGAAAAATAAACACCATGAAAATATGTCAAGGGGACAACTTACGTAGGGTGTGCAGAAGCAGAGCTGCATTAATTAAAGCGCACTGCAAGGTCTAGGCCACACTACAGAAGCGGTTGCATGTCGAATCAACACTTCTGTGCCCATCACGATAGCTTTGCGGCTATGGCATTGATTGAGGTCGTGGATTTGATCTTGACTGCCCCAGCTGCATTTTGACGGGCGAAATAGAAAATGTACGTGCACTTTCATTTTGGGACATGTTAAAGAGCACCACAATGTCAAAATTAATATGAAGTCCGCCACTACGCCGTGCCTCATAATCCGATTGTGGTTTTGGCACGTACAGCCCCATAGTCCAATTCAAGTTTAATACTTCTGCTACGATGCGATGTGCCATGTGAGGCAATGACAATGCACAACCCTTTCAGAGGTTATGAAATATGGCTTACAACAATGCCTCACAGAAACACCTCCCCCATGTGTGTTCTGTGTATTACGCAGATAAACAGTAGTGGTGCACGCAAGGTATTGTTTGACATCAACTCACCACCCTTGTGCTAGACTAAACGTTGAAGAAGTTAAGCTTTCACCACCAACATCACTGCTAATTATCGTCAATCAATGCAACCAGCACAGAAAGCTTCGCTTACATCTGCAGTGGAATTTTGATAAATGGAAATCGCTTAAACAGAACACCATCCTCATGGTCGGTTGGTTTTGTCTTCATGCAATTGTATTCAGCTTTGTCTCTCAGTAAATGGAACTCCTGATAAACGTAACCAATTTCACTGGTCCCTTAAAGTTCCATTTAAAGAGAGTCCACTGTATTTTCACAGTGTGTGGGATCTACATAATCTTTTTTCTAAGATCAACCCTGTCCTGGATTGACGCTGATAGGAAGTTTGACCGCTTGGCAAAAATGTGGGCAATTGTGAAAATGTTTCATTAATGGAAATGGGCCTAGTTTCTTCCTTGACCATGCAAGAACCTAAGCACACGCATAAAAAATATTTGCACTCTTGGCACTGCTTTTCATGTACTGAAACAATAGCCATAATCTATCTTGCTTGCCTTTCATTTCTTTAAGCGCCTGCTGGTTTCGGGTAACAAATAGCACAATACATTTCAGCGTGACGGGAGATTCGTGACTGGAAGTAGCAAGCACAGAGCATTACATAAAGGCCATGTATGCAAGATTTATAATTGTTGTTGTTGGAAGAAGAGATAAGCCTCAAGATATTTTTCAGAGTGCACTACAGAGAGACATGGTGTGAGAAAATGTTTTCCTCCAAAGCCATTGTTGCTGTAAATACACCACACACAAATGCAGATTCATCAGAATAAACTTTTTGTTTGTTTTCTGGTGATGCAAAATAAGATGCAGCTGTTGAACAAGAAGTAATGGCTTTCTGCAGCTGGGCACGGGGCTAAATGATTCCTGGCTGCAGTAGTGGGATTCCAGTGGGGACAAAATACAAAAAAAAGAAAGAAAGAAAAGCCATTGTATCGAGGTTTTAGTGCACATTAACCAGCATGTGAAAATTTTCTTGGAATCTTCCTTCAGTGTGTCTGTCAGAACACCTCTATACCATCGGTTAAACCCATCATTAAACCAAGCAGTCAACTATGTGCAGCTGGCATTACTGCGTTTGGAGTGCTTAAAAACTGAAAAAGTTCTGAAATTACCTGTATCACTTTTTATTCAAGTGGTGAGTCTCACATAATGGCCATGATGAGATGACAGATACTGGAATGCAAGTTTTCGAGACATCACTGGCAATCATTTGTGAAGTTTCCTGATTAGTGATAGTTGGCATTGCTTAGTGGTGGATTAGTGACTTGACATTTCTCCTCACCGCACTCATGAACTTTTCTGCTTGGACACACAGGCATTGCCTGCACCATCTTTTTGGTATAATTAAGATTTATTAAGGCCATTAGGGGCGTTGGACAAGAAGTCAGGACATTATGGCAAACTGTCTCCGCATTGCTTTCTACAGACCACATGTCTATGGGAGCCCTGGGAGACAGCTTTTACGAGTACCTCCTGAAGGCATGGATCCAGTCTGATGGTGAAGACGTACAGGCCAAGCGATTACTGTTGGATGCCGTCAAGGTTGGCACAACCCATTCATATGTCGGTGGGAGTTTTATAGCAAAGGTAGCTTATAGAGGGCTTTATAAATGTGTGCAGCATGCTTGAAATTTCTCATGTCCAATTTTAGTTAGACTCTGTGGAGAGGTGTTCTAGCTTTACCGGATTATGCTTCTTCACCAAAGTAATAACTGTGCTTGCATGATGCTCTTTGGCTGTTTCACAAGCTACAATTTTGTAACCAGACACTTACAGTGCCTATTCGGAGGCATTAGAGTAGTGAGATCTTACTCTAGCAACTCCTCATCACTGCAGTTTCTTTCTGACAAGCATCATTAGTGCATACTGGTTAAGTCTTAATATGACAGCATCACTGAGCAGTTGCTGCACTCGAGGAGGAGCTTTCAGTCAAGGTGCATTTTTGATCGCATAATTTAGGAAGTGGCCTCTAGTCAGCTGCTGCATGTAATCATCTCTGGTGGCTGAATTTTGGATTAGCTGCTGTTGAATACAGTCGACTCACGTTACAACGGACCCCGAAATCCGACAAAAAGCGCCCGCTTTATGTAAAGTCCGTAATATCTGAAGCGCCTCACTTCCGAAACTTTCGTTGCAATGTCTAACAACTTTATTGCAAAGAGTGAGTGACGAACGTCCAAAGTAAAAAGAAAAAAAGGAGTCGCAGTTTCGCCATAAAGGCAAAGCATCGATTGCGATAGCAAATTCAGCAAGATAAGCGCTGCAGAAGCAGCAAGCGAATTGACCTTTGTGCTGTCTCTCGCTTCAACGCGAACTAAACGTTGAAAGCACAGCGCATACGAAGCAACCGGCACTGGGCGCACTTTGTCCACATCGCACATCGCTTTGAAGATGAGGCCCACGCGGGCGCGCACTTTGTCGACATCGCAGGTCGCTTTCAAGATATGGCGCCTGCGCGGGTGCGCACTTTGTCCACATTGCAGATCGCTTTGAAGATACGGCGGCCACGCTGTAAGCAGCAGCCGCACCGTAAGCAGCAGTCGCAGGTGTAGAACCCCCTTCTCTGTTGCCTCCCCCTCCCCTGTGCCTCGCACGCAAAGAAGACGGTGCGTTCCCACCGCACCTTCCTCTCTCATGCGCGCGATATAATATTGAGCTGCGATCGTCAGCTGACCCTCGCAAGTTGGTTGTCAGCCCGTGCTGACATGGCAAAAGTACATTTTATATGCCCGATTTTGAAAAAAATTGCTGCTAATTTCGTTCGCTGTAGCCAATAGTCTGTTGTAGCGCGGTCCGTTAAAAGCGAACTTCATTGCAGTGATAAAATAGTTAGACCAAACTAAGGCTGAAATATGTTTCGTTATATCCAAAAGTCGGTTGTACGCGGGTACATTGTAATGAGCATAGACTGTATATGTGCCATAAGGGATACGTGGAGGCACAAGGTGACAGTCTGATTAACGCACTGTCAAAAGAATGGTGCAAGGGGGGTGACTGTGTCAAGGAAAACAGTGTGTCACGTATCAGAAGCAAAAGAATATGAAAATGTAATGCATGCACTGTATGCATAGTAGTAGCATTTAAAAATGTCGCATGAAAAACATAGTAGACCAAAACAACTTCGAAATAGAACATACACAGCATTACAATATTGTAACCACACTCGCAGCACATAGCCACCATTTGAAACTAAATGATAGCATGTCACTTATTTGAAAGATAATAACTGTGAAAGAGTTACTTTCACAGTCATTGTAATAGATTCACAGTATATTTGACATTACATTAATGTTATGCATTGAGGGTCATACTGGCGAAGAAGTTGTCACATAGGGGACCTCACAGATGTGAGCCACTTCAGCACGAAACAGGTGGAGCGATAGAGATTGTGTGAATACTTTTCTTGTGTGGTTTAGTAATGAAAGAAAACCAATATTTGCTGGAACACAGAAGTTGTACGAGTACTGTATAAACCTGTCAGCATTTTTGACTGTTTTCATAGCCTTCACTATGTTGCCTGCAATCTTTTAACTGGAGTATGGTTGGGTTTCATTGATGAAAAAAAAGTAGGAAATGGAGGGGCCCAGTTTACAGGGTTGTCCAGTTACTCAGAATTCAAGTCGTGAAAGACGTCTAGATTACTGTTAACTATCCCTGTGCCCATACTTGAAAGGGATGCTGAAACTATTTTTGAACATGGTCAGATTTTCTTTCCTGATCTATAGATAATGGTGCCGTGAATATGCGAGCCAAATAGTCTTTCACTGCATATAGCAGGGAAGCCATAGACTCGCATAAAAATATCACTCTCTCCCTTGTATGGCTTTGGAGGCATATAAGAGAGAGAGAGAGCGTTGACCCATGCTACAGCCCGTAGACGTTAGCCGTTGGGCGAGTGTTCGTGATGATTAATTACTCACACTTGTTCAATATACTAACTACTGACAAAACAAGAGAAACCCTTATGTGAGAAATGTGGAGATGAACTCACTGTAAATCACATTTTATTCTCGTGCACACAACTCGAACGGCTAAGGAAAAGATATTTTACTGTATTTTACAATGAATGCATTCCCTTTCATCCCAGTCTGCTTTTAGGAGATAACCCACTTGTAGGAACTTCATCTCTTTTTAGTTTTTTGAAAGACGCAGCGATCCTAAACGAAATATAATATATCACAGAACTACTAATTCTAAAAATTATTACCTAGTTTTTTCACGCATCTTATGATGCACCTCACCCGTTTTCTCAGTCCTGAGAAGAAGGCTGAGGTCTTCATTTGGTCTGTTGGGCTCCTCAGAGTCCTTGTCCGGACAAGGACTTTCGCTGAGGATACCCAATTTTAGAAATAAATTATACCATGTGTTTGGCGCATGATAGCCTCAGTTGCTTATGCGCCATAAAACCCAATACAATACAATACAATACTAACATGCAGGGAAATGGTGATTGTTAACACATCCTGCCCTTCCTGCCCATCCTGTCATTGTAACTTATCTAGCCACTGTTCTCAATTTAAAGCACAAGGACAATCTTTGTCCAGTGTATTCAGGAAACTAGACAATTGCTCTGAGTGAACAGACTACTAGAGCACCTTCCCCACCGATCATCGGCTCAGAAGGCAGTGAAGGCACTTTTATGTTTTCTCAGAATGTCTGGTTTGCACGAGTGGCTTTGACTCAACGACTGTCTGTGCATGTCTGCATATGCTCTCTGTCTCCCTTCTCTCTCTTCTCCTTCTCCCTTCCACCAGTGTAGGGTAGCTAACCAGACTCTTGACTGGTTAAAATCCCTCTCTCTCTCTCTCTCTCTCTCTCTCTGCCACTGCTCTTTTGTGACTCTTGAGCACCTTTGTCAGGTGTTAGCCTTGAAGGGTTATCTTAAGTGCACCACAGAAAGAAAAGGCAAGAAAAGATCAATAGGCAGTGCATAGCTGTCTGCGACGCTTAGAGAGAGGGAACGTGTTGAGGAGGAATGGGAAAGTAAACGTTGCACTCTTTGTATCTCCGTTATTGTTAGGGCCTTTTAAAAAATTTCCGCGGAAATATATTGATTGAAAGGCATTGTGCTCACTCCTTGTCTTTGTTTGCTTGTGTGTAGGCCATCGAGTCAAAGATGTTGCTGCAGTCTAGGAGTGGGTTCCTCTACCTAGCTGAGATCAAGTATGACCGAGTGGAGCCAAAAATGGACCATCTGGCCTGCTTTGCAGGTGCGTGTCTGTGTCTTCTTTCAGACCTCTTGTTTCGCTTCCTGTGTTGATTAGTCTCAAAAGTTCCATATTGCTACCGTCAACAGCAATACATTGTATATGGGCAAATGTTGTTAAAATAAAGTCAGATCTGTCCTATATTTTCTATAAATGTGCACACTGATAGCAATGGAAACGAATTTCTTGTGGAGCCTGTATGAAAGAGCTACAAGCATGATTAGTACCACAATTCATTGATAGGCTAGCGGGAAATGTGGCATGTGAACTATGGTAAATTATAAAGGTGCAGTTTGTACTGCCGTTAACGTGCAAGTCTGTGATGCAATGTGATGGCAATGGCGAGCGAGTGACCAATGTGAACACGTGGGATTGACATGTTGGCTGATCGACATGCTGTTGGCACGAAATGCGTGAGTGCGTCCAATATGTGCAGTTGTGTGTGTCAGATTTTTCAAGACATGTTGAAGACTGCCGTTTCAAGTTGCTCTTTCTGACGATTTGACATTTTTGCTTTCAGAAGACGTTTTGATCAGCATGTGAAAAATATTTGTTTCACTGTAACCAGCATTATTTCAAATCCTGTATTTTTGTTTTTAGCATAACTGCAGATGCCGATTGTTATAATTAACCATAGCTGGTAAAGTTCCAGATCCAGCACATGGTTTTCTGCAATTGTATGTTAAATTCCTGTTCGTTGTATTGAGGGCTGCCCAATTTCTTCACTCCATGTGTAGAAAGTGAGTTGAACCATTCTGGTGTGGCACTAAATTAAACATGGCATCAACTTGAATATGGTAACTTACATATAGTCTTTATTTATAAGGCGTGATCATACATTCTGTAACAGCCTCTGGTTATCACGGCATTTGAGGGATGTGTTACATGCATTGCATACGATCTTATCAGCAGGCCCATCTTTCCAAGTTGCTTCAACACTTGTGACACTCTAATAAAGAGATGGTGCCTTTTGCAGTAATGGAGGAGTGCTGAAGGTATAGGCATGGCAAAAGTGAGAACTAGAAAGAGCAAGTACATTTCATCACTAACTTTGTTCCTGATCTATCTGAATTCTAGTTACTCTTGTGAACTTGTCGTTCTGTTTTCCCTGACATGAAAAAAGTAATGAAATAAAAAGAAATTTAGAACCACTTGTACTGCAAGAGGGTTGAATGTTTGACTGGAAATATGTGATCATTTGTCTCCTGTTCAGGTGGCTTCTACGCCCTCATTTCCCAAACACTTGGGGAGGACCCATCGGTTACGAAGGACCACTTCATGGATGTAGCAAAGAACATCACCAACACTTGTCATGAGTCCTACGACAGGACGCGTAAGTTGACCTATTCCGAATATGTGATGTTTGCTTTATTATTGAAGGTACATTTATAAGAAAAGCTGACACCGCCTATCGCTTGATTGTGCTTGGCCTTCTGGTGCATTAGGCTTATGTACACTGGTTGTTGCTGGTTTCATTCAGGTGTGCACACACTTATCCTGTCCAATTCGTGTGATGGTTCGGCACGTTTTGCACATTTGAACATTTTATTATTTCTGTGTAGCAGCTGTTCTTGATGTCATACCAACATGTTCATAAACAAAGAACTTGAGTGCATTTTGTGAGCACTGAAGGATCCAAGTTTCTGGCAGATCTTTTAATTAACTTGATATGCTCAAAATGAATTTCAATCATATGCATTATGCGAAGCTGCATCTTTTATGCATTGTCAAGCGGTCTTATTACCATAGTGCTTTTTTTTTTAAACTTTCCTTCCAAAAAGTATTAATTGTTGAGCTCTTTGTGCAGAGTATGTTTGTGCAGAAATCTTGCTAATCGAGTGCTCATAAGGGCACTTTTGATGCATTTAACACTTTCACAAACACATTTTGGTTGGAAGTTTGGCACAACTGTCCTGGTACATTTTGTTTTGGGCTGCTTGCCGTGAGAAAGATATGTTGACATTCTGTGACAGTCGGTAAAAGAATGTGGTCTCGTGATAATTGCCTCAAGATAAGCTCCTAGCCTGCTTGCCTTATCCATGATGTAGGCAGTCTCAGTAGCTATTGATAACAATTTTTATGATTTACATATGTGCTGCGACATTCTAAATAAAGGCAGGCTTGAGGTGAATTAGGTAATTGTTTCAGCTGTAGTTGATGGGTGCTATGAACATGCAGTCACTGTGCTGCCGTTGCAAACATTTTCCCTTAGTAGCACCACTTGAAGATGCTGTGCTATCACTGTGGACAATTTGACATTGCAGTATTGTCCTTGTGGCGTGGCAGCAGACGTTAGTAATGTAACGAATTGAACATGGTGTTCCATGATGTTGAGCGTACATCACTAACATAGTGTTTGTTTTTTCTTCCTGCCCATTCTGGGTGGTATCTGTAGCATCTTTGTACTTAGTCTATCCTTTGGGATAGTTTCATCCTATATATTATGTTCAAGGTAATGATGAGTCACCGCACTCCTGCAGCCTCTGTTGCATCAGCATGACTGTCCTGATATGTACAGTGCTCACGGAATGAAACGCGTCAATTTAGGGCTAACTAATGCCCATACTTTCGTTTCCACCGGCTGCAGTTTGTGTCACATCGACGTAATTTTGGTGCGTACACTTAGAGCGGAGTCCGAGTTACCTTTGGTGACCAGATTCCTAGCGACATGACATGGTACTCTCGACTTCTCTGCATATATGCAGCGTTCTACTAAATGATCGCAGTTGCGTTTCATTCCGTGAGCACTGTACAGATGGGCAGTTGTGTGGGGAAACCTCTGCATTAATATCTCAAAATGGTGATTCCAAGATAACTGTAGCATTAGATGGTAATGGTTGACGATGTAACAATGCACGCAATCAATCTTTGAGGACAGTGGCAGCTTGTACGGTTGTGCAGAGGTTCTCTTTTTGTGATATCTACTCTAGTGGCGGTGAATGCTACTACTGATGAAATAGAAAATGTCTTTTTCTGAAAAAAATTTGCCCATGTTGGTGCAGCGACCAAGTTGGGCCCAGAGTCCTTCCGTTTCACAGAGCAGTTGGAGGCCAAAGCCACTAAGCAGAATGAGAAGTACTACATTCTACGCCCAGAAGTGATTGAGTCGTACTTCTACCTGTGGAGGATCACCAAGGACCAAAAGTATCGTGATTGGGGCTGGGAAGCTGTTCAGGTAGGTCTTATGTGTGTTATTGAGTGTGTGGACTCTAAAGTGCTCTTGGTAACAAAGGACAAAGCACACAGTATTGCAAACATACGAAAAGGGCATTTGTTACTCCTTTTATTCATATAGCAGCTCACCTAAATATGTACAGTCGTCTTCTGATGAGTTAATCTTGATGGGATCGCCACAATTAATTATTTATCAATTAATTATCTGGCAGTCTGAGTTAGCATAGAGTGAGAGAAAAAAAAAATAACACACTGCTGCTTCACTTGTCAGTCTATGCCCTATTCTAGCACTCACTTAAATCTAATGTAAATCCACATTTTATGGGTTGAGATTAGAAAACTTAAGTAAAAATGACATTGGAGATTTCCTAATGACATTGATATTAGAATTACTTTAAATCTACCCGCCGTGGTTGCTCAGTGGCTATGGTGTTGGGCTGCTGAGCACGAGGTCGCGGGATCGAATCCCGGCCACGGTGGCCGCATTTCGATGGGGGCGAAATGCGAAAACACCCGTGTGCTTAGATTTAGGTGCACGTTAAAGAACCCCAGGTGGTCAAAATTTCCGGAGTCCTCCACTACGGCGTGCCTCATAATCGGAAAGTGGTTTTGGCACGTAAAACCCCATAATTTTCTTTTTACTTTAGATCTTTTAAACAAAGTAGAAATGTAATGTGCACCAAATTTCCTAAGAAGAATGTTGCATGCATGCATGATTGTGGCAATACAATATATATATATATATATATATATATATATATATATATATATATATATTGTTACGTGTAGAAAGACACAGACCAGGGAAGTTTACCTTCCTACAATGCAAATTTGTTTACACCTAATGTCCATCGTCACCGCTCTCAGACAGCACTCTATTGCAGTATATGGACCATAACATATCATTCTCTATACTGTCCACTGTGCATTTGATATTCCATATTTATTGAGTGACACAACACTCACAAATGGAATGGTGGCCCACGCGTAGACTCGCCATTTTTATAGTTCGTCCTGCAACACATGCAATTCTCTAGAAGGCTAAAAACACATGACGCAGCTTGTTGCCGGTAGCTTAGCCAGTAAAATACTTATCTTTTGAAGGAGCTTCCTTCAAAATACTTATCTTTGAAGGAACATTCCCCACCCTTACCTGAAATTTCTGCATTACAAAAAAACCTTGTTACTTCGGATTTCACGGGACTGAAAAGAATGTCTGAATTAACTGAGTGTTGAATTATTGAGGGTATCAAGAAAACAATAAAGAAATGCCCATTACGTGAACACTGTTTTACTTTACTGAATGAATCAGCAAGTCCCGTTCCTATTTTGCACAAGAGCAGTGCGGAAGCTGCAGTTCTCTTCATCTCCTGACTGATTAGGATTCGCAGCGGCGAAGGCCTCGGGACTTCCTTCACACGGTGGCCACGGCGTGCCTGTTTACTGACACATTTTCACTACCGTGTGCACGTCTTGATTATTTTTTCGCCAGTGTCGCCCCCCATCGCGATGTAAACGATGCTCTTCAACCTCTACAGCTTTGCACTGAGTAAAAAGGAAACTACTGTTTGCTGCAACCGCTGCAGATGAGACCGTGGCTACTGTCGACGCGATCATAGAAGGCGACCTTGCGGTTCTGATGGCGCGCAGCCGATGCTCGCACTGAGTCAAAACGAAACTACTGTTTGCTGCAAAGGCTGCGAAAGAAACCGAAGCCGCTATCGATGCAGTCGTGGATGGTGACTGCACAGTCATGAAGGCATGCAGCCGAAGCGCGCACTGAGTCAAAGTGAAACTACTGCTGCAACCGCTACGGACAAAACTGCAGGTGCTATCGATGGTGCAGTCATGAAGGCACACGGCCAGCGCAGTGCTATGCGCGGCGGTAAATGCAAGAATAAATGCTTCAAAGGCACAAACAGGCACGAAGCGTTCTGGCATTGCTGTCAATTGTGTAAGATTTCCACTGACGACTGCGGTGACGCGAACTCCGCCGCTTTGTTTCGGTGAACACCGTTTTTGCTCTTTTGCGTCGCACATTTGCGGTGCTTCGTGCTCACCGAGCTCTGAGCTGTCCGAATTAAATGATGTGCAGCCAAATATGTCTGAATTGACGAGAGTTTCATTGCATTAAATAATGCATACACCTGCCGGGACCAAAGGATGTGTCTGAATTATCACATTTTCTGAATTAGCGAGGGTCGAATTTAACAGGGTTTTACTGTAGTATGCAGCCTGCCCAGCCCCATCTCTAACCCCCTCACCCTCCCCGTTTAAGTGGGTGCACCCCCTTCGAAAAAATTTTTGGCTATGCCACTGGTGTCATCCAAATCATTTGTTGCCCGATTACCTTTTGCAATAAAATCCTTGGATTCATTATGGTGGGAGAAATAGAGTGCACGGTAGACTGCAGGAAACATTGACATTACCCTGAGCATCATAATAAATTATCAATATCCTTTTGTATTGGAAAGCACTCTGTTTTGTCATTGCTTCTTTGCATGTTGTCAAACGTGAAAGGGCATCTGCTTTCTTGAGAAGTAAAATATTTCTGGTCTTTAAGCTTGACACTGTTGTGCCTCTTAGAGTATAGGAAATAGAAACACAGACAGGAATAATGGCTTAAATATGTGTATGCTGCTTTACTATAGCAAATAGATGTGCAAATATTAGCTTGAAGCCGGGCCCTTGCACAGATCATAAAGGGGTCTAATGCTTCTGAGATTTGG
Organism: Dermacentor andersoni; assembly: GCF_023375885.2. Classification (NCBI taxonomy): domain Eukaryota; kingdom Metazoa; phylum Arthropoda; class Arachnida; order Ixodida; family Ixodidae; genus Dermacentor; species Dermacentor andersoni. Next base: position 26,148,225 of record NC_092819.1, read on the forward strand.
AAAGACACTAAATCATTGTTCTTTGCCCCAGGGTATTCATTGTGGTGGCTTGTGCTAGCGCCCTAGTATTACTCCTTTTGTTTTTGCTTGAAAAGAAGCAGGGTCTAATATTTCAAAGTGTAAGCTGAGTGCTGTATGTCAGTTTCTGCTTGCCAGTGAAGCCTGCACTTAAAGTTTGCATTCAGATTGATAGTCAGTCAGGAACACCAAGTCATTACTCTTTCTTTTTTTTCATGGGAGAAGGTGTGTGGTATGAACAGCATTTTCTTTGTCAATGCCAGGCTCTGGAGAAGCACTGCCGTGTGGACGGTGGCTACACCGGCCTGAAGAACGTTTACCAAACAGACGGTCCCAAGGACGACGTCCAACAGAGCTTTTTTCTTGCGGAAACGCTCAAGTACCTCTACCTGCTCTTCTCGGACGACTCAGTGCTCCCACTAGACCAGTGGGTTCTGAACACAGAGGCACATCCGCTACCCATCAAGAACCGGAACCCATCTTACAGGCCGAGCATCAGGTGATTGGGCGCACCAACTACCCATCACTCCGCAGCCGTTCTTCCGCCCTCCGGTGTCCAACCTCCGATCAGAGTGTATAAGTCCACCATCGTCTGGGCCGTGCCAGCGACGGTTGGACCACACGAGCATCTAGTGACTGAACCATAGACTAGGCAAACAGCAATGACAGTGGAGCCGACGTGAGTCACCTTCTGCGTGATCTTACGGACTAACCGCAGATGGGTGAGGGAAGGTGAACAGGCTGAGCAGGAGAAACTGTAATGGCTGGACAGTTTCTCACGGGATGTAGCCAGTCAACGCTACAGTGAGTGTGTATCTGCTTTTGCACATGGCTGCAATGTGGTTGGAACGTCGCCATCGTCTTCTACTTGGGAGAGTTGCAATGAACACTAGTTGTTGCTTTGGGGGGCCTTCTTCTGCGTTGTTTTTTCCTTTGGCCTTTTTTCACAGCGATGTGTCTGACACATGAACTCATGTGCTTTCTTCAGCATGTCGCTGAATCACTGCCGTGGTGCTGCGACATTCCCCAGTGATATTTCTAGAGGTTCCCCCTATTTCCTTCCATTTTTTTTTCATCATTTCTGATCATGATTTTCAGAGCTGTTTAGTTAATATAATATGAGACCATAGATTTTGTGCACAGGGTGAAAAGGTGTGAGTGTTTTATCTGTTTTCATTTTTTTTTGGTAGAAGGCAAGTGTGATGAGTGGTATATACATATATATATATATCTATTTTCATTTTTTTTTTTGGTAGAAGGCAAGTGTGATGAGTGGTATATACATATATATATATTTTCTTTTTCATAACTATGTGCTTCGCTGCAGTTCCAGGCTCGGCAATAAGCAAGTATTTTAAAGATTCAGGAAACAGCAGATATTGCTGTCACGCTGCTTTAGATGTCAGCAGTCAGTCCTATGGCTCTTTGTGCAAGATAGCACAAATTACGAGTGCTGTACATATACTTACAACCTGCTGGCCCAGGCTACTGCTGCATCCACTTAAAGCAAATGAAAATAAACATCACTACACTCAGGAATGCAGTGTTTGCTACTAATCTCACATGTTCGAGCTGCAGTTTATTTTTTTGTTGTCCCATATGATCGTGCTTGTTGCATTACCCGAGGTCATTTTCATGCTGCAGCTCGTCATAAACAGCAAATCAAATGTTTACATTTTCTTGCCCGCTTATTGCAGTATTTTCGTTTTGCTCACACATTTCTTGTTCAAGCATCTCAAAACATGGTAGTTCACTGAATTTGTGTAAGCGAGGGTTTTTATTTTCTTACATATAGCAACTTGAATTTTTGGATGAGAGCTATGCACATTAGGTCATTTCTTATTTAAACTCTCTGTCCCGAGTCCCAGCAGAGGCATAGAAACAATATTACTGACGTAGATATTAGGTAGGCTTTCTACACATAATCAACGAAGCATACGTGCCATCTGGGTTGCACTACAGCAAAGTGCGACTTGCAGGACCTAGGGCAAAGGAGGTATATGCAGCCCAGTGCAGAGTGGTTTGACCACTTCAGTGATGGAACCACTCAAGCACTTTGGAAACATTATGTGGAAAGTATTAGTTATCTTTCTACACCACTTCTGCACATTGAAAAACACTTGTATACGTCTGTTCAGCGTCATGTGTGATGATGCGTTGTCTATATTGTTGTACTCTGACAAAGAAACATGATGAACTTAGAAACAGTTCTCTTTTGTACTCGACACGGTAGTACTCTGTTGTCAAGCATTACTCTCTTGAGAACTACAGGGCTACAGATTTGTTTGTTATGGAGCTGAACTTTGTTGAAACCTTTTTCTACAAAACTCTTTGCTCTATGCCGTCTTTGAGTGTGCACTAATGACTTCAGCACTGAATTCATGATGTTGCAGTGATCTGTTGTGTACTCACCGAATGCTGCGAGCAGTCCTGGCGCAAAGGCTTTGAATGGAGCAGCATTCTACTAGCTCTGGTTCATGAAACTGGTGGTTCTGTGCCACTGACATTGCATTCAGACGCTCACAATATCTCTTTGCGAAGTGTGTACTTTAATATCTTTTTAAAGTTTTACTGGGCACCATGATTTCTAGGTAGATGGTGTGAAAACGCCCCTGGCAATTTGCTCACTTAGTGAATTGATGACGCATCACCTAGAGACAAAGAATGCACTTGTAGTTTGTGAAGAATGGCAATAGCTTTCTGTTGTTGCAGAAAAATACTGCAAGGACTTGTGATTGTTCTTCTAGGCATAAATTGCTTGAATGTATCTTGTAACCAGGCTGTAGTATTGAAAGTTTTATTCAGACTTCAGTAAAAAAGAAATAAGGAAGTTCAATATGTCGCACCACAGAGAGGAAAGAAATGGCTGAAGAGAGGCATCTAGTGTAGCGTAGCAAAGGGACAATTTATGACCACGTGTAGATAGATCTGAAGGGCATAGTACATTTTATCACTATTGTGATGCAACAAATGTTTTTCAACATGCTAGAGTTTGTTTGATGAGCTTGGTTATCATATTATTAAAATTTTTCTTTCTTGTGGAGTTTGTGGAATATTGCAGTCTCCTACATTGACTGGCTGGCGGTGCATTTGTGTTCGGTCGTAGTTTGTACGAACACAGCGGTAGCATAACGGGGAGGAAACAAACAAATTTACTGGGGTAGCAGTGTTGCTCTGGGTGTAAAAAAAATTTGTGCAGAACCTAGAGAATATCACACTGTGTCATTTCCTAGTTGAGCTTCTACAGAGGCTGCCCTCATGGTACCTGTGGCACAGTACACAGTTTCGGAGTAGTGAGGGGAGGTGCTAGCGAAACTGGCCACTGCGATTTGATCACATCACTTCTTTAATGGTCAACACTCTTGAATGTACACTTGCAGAGGAAAAGGCTATTACGGTAGAGTATGGCAACGGTCGTTCTGGGCGGCTGCGGGGAGCACATTGGCAGTGGGCACAGCCGCTGGCGATGCCTCCTGATCGAGGCGCCTTGCACGTGACGTCACTGTTTTGCATGATGCCGGAAACACAGTCACTGGGATTTCTTGGTGCAGTTCTCGCGTTGTCGCAGCAGCGGTCTAGAACGAAGGCCAGCGGCGGGGAAGTGTCAGATTGCGTGTTGCATAGTTAAAAATCAATAATCGATAAAATAATAAAATTAACAAATAATTTCTAGGTGTTGCGCAGTATCGTCTCATTGTGAGGTATGGCTGGCAGAGTTCTGTTGCAGACGGTGGCCTTGTTGAATGTATCCTTGCATGTGAGGCAGCGGTTGTCAAGCTGTACGGCTGGTGGTGCAGTGTGCGTCCTCGTTTGTATATGCGTGTCATGTCTCTTTGGTTGTGTAGTATTGCATAGGGAAGACCCAGGCGGGCTCACTGGAGTGCATTCAAGATCGCTGCGTCGATACAGATCCGCGCCGCCATCGTGATGTCACTGCAAAGGCACTCGTGGGCTGTGTGTGCTCGGCGGTTGTGGCGACCAGGGAGGGCCAAGCAAGCAGCGGGCGTTTGAAAGTCGAAGTCTAGACCACTTCAACCTTGAAAGGGCTGCCTGGGATGTGGTCGTCGCCCCACTTGATGATCACAATGTGGTCGCCGCGGTCCTTTACCACGTAGTTGACCTGGTACAGGTTACGGCCCAGGTGCTTGACGAACACTTCATCGCAGGGTCCCTTGGGTCCGTACACACTGGCATAGATCAGGTTGTTGCCTGCAAAAAACAGATAATGCACTGTCAGCACTTCCTGCACAGATTCGCTATGCTTGTTGGCAATTACAACATAAATTCAAATTTTTTCCGGTAGAAAGTGAAGAAAAGGAGTGGTTCCTATCGTGTTACTGTGACCTTTTGTGCGTGAACCAGCTCAACGTTAAATCAGCGCAGTATGGTTGACAGAAATTGTAATTACTGTAGGTAAAGGACATTAATCCCATTGCAGGGCTAGCAGCAGCGAATGAAACACAGTTGAACCATAATATAATGATCGTGGTAGCCCCGCAATAAGTGTTTGTTAGATCAATAATTCATTCTATCCGGACTTGCAGTGAAGCGTATGTAACAAGCAAATAATGCATCCAGCTGCAACAAACTACCTTTTTATTGAAATATTTGAGCTAAGGCTGCTTCAGACTTTCCCAGATTGTTCAGGGGATTCGAGCATTCTTCCGTATGCCTGTTGTGCTGTATGCGTATTGCATCAATGGGGAGCATGAGCTGTTTCAGGTATAAAGCCCTTCACCTAAATGTGCATTGAGCATTTTGACAATGCTGAAAGAAGAGAAAAATGTGTTCTGTATATTCTTCACTGCATGCACAACCAAAAAACTGTATGGTTTAATGACTCAATCAACTGCATATCTTGCAAATCACAGAATTCTTTTTTTTTGTTTTTTTGCAGTTTAATGCTTGAAGGCCAATATAAGTCTGCAGCATTCTGGCATTTCTTTGTGGGTGTGCATATCAAGTAGACTAAATATAACTAGTGTATTTGTCACTATCAGTTCTGCCAGCACTTTCAGTGGTCCACATGCAATTCTTAGCTGCGCTCATTTCAGACCATGCTGTCGTACAGCAGTAATTATACTTTTCACTCCCCAATCAGTTACCAGTTTCATGTACTGCAATATGCACACTAGAATAAAGGTGTGCCGCACATGAAGGGCGGCACCACTTTGTAGCCCTCTCACTTTGTGCCAACAATATTTAATACTATTACAGTCGTAGGCGTGCTTGTGCTGTGCTATTCAACTTTCTAAGTGCACTCCAATGTGCTAAGTATATGGCACACTTCTGTATTTAAACAGTATGCAGTCATGTGTGCAGCCAATATGCAGTGCTCACGCATGTGCAACCTGCTTAATCTTAGGCCTAACATGGTGCCCGCGTGGATCGTGGTAATGCCACTAATGATGAACACTGAAACCAACACCCTAGCAAATATAAGTCACCCTGTAAGCTATGTTGTCTTTCGTTAATTTCTAAAGCATACTGAAGCAATCTGTTGTCTATACAGAAGCTTAAAATTTCATCCGTTCTGAACCTTGTCTTCTGCGTGTGCCATTGGATGTCACTGATCAAACTTTCCAACCTTTCGTGTTTAGCAAAAAGGCTTGCACTGGTTCTCATTCTTGAGGCCTAGACCTAATTTAGTGTTTAGGCGCATCCATAACTTCTAGATGATTGCCACAGTTTACACGAAGTGCCATGGTTTAGAGCAGGAAACCGAAGCCAAAAGTACGGATGCAGAAAGGCACACATATAATACACTGATGAAGTTTGGAGTCTGTGTGTTGATGTGTGTATGTAAGCAGGGATGTTTTCCCAAATGCGAGTGAAAAGGGGGATCGAACAATGAGTGTTTCCTTCTTCTCACATGTCGCAGCGGGTGTATAGGACCTTGCATATTTGATCCAACAACTCTAGGTTCTGTCTCGTCTATGTCTGGCTCAGTCTTGTCTGGATCTTGTGCATATTTTCATCAATGCGGTATTTCTTGTTTGATAACGCGGTAGTGGATCAATAAAATCAGTCACATGTTAACCTTCTGGTAACGTCAACTTCCCTGGCATTGATACCTTAATGAGAAAAGGCAAAAGAAACAATGTTGGTCTGCTTCATTCCTCCATGCTGCATTGCTGGTCCTGTGAGCAAACATTGTGACCACTGTTTGTGTGCTACAAGGCTTTTTTTTTCTTCTTTTTTTTTGAAATTTTGGGCAGTCCGGGCAGATACAGTCTCCCATGTAAGCCGATAATAAAAAAGAACATTTAAAATTTGAGCACTGTGCTAAGTTTCAGCAAGAAAGAGCCAGGGATGCACGTGACATTAAATAGACTGTAATAAAGTGTGCCAAATATGCTAGTCCCTGTACGCCCACCAAGTTGACCGCATTATGCCATAGATGTTTTTGTTCTCACTTTGTGTAGCTAGTCAAAACCGTGCAACTTGCATTCGTGTGCTACCAGACGTATGAATATTGCATGTGTACACGTGCAGGGCCTTGTGCTTCGTTCTTCTGTCATCTGTGGGCAACATTGGGATGTTTTCTAACGAGTTCATAGCAATGTGGACATGTTTAAACAACAGCAGAAAAGAAAGCTCTGTTGCGGTCATGTTGGTGCTACGTGTTCTCAATGTGCATGAGTGCCTCTCGATCGAACTGAACAGACAATAAACCTGCAATGCAATTGCATTTGACCTGCATGGGTGTTGGATTTCTTGCAGTGGGTTTTCTGGTTTCCTTTTTCTAACAGATGAAGATTTCTTTATCTACTTACATTCTTCTGAAGCTCTGCCCTGGAGTGTTGGAACATTTAGTGGTATGCTTCAGTAGAAGCCTATTGTTGGGACTCCTTAAGGAAATGGAATGGCTGTTTGGTATGACTGATGTTTTGTGCCCAAACCTCTGTACAGGGAAGGGTGTTTGTACGTTACAATTGCTATTGACAGAGTTGTCAATTTACCTAATTTCCAATAATTTCAGGCTCATTGGTTAAGCATGGTTAAGCCCCAAAAACCAGGCATGCATACCTGAATGCAGCTGCTGGGGAATTGGAATCCATATTTAAGTAACTTGCTGTAGGTTCGTCATGCTTGTGATGGTTGCCAGTAACATTAAGCCTAGTATTTTGGGATGTGTGAATGCACATGGTCTGTGGCTCAGCCTCATAATTGGTGCTTATGTGTATACTCTCGGTGTCCCAGCTATCATGCATCGCATTTAAAAAAAAAAAGACTAGCCATTCTACACAAAGATAGCCAAGTGCATATTCACATTCGAGTAGAGCAGCCACCATTAATTTTCTTTTGATGCCATTGAAATTATTAATTGCAACTAGCTACTATTTTTTTTATTGCTCTGAATGACATGCTGCCAATGAAGAATTGGTAGAAAAGTGAAAGAAACCAACTGGCATGTTTTCAGTCGGGTACTTGTGGCCTGTTTAATTTTTACTGTTGATAAAGAAACCTTGCAAAAAAAAAAAATATCATGTGATTAACCATTGGCTTGCATCAAAAAGCAGCGCCCCCAAACATGCTCCCACTAGCGAGTATGATGGATGCCTTGACATGACCTTGACTGCATCATGGTTTCAGAGACAACATACACATATCTACGTACGTAGCTTAGTTCTAATCCATTCTATCTGCTAGAGGCATTTGCTTGCTCATTAACGTGCAGCCGCGCATGCGCGAAGGCGAGCTTTCTGGTTCTTCTTTCTCCCCCGTACAGCCGGCGCCGCCGCGGTGATTATGATTTATTGGGCGCGTTAAGTTAGCGCGCTCCGAACTCCGAAGGAGCACGCTCGAGTGCGCTCGAGTGCGACGCCTTCGGACCTTAACTTAACGGCCATTTTCGCCGACTGTTTTCGGGCGCACGAACGTGCCGTCTGGCGAATGTTATGTTGTTTCCGCATCCGCTATTGCACTTCGCGCGCTTTTCGAAAATGGCCCCGCCGACCGTACTCCTGCAGTCCTTGTTAGACGATGAAGAGGTCGAAGTACTTGACGCGCGGCGACGGAGGCAGCAGCAGCGGCTTACGATGCGATGCAAGCTCAAAGCGCGCCAACACGTTGCCGATCTCGCCCGACAGCAGCTTCAGACGCCCGGCAGCGCGGCGGCGAGAGGAACGAGTGGGCAAGGAGAACGGACTTGCATTGGTGGAAAGAGTAGGAAACACGTCATTTTTCCGGAAGCCGTAGCAGGCGCGCGCTCTCGCGCACCGTTTCGAGGATGGTGCGCGTAGAGCGCGCTCCGCAATCACGCACCGGAAGTCGCTTTTTAGCCGTTAAGCTTAAAAGAACGCGCTCTGCTGCCTCGAGCGCGCTCGAGCGCCTTAACTTAACGCGCCCATTGACATCCCCTTTGAAACGGGGCGGTGACAAATAGTCACTTGACCTGCTTCAGTTACTCTGGTATGCCATACATGCATTTCATTCTAGCATTTTTGTGTACATCTCTTTATAATCTTCTTTTCCCTGCCTCAAAACTTCTCAATCTGCTTTGTGCCTATTATTCTGCGTGGCGCGCATGCTCCGCTGTGATTGGTTGGCCTGTTCGGCAATCGAACAGCCAGGCCGCAGCGCCCACGGTTGACCTCGCCAGGTGCAGCACCACCCGGCCAGGTCCGCAAAGAAAAGCTTCCCATAAAGAAATTACTGGTGGCTACTCCGCTCGGCTGTGAACAATGTACACTTGGTTACTTTCGCGTAGAATGGCCTGTATTTGTTACACCGCAATGCATGATAGCAGGGACGACACTCTTTATATGTATAATCGCCATTTGTGGGGAGTGGGAACTCTGGCGATTTTTTCGATGCCCACTGATTTTAATAAAATTTTGATTATGTTTTTTTGCACTTTGATTATCAGTGCCAAACTATATGGCTGAAAGTGATTTAGTTTTCCTGAAAATGAATTTCAAAGATTAGTTGCGTTCCCTACTCGTAAATTTTTACTGGCCACCCTGTGCTTGTGACGTCAGGGACTGCATCGCCACTGTCGCTGAAATCGCGGCTGTCAAGTTCGGAAACTCTGTAAAAGCCCCCTGTCTCCTCAGGAGACGTCATCAGCTTCGCTTCCTTGGCGTTAGCACTACGTGTACTGCGTTTTGAGCACGCGTTGTGCGTGTTTACATTATGGTAGTGCCGGATCTGACGTCAGTGACTCATCGTGACGTCACGCGAAGCAACTACCTGTTTCAGTTTCGGTATCTCGTTTATTTGCTTATCTGAAATTATTGTTGAATTTCTAGGCAAACTGAACCACCCTACTGGTGACAGGACTGTCAACGGCATTTGAAAATGACAATATCGTAACATGGTTAAAAAAAACGCCGGAGTTGCCCTTTAACGCTAAACAGAAAATTAATTTAAGCTGTGTTAACCTTCTAAAATACCAAAAAGGCGTCTCATTGCAAGAGGCTTGGTAAACCAGAAAAGAAAAAGGAAAGGCGGATGGCGTCGCCGCTGGGAAGTTCCCGCATCTTGCTCTGACGTCATCGTTTTCGACAGCGTAAAGATGAGCTACACTGTATTCTAAAAGTGCCAAACAAGTTTCAAAAACTTTTTCTATAAGCCACAGTGGCGCCCAATACAAAAATAGTAAGAATAAAACATTTTTAAAGATGTGACGTCACACCGACGTACAGGCACCGGTGTTTCGGCGCAAACTTCGAAAAATAGAACAGTAACCTTCATCTTCGCTTCTAATAATCAACCATTGCCGTAGAGAAAGACATTCTCTTTGCCATTGCCGTGAAATTAACTATAATTGAGTTTTTAGGCAATACTTTATCCCTCTGAACTTTTGGTTTCTCTTTAACAGTGTCCTGTTAATCAAATAAAATAAGGTCGTGCAGCGTATGCTTAAAATTGTGTTCTGTATGTTCTTAAGTTAACGCACCTAATTTACAATGTTTGCAGAAGAGTGACCGCTAAATGTCGACAAAGGGAAGAGGCCCGCCTACGTGTATCCATATTGCTAACTCCGTAGACCTACGTAGACACCCCGAGAGTCGTTGGACTCTACGCTGGCAGGTTGTGTGCTCTAAACACCCGATGCACAATGGATGCACGCACGTGAAAATTAAAAGCGGCTGGTCTCCAACCATTCGCTGTATTTTCCAGTTGTGCTACGACATTGGAATGGACTGCGCAGCTTTCTCCTAGTCCGTCGGGAGGTGTCGCGTGATGTTGCTGCTAGGAGCACTCCGCTGACTCCGCTTCCAAGTCGGGCTTCGAGCGGTTACGTACACGATTTCTCAGTACACACGTCACGTCGTCGTAGTGAACGGGCCGGATAAGCGCTACGTTTCTGAACTGTCGTTATTTGCGCAGGAATTGGTGAATTAACGTTGCGTACACAATAGCGGAATCAGATTTCTGAGTGCGAAACTACGGCTAAGGCATGGAGGAAAGAAATAAGTTCCTCATCCCATGGCGTAGAGTTTGTTTCCTCCATGTCGCTAGGCATTTTGGAGTACGCTGGGCTGTAGCAATGTGGTCACCATGCCTGTTGTAGCGCCTGTGGGAAATTTGTTAATGGTGAGTTTTTTTTTTTTTCTTCTCGTCCTGCTATTTCGGTTGCGTGTGGCACATGAGTGTGCTGGCATGAAGTGAAGCAACGTGTGTCGGTGTGGTTGAGCCACTGACAGTTTCAGGCGTCCATGGTTTCAGGTTCAAAACCATAAATTCGTCACACGCTGCACCTGACCTTTTCCGTGTCCAACATGCTTCCGAAGCTGACGCGCGTCAAATTTCACTGAGCACATTGTCATTACGGGAACGCCAGACCACTGCAGTCTAGTTTGTGATGACGCAGCATAACTCCCGACCACGTCTTAAAGAGAGCACATTTAGAGGGATGTCACCGATTTCCTTCACGGTATTATATGCAGGGACATAGACGTGCTTTGTGAAATTTGTGGAGATTCAAGTCTGTCGAGTTCTCGTCATTTCTGACCTATAGTCCGCACGCAGACCACTCACCGGCGTCCAGAGCGTTGACGGTGAACTGGTTCTGCTTGTTAAGAACGGCGCGCTTGAGGCCCATGCCCTTGCAAGTGACCTTGGAGGCGTTCGACCGGAACTTGGGCAGTTGGTCGGCTTTTTGTACAGCCTGCTTCACCACGGTGTCCACGGTCATCGAAGACGTCTCTGGCGAAGTGGGCGGGGCGATGGACAGGCCTGCGTATACGTGCGCGCGTCCATGCAGCCGCCGTTCTCGCAGATGCTCAAAGCACGAAAAAAAAAAAAGAAGAATCATGCACAGGTAGTAGTACATCTGTCACTTCTGTGTCTCTCGCTTACCTGTGTTAATTGTCAACTAGCCCAAAAGCATGGACGACGAGGAAAGCTTTGTCACTAAAATGGGTATCACTCAAGAAATGCAGAGATGATGCCAACCCAAGCAAAATTGGACGAGGGCTGACCATAGGCGGTGCTCGGCAGATCACTGGGAGCCGATAATGTCGGCATCGAGAATTTTGGCAGTAAAAAGGCCGACTTATGTTGCCGACCTCGTCGGCGCTGGCTTGGCGACGAATGAAGGCCGGACGCGTAGGGCTGCATAGCGCCGAGCGCGAAAGTTTTGGCTACAGCCAGAGACGTCGGCTTCACGCTGTCCCGACGCTGCTGACCGATCATATAAAATGACCTCGATCGATAGCCAGCGCCGACTTTCTTTTCTTCCTCTCTTCTATTCGACTATTTCCCTTCTATCCACCGCTTGGGCGTGACGGGAAAGAGCGGTAAGAAGAAAGGGGGACCGGGAGACCTGGCGGGAAGGAGTGTTCAGCGGCTGCTTGATCGGCTCAGCTTCGCGCGGTTTCTATGACGCTGCGCTCCTTGTTCGCGTGAAATCAGTTTTAAACGTCCATGCGATATTTCGAGCCGGTGAATTATCACCTCCTACGGGCCTCCATATTTACACGTAGGTTGCACGCCTTAGTCACGCTGTTCAAAACGCTATTCGAGCCCATCGTTTGTAGAGTTAATTTTGAGAAAGTGCGCGTAAGTAGTGTTGAGGCTGCGTTTCTTTGTTTCGAGAGCTCGTTTGCGTTTTTGGATCTGTCGAAGTCGGCATGCTAATAGCGTGGTCTAGATTCGATGCCTTGTGGTTTTGTAACTGTACTCAAATATGCAAGAGTTCACGTGCCAATGCTTGTCGGGCAAGCGAATTAAGGGAGCCCCGCTCGCGTCAGATTCTTGCGACATTTATTTTGAGGCCAAATAACATGAGACTGCGCGTGCATGTGTAATGCGTATAGTGTTTGTAATGAAAAGTCACGCACTTGTCAGAACCTGTTCCTGAGTACATTGCTTAAAGGGTTTTGAGAGACCGCGAAGCATCTGGTTCAATCAGTATTCGTCACCCAAACAATAGTTATACATGTCCGTGATGATGCGGATTAATTGTGGCCGCGACGAGGCGAAGAATAAACGGCAGTTTTTGATGTGGATTGTGCGGCCGTAACGCGACGAAGTAAACACGTGGCCACGAGGGCAACGGCTGCGCGTGCGGCTAGAGAGCAGATGACGACAGCTCGCTGACCGGTGGTTCGAGTCGTGGCTTTGTTCAACCGGGTGTCCTGCGGTCATGTGGACCAGTGGAAGTATTCTTTAAGAGTCCACCTAGTGGACATGTCCATTTCGTCTGCTGTTGAAGTTCTGATTGGCTGGGCTGGGCTGCGCGTCCGCAGCAGCGACGCGCCACAGCCAATCAGCACTTCAGCAGCAGGCGGAAATGGACATGTCCACTAGGTGGACTCTTACAGAATACATCTCCTGGTGAGGATGTAGCCTTTAGTGATCCTTCATCGCAGGTTCGAAGTATGTAGCTTGGCTATAACGCTAGGTGGGGACAGTAGCTTGGCTCACATTCAGTGGGCGCCCAATATAATGCGAAAATGCACTGAATACTTAAACGTTTCAGATATCCAAAAAAGAAAGAAGGAAAAGCAAGCTGCCATCAAAGAATAATGAAATGTTCACTTACGGCCTCCGGTACTGCGGGTGACACTGCCTGCAAAGTGGGAACAAAAATAGCTTTCAGCTGCGTGTATTAGTATGCACACGTTATTGTCAACGTTCAAGTGCAAATAGACACGACACGCGACAGCGGCGTATACACCATTTGTGAGTAAGTCTATTGTATAACCGCGGGAAAAAAAAAAAAAAAGAATGTTGTGAGCAACTTCTCCGTTTGTATGCCTGAGTGTTCACAATATATAAAAACTTAGAACTTGCCAGAGCCCAATGAAGACGTGCGCAAACACCACGAAGGCGCGCGCAGTTATCATCACAGTGCACAAACTGCGCGCATACACAAATTCCTCCTCAGTTCTCGCCGACTCTTTCTATAGTAAAGAGAAAAGCTCCGAACATTTCCTAAAAGTGGAAAGCTCGGCTTCTGTCGTGGCCGCTTACAAGCAATTAACCTCTCACTCACGGCTAAAGTCGACAGTGTGCAGCGCTGCCTAGTTCCGCACACCATCACTCAGCTATTTGGTTCTTGTGGCTGCATGTGCTCGAGCCGAAAGGGCTTCATCTCAGACACCTTGACTCCTCTTTAACTCATTGCTAAAAATAAAAACGCGGCACTAGCAAAATTTGCAGGTGTGCAATGTGTCTCAAGTCGGCGTGAAAGGACCCAGAGCTGCATATCTGTGAGACTATAATGATTATAACTGCCGATTACGACAGTAAACGGTTCACGGTCATGGTGTCTGAGAGCTATATTACAAGTGCGACCATGTGAACATTCGCGAAATGTGGTGGGATCAACGCGTGTCCTCATTATACCAGACCACACGTGCACGGCGCGGATCGTACGTCACGCAAAAAAGTTACACGCGAGGACTGACCGTGCACTGCCCCTCGGGCTCTGCCTCTCGCGCGCTGCCTGATGCAGTTTTCAGCCACGGACAGCGATAATTCGTGCCTCCCAAATGCCCTATGAACGAGGCATGACTCAGTTCTCGCGTGTTTGTGTGTTCTGTGTTCTCAAAGACCCTGGTATACACCAAGTGTTTCTAGAAGACTTTAGGTATAATATTTAAAAATAGCCGTTTTGAAATAAGAGGACGGTTCCTTCGGAGACACGCCGTCAGTGATGGCGACTACGGGGTGACGGGTGATACGTGGTAATTAGTCATAATTAACAAATAACTTCTAGTTTCGGCGGGCTCATCGTAATCGGGAGATTGAAGCGAGCTCTCCGCGCAAGCGACATCAACTTTTGGATCTTAAAAAGAAAAAGAAAGGCACTAACCCACGGCACTGTGGCACGACGAATGTCTGCTATCAGAGCGCGCGAAAGCGAAACTGGCCGTCTGCAGCGAGCATAAGGCCGCGCCCCTCGGGGCGTCGTTTCTGCTTACGTCATCTACAGCGGGACAGCGAGCGTGCTACGGCTCCGTGCTCCTCGCCGTCGCAGCCCGCTGGCTGCCCGTTGTGGGTGACGTAAGCAGGACGTCGCCTATAGAGGGAGAAACCATCAGAGGGCAGTTCGTAAACCCAACCGATATCGCTTCCCGGTAAGCCTGCGGATGTACTGTGCGCTACTGCGGATGCTTGTTGGTTAGCCCTACTGGTAAGTGCCACGAGGCGTGTGGATACTGTGAAGTTGCATTGCATCTAGGGTAGGCCCGCGGTTAAAAACAGCGGATACGTGTCGCGGACTGTTATACCAGCATCGACCTACCAAGTTAGAACCTTTGACCACGCGGTCTTCGGAATCAGTCCAGTTTACACGGTTAGGCAGCCGTCAACGGAAAATGGTGGGAAGAGAGAGAGGGAGAAAAAAAAAATAGAGAAGCTTGAAAATCCTGACAAACTCTACTGCCGTGTGTTTTCTCTGACGGCAATACATACAGGTAAACGTGACCAAGTTTTCAAAGGTTACTCCGGAAAGATTGTTCTAAGCGACGATCGAACAGCTTTACGACTTGCACTGCCTGGACAGGAGGATGCCCATGTTCACCGTACCTGTGCAGGAGACGCGGAAGGGGCTTCCGGCGATGTGGTATCCGTTGAACTTGACGGTGATGAAGTACTCTCCTGGCGCGAGCGGCGTGTAGCGCACCTTGTAGCCCTCTTCCTCCTCGGTGCAGTCCATGTTCACCTTGGTGGGACCGTCGATGGTCACCGCCAGGGAGCCGGCGCCGGCGTTGCACGTGTCCACGATGAAGTCCGTCTTCACACCTGCGCGAGAACGCGGAGATGTTTGTCAAAGCGTGGCCACCCTGCATATAGTACTCAGAGCAAAATCTCGCCCAAGCTTCCGCACGGGCATATGAGTTTGTTCCGTCCGTGTCGCGTTCATTTGGACTCCTTCGCACGGATTCGTGCCTGCTTGATCTTCCCGTACCCTGTGCGGAGTAGCAGGCTACAGCATAATAGCCCAGGCCGACCTCTCTGGCTGTCCTGCGATGAATTTTCTCTCTCCCACCTCTCTCTCCCACCCCGTAACACATTTGCAACGACGTTCGTTCTGCTAAAGTTCTAAAGAAGTCCTAGAGGAATACTTAGGTATGGCACTGCACGCAAGACGCAGACCTGCGCAACTTGTATCTGACACGTGTATCAGCGCGGATGCGCATCGGTGATGCGCAGTATGTACATCGCACTAACTCGTGTCTTTATAAGCCACGCTCTCAATAAACTTGCGTTCATTTTGACTATGCTGCTGTAAGCGTCGTCTCCCTTGCAAGTTACATGGTATCAGAAGTTTCCAAGTACAAGTGTTCCCGGAGATGTTTACGCGCGGTAAACTTTCACGCATAAGTATGTTTAATGGGCGTCACAGTGCCAACGAGCGTCTGACTTAAAAAAAAAAAAACGATGCGAAATGACTGCCAGACGGGGCATGTGTCTATAAGCAGTATTTGAGCTATGGCGAATAGTTAGCACGTTGTGCAGTTTACAGAGCTTAGGGGTGGCTGTAGTAATGAAGATTTAGACAATTGGGGGGGGGGGGGGCAGTCAATACAGCACGTCCAACGTCTTCCCATTAGAATGACCTTTGATGCTCTAATCGGTTGATAACCGCCAAGAACAACAGTGTCGCTGATACGATCGACTGGTCGAAACGAGTGGTCAACATTACATCGTTGCAACAGCCACATAAGCGCTATACTCTGACTGTTCCAGCGCTCATATTGCTGTCCTCGCGTTTCAGTCTTATTAGCGACGCTCCGCTTTGCCACGTGTCAAAACTCCGTTTCTTCCGTTTATTCGCAGGACCTTTGTCCTCTGAGGGAAGTAGATAACCGTCAGTTTCGATTTCGACGATCTAGCTTTCTTTCGCTGCCTGGTTTGAGGACACAACGTTCCCAAACTATACTGCCTGCGACCAACTTGAAGCGATAGTTGTAGTGTAAGCGCGCCCTTCACTTAGCGCGCCTCTGAGCACAAAAGTACCAGCAGCAGTATATGGTCACATGACGGCGCCGGAACACTCCTCAAAGGCGACCAGGTACGAGTCATTTACCATGGATCAAGCTGCTACTGCAGTCTTCCCTTGGGAAAAAAATATATCTCCTTGTTGGTGTGCCACTGCAACAAAGGGTTTGCCGGAACAGGAGGGGGACTCACCGCTCTTGACGTCCCGAAGACCTGGACCGTAGGCCTGCACGGCAGCCGGATCGGCGTCGTCCTTTCCGACGCGGATGCGGAACGGACTTGCTGGGATGTGGATGCCGTTGTGGCGAATGTGGACCTGGTGGATGCCGTTCTCGCGGGGAATGAAGCGTAGGCACCACTGGTCTACAATCAAACGAGACAGTTGGGACGTGCGTCAGCCCGCAGACATCCAGAGCACCACACAGAAAGTGTTATCTGGAGACATTAAAATTGACCTATATAAAAGTGACCTTGAACTCTTTTTAGGCTGACTGGCATGGGGTTTCAATAAAAAAATAATAAGAGAGATTAATGGTAACTATCGGGTGAGTCAGAAAACTTTGCCATGAAACATTCTCGCTCTATGCTTTTGACAACGTGGGCACGCTATTCAGCATATGAACTCTAGGTTCATTTAAAAGTTTATGAAGCAGCCTTGACTCCTTGCTGTCAAAAATCGTGGGGTGTACGCGATCGTAAACATATACTGCCACGCGTACTCTTGGGAATCGGGGCAGTCGAAAGTACATTTGATCATTTCCACACGTTGCCATTTGTCCGTGAAACAAGTTTTTGAGCCTAGCTAGATAATGTATGTTACGCCAGAAGTTGATTTCGATAATTTTCTATGTTAGACGCAGGGGGGTGATCATCGCGATATTTTCTTCCAAAGCATGGTTTTCGTTGAGGCTTCGCGCGTGACGTCACGAGTAAGAGCGCGCAGGCATTCTGCTAGAGGTTGTTCATTTGGCTCAAGCCTTTCGAGGCTGCCTCATGGCTATACAGCCGTTTGTCATATTCTCGGGCAATCACTTTCGGAGATAGTTTCACTTGCGCGAGAGTTAGCACGAGTTGGCCGACACGGCACGGCACGGCCGACAGCGTTTCTGGCACTGTGCCAAGATGGCTATCTTCGCACAAAGCCCCGTCGGCCGAATATTTCGACGTACCCAGTGCCGAATCTTGCGAAATCTCGCGAAAGCGAAACCATCTCCGAAAGGGATCGCCCGAGAATACCGCCCCCTTATATTGCGTTCGGAGACCCCCTGCTGTCAGTTAAAATTGCGTCCATAGAGTGTTGAACAACTCACCGTCATCCAGTGGCGCTACGAAGCAATCGTCGTCGTGGCCGCTAGGTGAGACGACCTTTCCGTCGAGGTTACCCTTGGCCCCGTTCATGGAGATGGTGAAGGCCACGGGCTTGTTGACCTGGATGTGCTCGGGCACGCTGCCCAGTTCGATCTTGCTAGTGTCGCCCGCCTGAGGCATCACGTACACCTTGAACGGGCTGTCGGGGATGTGCTGGTCGTTGAACTTGATGCCCACGCGGTACTCGCCTGCGCACATGTGTATCACGGTTTCGCGAGTCAAGTTCTGTCACGATCATACTCATGGAGATATTCCGTACAGTCTGTTCGGAATGATGGCTTTGCGTTGCAAGCGCGTTAAATCATTTTCCGTACGCAGAATTTTCGTGGCAGCCTACGGCAGTGCAGTTCTTTTGCTTTAATGAGGTGGCTATATGTATCACTGTCGCTGCGACCGTTCTCCGCCGGCCTCTTCAGCTCTCTGTGGAGCCTCACGAGATTTCAAAGCTGGGCTAGTTGGTTTTGGTTCAACATTGCGAACAGCACAGACGACGGGACGAGTTGCACAGTGGCCGTAACTGTTCAAGATGTGCAAACCTGCTTATGATCATTTTATCGATCATAGTGCAGGCATTAGAACACGCGTGTGCCCCCATTTCTTTGTCGTTCTAAGCTTCATTTCTAGTACTCTGAGCCCTTTTCCATGTTCCCCTACTTAAAAAATGAATCCTTACCAACTATCTCAGCTTTCTGTCATTCTAAGCTTCATTTCTAGTACTCTGAGCCCTTTTCCATGTTCCCCTACTTAAAGAATGAATCCTTACCAACTAGCTCAGCTTTCTGTCGTTCTATGCCCCCATTTATTCACGTAAAATAAATAGACCCACCGGCGTCCTTGACGACGTAAGAGACGTAGCAGGAGCCGTCCTTCCGGTCCTTGAAGTCGATCTTGGCCTTGGACGGTCCCTCTACCGAAATGGACAAGCTGCCGGCGCCGGCTTCACGCGTCCATACGTTGAACTCGCCTGCGTGGGAGAAACCACCGTAACTGAAAGAGACTTCGGTTGCGCAATGTTAATGTTTCTCTAACCGCAGATAATATTTTTAAAAGCTTCCAGCGTTTAAAGTGAAAAACAACCGAATTCGTAAGCTGCTTTACACCGAGCCATTGCTGGCTTAGTGAAAAATGATATAGGAGGTGCCTCGGCGATTATCCTTACGGCTGATATTTTTACGTCCGTACTCCTTTAGTACGCGTTTTATTTTAGTTTCTTGTGCCAGATTGCGTGTATGTACTCAGTGTTTTCTTCTTGAATGAACGTGCAGTTGTGAGCATCTTAATATTTGCTTGTTCACTTAGTTCGTTCGCCCTATGTAAAGTGGTTCTGTCAGATATTTTGCGGAGAGGATAGTAACGGGTGTTGCCAGAATGAAATAGAAGAGTACACTTCACGACTTCGTGGGAAGTGAGCACCGCGTAACGACTAAATACTTTCGGTATATCCAACGGCTATAAAAATGGTATCGCAGAGGGATCCAACCGCCGCTGCTTACATGATTCGCCGGAGATGCCCCTCTCGAGACCGGGTCCTCCAGCGTGCACCCTGTGGGCTCCGTGGTCGCGGAAGGGTCCCACGGTGAACTGGAACGGCGATCCGGGGATGTGGATGTCCTTGTTGCGAACGCTGACCGTGTGCACTCCGGCCTCCTTGGGCACGAAGTGCACCGCGTACGCGCAGTCCTCCAGGTCGGCGATCTCCGCGTCCTCCGACGATCCCGACGGCGAGGTCACGCGAGCCGCCATGTCGAACGCGCTGGTGCCTGTGGTCCAAAGGCGTGGGATGTGTGAAAGCAATGCAGTCGTCAGCGTCATCATCCGACGGTAAGTCGCGAACGAAACGACCGCCTTTTGACATGCATTTATGGCTCAATTCTGGGCCTAATGGCGTTAAAATGAGAATGTCTGTGGTTTTTCAATACTACACATGCCCGCTTTCATATGCAATAATGAGTAAAAAGGCAACGTTGCCAACCAGTGCCCATTTTCTGATTGAACTTGCTACGAAAAGCCAAGCGTCAGGTGAACCTTAGACGCAATTGTAGACTGGCTGGGATGTCTCACCAGGCATCTTGTAGGTGAATGTGCACTTGGAGCCCACTTCGGCAATGGGCGCTGCTTCGCGCTGCTTCTTGATGTTCTCTCGCTGGATGTTAGAGCCCTTGCCCGTGACCTTGACGGTGAAGGGCGAACCCGTGACGTGGTGGTCGGCGAACTTGAGGTTGATGATGTAGTAGCCGGGCTCGGTGGGCAGGTAGCTCACTTTGAGCGTGCCGTCCTCGTTGTCCTTGCACTGGATGTCGGCCTTGCTGGGGCCCTCCACCGACAAGCTCAGGCCGCCGTAGCCTGCGGCCCGTCATTGAGGCACAGAAACAAGCTGTTATAAGCTTTGTTCTCCTATGTTCCATCGTTTCACTGTTCACACCTGTATTATTTAAAGAAAAGGTGGGTCGCAGCCATTGATGTTTACAATATAAGCTATTAAAGTATGTGAAGGTGTAGCAACGTCAAATTTGTGCTGATAATTCATCTTTAGGCAGGACCCACGAACGAAATCAAGGAGCCCATCGCAGGACACCCTTTGATTACAATGGCGGGGTCAATCTAACTTCGTTTATCTATCTCATGTGAACGTTTACGTCACATAACCATCTTTAATAATTAATAGGCTATTTTTTATGGATACCTTCTTTAACAGCGCTTTTCTGCTTCGCTGTTTACCATCATCCTTATGTCACACGAGAGGAATTAAACATGTTTAAGATGACGTCGACAGTAGTAATCATGACATACTGCGTGAAGTTAAAGAGAAAAACGCGTACGATCACAGTGAACTG
Organism: Dermacentor andersoni; assembly: GCF_023375885.2. NCBI lineage: Eukaryota > Metazoa > Arthropoda > Arachnida > Ixodida > Ixodidae > Dermacentor > Dermacentor andersoni. Next base: position 26,168,849 of record NC_092819.1, read on the forward strand.
ACCGGCCTCTCGGGTGTCGATGGAGAACTCGTTGCGGACTTGGGTGGTGCCCTCCGTGAGAGCCTTGCCCTGGACCTTGACCTTAGCAGCGTCGCCGATTTCCCGCTCGAGCACGTTGATCTTGAAGGGGCTGCCCGTGATGTGCGAGCCGGTGCGCTTGACGTTGATCAGATGCTCTCCAACCTCGCGAGGCGTGAACGAGATGCCCAGGTGGCCGTTGGGAAGCTTCTTCAGGAAGCACGGCTCCTCCAGACCCGAGGGCGCGACGATGCTGGCGCTCAGGTTCTTCACGTCCTTCTCTTGGACCTTGAGGGACACCTCGCTGGAGTGGCCCACGGAGATCTGGTTGCGTTTGCGGCCCTCTCCTGCATAGCGAGGCGTTAGAAAAGAACGTGTCAGACTCATCACTTCAAGAGTCTACATAACGTGCTGACAAGTATAATTTTTTGTGACATTTGGAAGACTCAACGCTATGCGCCTATAGCGTGACTCGTCCATGCCCCGCAACGAGGAAAAAGAAAACAAGCCTGTCATAAGGGCGATGCGGAGTGCTTGGCAAGAACGCTTGTTGACAGGTGATTTAGCGACAAACTTGAGCAGTTTCCCGAAGAGGGATGTGAGCTAGCCGGCCTCTTGGTAAAGCCGATAACAGCGGTTTGAGAACTGCCTATTCTCTAGAAGTTTCTGCAAACATACCAGCACGAAGTCTGCCTCGTTTGCTCTAACGCGCTACAGGGCTGATATAGGCGTTAGAGCATTACGTAATAGTTCTGCGGAAAGTGGAGAGAAGTAATCAATAAAGAGAAAATACCCAGACGTAGCTCGACGCAGAGCTATTACGTCAAACTCTTGCCTTTGCTTCAAGTTGTTGATGAATTCGACTTCGCTCTGCCATCTGCTAGCCGCCTGGTTGTAGCTCAGATGGTAGAGCGGCTGCCCCGGAAGGCGGTGGCCCCGGGCTTGAGTCCCGGACCAGGACGAATTTTTCTTCAGCTGTGAGGCTTTTCTTGCGAGCACCAGTATGTCATTTTTTTGTAGCATTTAGCTACGTCTGGGTGGATGTCTCATTTTCCCTTTATTAGGCGTTAGAGCAGTTCTAGGATGATGACTACGTACAGCGCAGGAGCACGAGACGGGCAGCAGTATAGCCAGGCGGGTTATAAGTCAGAGTTGTGCAATTCCAATTAGGTAACAGCTATGGAACCTTAAATGTTGCAACAAGCCCGACGTCCCGCTTCCTGCATGATACGAACTACAGCACTTTTCCTAAAACGGCTCCGTAAACGTTGCCGCGGTCCCCTATGTTAGCACAACACTCGCCGTGCCCAATTCAAAGTGATAATCTAGGCATTGACAGTGAGATCCCAAGCACGTGAGAGCACCTGCTGCAGCACTCGCCTGTGATCTTTGAGGTGAAGGGGCTCCCCTTGATGGGCTTGTCGGCGAACTTAATGGAAATCTTGTACTCTCCGGGCGCAGCCGGCAGGTATGACACGGCCACCGTGCCATCCTTGTTGTCGTGCACGCTGATCTCAGCCTTGGATGGACCCTCGACTGCCACGTTCAGGCCACCTGCGGTCATTATTATTGGTAGAGCAGTATAGGAGACACTTATGTGTATACAGAAGAAAGGAAGTGACACATGCGACACGTCCGAGGCAGAAATATTTTTCAATATGGCTTTGAAGTCACTCTGTTGACGAGGGAAAGGAACAAGCCATTATTTTTCTGTATGAAATTAATTCCCTTGCATCAGTTCAACAGAATCGCTTCGAACTTTTTCAAATCACGTAAATGTTAGAGGGTCGGCGGCCTTCAGGGCGGGCTGGGCCGAACGGCCCGCAGAGGGTACAAATGACGTGATGCTGGGCTATATAGTTGTGAAGACGACACGTGAACTCGTGTTGTCCTCGCAGCTGTCTTAGAGGGCTCCCGTAAGCAGATAGTAGCTGCATAGTATATTGTGGCTGATCAGGTTTTTATGACCCTTTCATCGCGTTTTGTTAGCTGTCTGGGCGATATGCGGGGTACACAACAGGCGCACGGATTTCCGAAATGAATCTGTTGGAAGTTATCGTACTATGTATTCATTTGAATGACTCGGCGCCCCCCTCCCTTTCTTTTACTGCGCTAAGCAAAAGGAGCCCAGCATGGTGCTCTTGCTGCACGTGAAGTATAGGAAGAAACCCTGGAATCGAAGTGGAGGTGATACTAGCGGCGGTCGCGTCGAAAGCTAAGTGGCAACCAAATTTTGTGCAATACTAAACCTGTCTCTAGAACCAGTTATCAACACACTCGCTATTCTCTAAAACGAAATGTTCATGGTTTCCGAGCACTTAAAGCCCGCGATGAAATACCATTCTGTAAATGTCACTGTAACGCATTGAGCGAGATCAGTAAGAGGAACCGAGGAGCTCGATCTTAAGTATCACTAAACATTAAAAGCCAATGAAGCCATAGGAGAATTAATTATCGAAATAATGAGAATTAATTATCGGTTTTAATTATGAAGAATATTTTGGGATTTCGACATTTTTTTATTGCCTCATAGTGATTTGCTATCGTCCATACAGTGCGTGCGAATTTTAGTTTGTAGTAAATAAATAATAAAAGAATACCACCGCAAATATTATGGATGCTACGGAAGACTATGTTCAACAAAATCTGATAAAACTTCGTGCATTATTATATCAACTGCCGTGAATGATCGACCTACCTATCAATTAACCATGGGGTTCCTCTAACACATCTTCGTATCAGTTATTATTTAGATTGTCTCTTTGTAGATTTCGTGTTAAGAAGATAAAATCTATCGCTTCCACCTATTCCTGCTTTGTTTTTCGTTAAATTTTATAATACAACCCACTCACTGACCATTAGTTGTCTACAGAAATAGCAGATGTGACATCTACGTGCAATCGTACCTCTCGAAAAATGCCTCTGAGACTTGAACAACTGTTACTGCAAGTGTTATTGAAACGTGCAGAAAGTCTTCAAGACAATCAGTGACCAATGGTTTGCTAAAATTGAATTCCTTGCGTTTCTTGGTATGGGATTATCAGTTTGCCGATCGCATTACTGCGGACGCATGTTCCAAGACTCCCAGGGGCGTTACCGTCATGAACGTCTCTATGACATGAAGACCTTGCCGAAAGCACCAGCGAGAATGCCCTACAGCATATTAGCAGCGTCCCGGTGGGAGGAAGGGGTTGGGGATACGCGTGAACAAAGGGGCGGAACCGTCCCACGTGAGGCGCCAGCAGGCGCGCACGCTGGTTGTAATAAACGGGGCTCTCGTTGCCAGGGGTGTCTAAAACCTGTCAACAGGCCGCTACATTATTCCCGTCGCGCACTGGCACAGCTGCGGTTTTATTTCTGGAAGGGTTCACCAGACACGCCGGCTATATTCGACACATGCGTACGCACGCACGACAGACCGATGATTTCGGGTTCGGAGAGGGCCTCAACCCCCACAAGCCTTTCCTCCCTCCCCCCTCTCCCACTCTCGATCCGCGGATACCATAACCGCTTTCTTCTTCAGCGTGATCTCACGAAAGCGCCAAGCGATCCTTTCACCACACGTGCACCCTGCTCTCTCAGAACACGGAACCGGGAACGAGGGATGGGGAGGGTGGAGGAGCCTTCTTGTTGTTTAAGTTTAAGACCGACGAAGGTCGGGAGAGGGTTGTTGATACCTAACGAGGGCACCGCAGCTGCGAGGCGATGCTAAAAACGAAGCCTGCCGTCGCGACTTCGAGGAGAGACGCTGATGCTCTGACGCAGGCAGCAGCCGCGCCCAACTGGAAGCGACCCCCAAATATTTCTCACCGGGCGAGCTCGGTCGGCTCCCGATTCGCGGTGGTTGCCTCGGTGTTTTTGTTTTCGACCAGCGGTGGAACAGCGCCGCGTTGTTTTGCCAGACATCGTTCGGAGCTAGTGCCCTGGCCCGTGTCGACAACCAGAGGCACGAGGGGGCACGGCGCCCCTTGTGGCCACTCTTCTCCTCATCCTTTTTTTCCTCCTTCAGTGCCGGATGTTAGCTTTGCCACGGTCCAGAGCTCCCTCATGTTTGCACTGAGTATGTGGCACGGCAGCGTGGGCTCGGGAGCCTGACTGAGAAAATACACGAATCAGGCACGCGTATATATACACACACGGGTGGATTGGAACTTTGTGCTGCCCCGCTGTTCGGCGTTCAGGCGCAGCTGATGGACGTGGCAGTTTTCTAATGGCAGAGCGCGGAGAGAGCGCAGTTGGCCCACTGATGAGATGTTACAAAGGCGCATGCTAAAGTCGCGGAACGTGGCGGATGGACGGGCTCGCGTTACCGTATACTCCACACGCTGCTGCAGTAGGTCTCTATTCGCACGTTTAGCTCAGCTGAGAAAGCAACCACGGTGCGACTTCATTCTCACTCTGGATGTTCGAGAGAAAGTAACCACAATATTGGAACGACATTATGATATCCGGTACATGGGCATCAGAGGCGAAGGCGGAAATGCTTTAGGATCGTCGGAGTAATGGCGAATCGTTTGTAGACGTGTGCGAACAGTACTAGGCGCACTCATAGTACAGTGTATATTTTGAACCTTTTTCACCTTTTAAGACTACTAATCTTCAGATTACGGCCACCACGGCAGCTGAGCTCTTGTATGGAATCTTGTTTTTTTCTTTTTGCTGAATGCAAGATCGCCAGTTTCATCCCTGCCAACGGCGGTGGCATTCCCATGAGGTTGGAATGTGCGGGGTCCTGTACTTACATGTAGGTGCATGTGCGTTAAGGTAGTCTATACAGTCAAAATTATTCGACAGTCCTCCACTACGCTGACTAATTGCACATGTTTGGTATTGCAATGCAAAACGCCACCAATGAGATCTTATATATGCTGGAAAGTAACGGCTCCAGCTCAGAAGTTGCTTCAAATTAAAGAAAAAGGAATATTAGCACGTGTGGCATTGGCCACTACAACGATCAATGTCAAATTGTCAACATTTTGATTGGACTGCGCATATGCAGAGTTGCTCAATGCTATGCTTTGCAACTGCTTGTGCGGCCAGGACCTGCCGTATAGTGCTTGTCCTTGTGCACCTTGTCCTAAAGCGTTGTGCACTGCTTGCAACAACATTTCATGTCAGCTCATCTTACTACTCGAAATAGACATGACTTATCTGGCGCATGCATTCCACGAGCCAGTGCAATGTGATGACTGCTATAATTATTTCAGTGGCCTTCAAGCTCATGGCGTCTAAGTGGGGAAGTGCCAGGTTACCTCCAATCCTAGATTCTCCGGACACCTCACGCTAACCTCGACCAAACAAGCAGCAGTAAGCAGCTTGACGTGGCTTGCTAAGTACAGTACAAACACTCGGGCACGCCCAAACAAACGCATTACCTTTGCCGGCGTCCTTCGTGCTGATGGTGAAGTTGCTTGGCTCGCCGGCCACGCCATGCGTCAGGCCTGGTCCGTAGGCAGTCACGTAGCCACTCTGGATCGTGTCCACGTGGAACTTGAAAGGGCTGCCTGCGAAGCGGCCCGCGCCGCACCATAACGTCGTTGTATTAATCCGATCAGCCGGCGCAGCAAACACCGCACAAGCTCGCACAAGTGTCACAATCTAGGCACACGTACCCTGCACATGCTCGTGGTTGTACTTGATGTGCAGCTCGTGCAGGCCTTCTTCGCGCGGCTCGTACTGGATGCTAACCGTGCCGTTCTGGTTGTCGATGATCACAGGCTTGTCCACCCTTCCCGACGGCATCTTCACCTCGGCTGCACAGGCGCGATCAAGTTGAGTCAGGGAGGAATAGAATAATCCTCCTACACGGGCTATCAGAGCCGCCACGCGTCCAGAGTAGTGCCCGTCTGTCACTAAAGTATGGTTTCACAAGACCGATACCGCATTGCAAAAGCAATGCCGTCATCCAAGAGGCGCTTCTTGACGGATGCATAGGGCTCACAACTAATCTGAAAACCAGCTGCTTATACGCGACATAATAATGCGCCTCCGTGAGGGAGGGTACTATGGAGGCCATGGCCACCCGCGGTCTTGAGCAGCTAGGGTTAGGCCTCGCCCGAGGAGGCGGCACCGTGCCCTGGACGCGTGGCCGCGGCTGCGCTCATAATCCATGCAAGTGGGCCACGCACCGGAGAGCTGTCCTCCAGCGCTCTGCTGCAAGGGGATGTCGAAGAGCTGGATCGGCCGGTACTTTCCTTGCGGCGGCGGTGCGCTGCGGAAGCGGCGGTCGACCACGGTCTTCTGGTGGATCTGCTCGGTGACGGCCTGCGCAAGGCGGCACAAGGGAAGAACCGATCAGGGATTCCACTCTGCGTGCAGCACACACCGCCCTTGGCGCGCCCTTGCGGTGGAAGACACCGGAGCCGGACCGAGGTGGGCCGGCCTCCTGCCCCTCTCTATTTCTGGACGCCCCCGCGCCCTCCGCTTTTGGCGCCCACGGGCACCTCACCCACCCCCACGCCACCACCCCCGACCAGTCCCTTGCCCCTTGTCCTCCTCTCCCGTGGCTGCCACCTCAAGCCCACAGTAAAGCTGAGGTGCACTGCGCGCACGCGCGCGAGATGTGCGCGCGAGCCTGGACCGTGGCCAGCCATGGCGTGCTTCTCTCTGCACACGGAACCTGTAGAACAGTGCGCAAGACAACCAGGCACGCCGCCGGGACGTGCACTGCAGCCGCTTCCTCCCCTCCACCCTTGCTCGGCTGTCAAGATATGATGCCTGCAGGTTCAACCACCTCGGGCGTCTCGGTACTCTCTCGCGTGCCTAGGCTGAACGAGAAATTCGCTCCTGGGTACGGCACTGTTCCGCGCCGCTGAGAACACTGGGTGTCGCCTTTAAGTATTTATTTTAGTGGCATGACTGAATACCATTCGCATGAGTTACCACGCAGGGAAAGCAACGTATATATGTTGCTTTCTCTGCGTGACAACTTGCGGGTAAGGAAAGCCAAATATTTGGCCTCCGGATAGGTCCATGTGCTCTTCATGGTCTTTTCACACTCGAGACATGCGAAGTCTAAAAATCCTACACTCAGAAATCGGCCCTTTGTCTGAGTCAGGCTGTGAACGATAAGTTTTACAGCGAAGCTGCTAGCCCCTAGTTGATCGGAATTTTTCGTGTCCGCGTGCGCGGTGCTCACACAAAAAGGTTGGCCGACCCTGCAGACAGTGCAAAGTGAGGAGCGCACAGTGTGCTGCTTCTACAAGAGGCATCACATGACGTCAGCGGGTGACGTCACGTTTGACGTGATGACGTCAGACGATATTGTCACGTGACGGTGCCGTTCTCGTATATTCGAATTACAATCCGAAGTTATGTCTGCAGTCTGCGTGCAAGTCGTACTTTACAAATTTTCTGACGCAGTTTACTTTGAGAAATCCAATTAGTTCAATAACGCACTTGCGCTTGGCGGAGGTGCTTAGGAGAATGAGGATGTACATGGTGCACTTCCGCACGCGTGCGTACACGCATGACGTACGTATGCACACAATGTATCTGTCCTTGATGCGTGGGCGCTCTATCCGTTGCATTTGTCGCACAACGTGTGCTGGGACTGTAATCGACATTATGGCGAACACTGACCAAGAACCGTACTTCCACCTAGCGGTCGCGACCACTCAAACGGACCTCAAACGGCAGCTGGAAAAGGGATTTGTCTTTGAGTATCCGCGTAACATAAATATGTTTTCTCGTATATTCGACGTACGGACCGAAACTATCATGTCTGAAACTTGTGTGTAAGTCGTACTTTACGAATTATCTAACGCGACTAACGCTAATAGGACTACATTGAAAATACCTTCGATCACAAGCGAACGTAGTGCCGCGTTTAGTAACGCCGCTTAACAATTACGTATGAGCTTTATCGTTTAAACAAAGTGATAATATGACCGTTGAATGGCGTGATATCTACGGCACCAATATTGCTCACATTTTGTTTCTGGCCTCAGCGTACAGAATGACATTAAGGCACGGCCAAGCTACGTAGGAAGTCATAGTACAGTGTGAACATGCGCCCAGCACGCATAACTACATCGTCCATTAGCATGCATGCTTCAATGTATGCATTGAAACATTTTGAAACATCTGCATTGCCATTGGCTTTTATTTCTATTGTGTGTGTGTGTGTGTGTGTGTACGGAAGGTGCGCAGCGTAGGACCCGCATCTGAAGAGCGCACTGTAGGCTCTCCTCGAAGCTACGAGAAGACACTGGGAGAGGAGGAATACCGTGAGCTTCGCGGTCTTCCCGTGTTGACGGCTCCCCCCCCCCTCGCCCCCCCCTCCGGCTTACCGTCGCGAACCAATCTCGGAACACTGCTGCTATACGACGGCTACATCAAAGATCCGTCAACGTGACATGATTGGACCTCGCTCGTGCAAGTCCAGAAGAAAATCAGCGTGAGCTCGCTTGGAAGGGCGACGGGTCCTGCGGCGCCCTTGTATGGTTTCCCGAAACGCGAGCGTGCAAGGGACTGCCCCGCCTTCTTGTTTTGGGGCTCTTAGCACGAAAATAAACCGCGCCGGGCGCTGTGCTGCGCGACGGGCTGCTGGGCGCTTGAAGCGAACACTCCGGACCCGAGGTTGGCGGTGAGGGAGTGGGGAGCGGGAATGGGGGGAGGGGGCGGTGGTACGAAGGAGCGAAGGTCTGCTGTGACGCACGTCGGCGCCTGTCGCGACGTCGCGCTGATATTCTGCGGAGGCTGGCAAGCGGGCAAGCGCTCAGGGTCCCGTTCGCGGGTATATACACGAGTGGCGAGTGAAATACACACAACGCCAAGGGGGTAGGCCCGCCGAAACAAACTCTGAGTATAAAACAGGACACACGGACCGTCAGCTAAGCGACGGCGCGGGCCTCTCTTGCTGGGGGCTGAAACTCACCGCTACATTTGGAAGCTGCGTAATCGCCTTCGTCTCGCGCAGACATGGTCGCTGCTTTTGTCGCGCCTATTTCATGTGTACGGGCTCCGGACCGGTGACGCCATCGCGCTGTCGACAGGGGTTCGCGCTCGTCCCTTCCTGTAGCTATACCGGTGTCTTCCTGTAGATTCATTGCGGTCTTCGCAAATAGCTGGCATTGCTACATGCGCTAAGCGAACGCAAGAAGGAAGAAATAGACCGCCAGGAGACGTGACGCATTCGCATTGCTAATGTGCTGTCGCTCCCTTTCGTTCTTTGAAGGGCGGTGAGGACCAGAAGAGGTGAAGTAAGAGTTAGGTAGTGCGAGGAGAAACTCTCTTTTTTCGTTACACCTAGGTGTGGAATTGTTGGACGTTTTATTTGGCAAGCGAGCTGCTGTTTTCCGACCTTTTTCCATGTCACGTCTTGAATGATACAGTCAATGTTCACATGAAGCTTACTCGCCACTTCTAGTGGCCAAAGAAGGTCGTTGCTTTTGGTTTTGCACTGCGATAGTGTTGCTGCTGGCTCAGTTAACCCTTTAATACAAGTCAACTTACTTTCCAGCCTGCTACCAGCGAATGACATGACGCTCACACAGGCGGGAGCGTCGTGTCTTTCGTTGTCCGCGTCATTTACGTTTCTGAAATAATAACAAAACCACAGTTTTTAGCAGAAGGTACCGCGCCCAGGCACTTCTATTAAGCAACGAATAATATGTTGCCGTTCTCGCTAGCTATGTATAAGGCTAGCGAAACGTACATTTTCCTCTGAAGGCGCCCTGTACGTACAACTCGAATAACGAGAAGCATAGAAAAGAACATAAAACTACACGAACATCGCTGTACAACCGCATGAACCTCAAGAGGCAGTTTGAGAGGTCTAATGTATAGTTTGAACTTGAATAAGGGGGTACCAGCGAAACACAAAGGAGGCTTACGCAAGGAAAAGGTGTTTGACACGGACGGACGCTGGACTTTCAACTGTACTTTGTTGGAATTCATCTTGCCGCACATGACCTCCGACGCATGCACGTCTTGTACTCCTCCCAAGACGCGTAGTTTAATGTAGTTTATTGAATTCTACGTCCGAGAGCAACAGTTTAGCTGCGAGAGACGCTGAATAGTGCGATACTTTGAACTAAATTTGACTACCAGGGATTCTTTAACGCCCACGTAAGTCGAAGTGTACGAATGGTTTGTGACTTCATCCCTGATCGTAATGCGACCACTGCAGCAGGCATGCGAACTGGCGACCTCGTAATCAGTAGCGGAACGATATAGATCCGTCGAGCCATCGAAGCGGATATAGGCGGGCTCTGCGCGCAATGCTTTCGAACGCGTAATTGGCGCAACCAGCTCGTCTGACCATACTTGCAACCTTCAGCCAGAACAAGTGTCTGAACGCCCAAGTCCTGGCACTGAACCGCGCACGGCACTGAGTGAGGAATGGAGCGAGCTTCTGGAAGCCTACCAACGCTCTGCGGCAGAGCGAAGCCACTCGCTCTTTTGTTCAACGCAGCGCTTGTTCACTGCCAAGGCGTTCCGGATCTGCCTCTGATGTAGCCCGCGTACTCGGGACCTTTCGTCTCCGCGGTGCCGCATTCGTTTATACGCCCCTAGATTCTGCGTAGTTGCAAAACGAGGAAAACTGCGCGCGGCGTGAATGTTTACAACGCTCCGGCGAGAGCCTTGAGCAAAATATAGCTTCAGGGTTTGCCGCACTGTTTTCTGGAAAAGCGCTGTATGAAAGCGAAGAAAATGCTGGTAGTATAACAGCTGCACAGTTTTAAATCGTGTCCGGAATTGAGCTGGCATGCCGTTTCCTTGGGACGTTTGCTCTTTTGGCACCTGTCGTATACACATACCCTGCAGTGTCTTGCTGCATTAATCGCCTCCTCTTTACGTGTTAATCGCGAGGCGAAAATGTTGAAGTATTTTATTTAGAACGACATTAAAGGGCTCCACCACTTGTCGTCTATACATAGCTAAGTAAGGCCATCGCCAGCGAGCGTCTTGTCATTCTGGACGAAACATTAGACGAAACAAGTACTGCTTATTTCTTGCTCAAACTGAATGTAGCGTACAAGGAGAAGGACGTTTTCTAATTTTATTTGCTTTCGTTGGCGCGAGGATTTGCTCCCATCAGGGGTGAAATGACGCGTGACATTTGCGTAACGATTCGAGCACGCCTCAGTTGTCATAGGGGCGCGGAACTTTGAACTTGTTGGCGAAGTTCGGACTATTCGCGAAGTAGAATGTTTTCAACGTTACTACAGTGCTTTGCAGCACTATGGCTGCTGCCCAAGCCACATGAGCAGCTTTCCTGTCGTATTATTATCTCCAATGATGTTCACAATGTGAAGGTCCTGAACAAAATGACTAGACCTCATGTGACGCGTTCTCAAAGCGTTTGTTGACTTAATATATGTACTCGGGTAAACTCAAGTGTACAGCCACAACAAAAAACTTCTCGAACGTGAATGCATAACTGTCCCATCTACCGTAATGGAGTACTCTGAATTGATTTCAAACTGTGCAACCTAAATTTCTGCCGAAGAAGCCTGTGCACTTTGCTCTTACCTATTTGCGGTCATCGCTAAAAACTGTGAGAAGGGGATATCCCGGAAAGTATTACCTAGTCGATGATTCGAAAGAGGAGTCTCGCACACTCGAGCTTACCGAGATGGCGAGCTCTAAAGATGAAAACCAGTGTGGCGGCTGAGATCCGGGGCCAATTTTAACGGATGTCAAACTTCGCTGATGTGGTACGACCGCTGCGTCTGGAAACAAAGCCGACGACCTCCTCGCCTACCTGAGAAGCGCGGTTCGTTTCGTTCCACGGTTATGCCATGCGTGCTGATGGACAGTTCACGAATTCATGCTTGCAACAATATTTCCCTAGAACGACGTGCAAGAGAGGAAAAGACGAACGACGGTTCTTTTTTTGAGGGCGCTGCGCGGATTCAAGCACGAACATATACCAACTTTCTTGAGCTTCAGCTTTTCGCATACCTTCTGTAGACCTCACCTGTGCCCCGTGAACTTACTGTAAATACGAAGCCTCCAAAAGCGCTGCACAAGCTATCCAAAGACGACGGCATACGCGCAGCATTTGGCACAAGGGGCGACAGCGAAGAACCCCGGTGACAGACGACTCGGGGGGGAGAACCAACGCGCAAAACGAAAAGAACAGCAGGAGTCGAACAAGTGAACAGCGAGGCAGCGCGTTGCCAGGGATTGTAAGGGAGTAACCGAGCAGGCAAGCCAGCATACAAATGGACGGCGGCATGATTGACTTGGGAAATGGCTCGAAGCCCAGGCGCGCGACCCGCGCCTCCAGGAATAGGCCACGCGTACCGGTATTGTTCGGAAATCTATTTGTAGACGTCGGTCCGAGGAAGCCGCGCTGGCGCGGCATCGGTGAAATGTGAGAGGTGGCGTCGCTATAGACGGAGGCCCTTTCGACGAGACGTCGTGTTGTATGCACGATTAGAAGAAGCGGATGTAAAAACAAAGAAGAAAAAAAGAAAACGTGCACACAAAAGGGTCGAAAACGGCAACACGAATGAGTGGGTAATCAACTGAAATGTTGCGCGAGCGACAGAAAAACAAAAACAAACAAAACTGTCTGCACGTGCACTGGCGAAGGCAGTGCCAAGTCGTCAGCCTTGGACACAAGTGTTCACATTTGAGAGATAGCGGCTCAGGCGTGACAGCTCTTCGTGGAGGATAATCGAAGGCTGGCTTACACGCGTGCAACCGCAATTACTGATATGACAAGCCTTGACGGCAAGACACCCTTCGTTCTCAATAGAACTTCACTATCTTCTAACTTGAGAGTTCATAACGATTAGATTGGTTAACCCTATCTTAATCTGTTTTCAGCTGGTCAGAAACAATTTCAGATAACCGAAGGACGAAATGGCAGGGAAACAAGAAAGAATTGTTGACTTTCGGGGGACGTTTTCTACGTGAATATGTACGAAAAACATAAAGAAATAATATTTTTTGTTTATTTCTGGAAGGGACGAAGCGGTACCTTATCAAAATCGAAGCCTTAACCACCGTTTTTAGCCGCCTGCACATGCGCTCAAAGATACGCTTCGTCCAAATTACAGAGAGGTATGTACAGTACCTCACTGCAGAATTATCTTGATATGGGACATTCTGTATGCTGAATAAACTTGGTACCGATGTTATAACGCCGATTCTCTGATCAACGATTAAAATAGGCAAATATAAAATACACCTGGTTACTATCACGGCCTAATGCATATCGACAAGAACCGATAACTCCGCAGCGGCGGTTGTGGAGGTCAGGCGATGACTGTGCGACACGAAACGACGAAACGCGTGGTTACTTAGGCTCGAATCTTCCGCGAGTGTATATAAAATACAGAGATGGCAAGACGAATTGCACTCCAAAACACCGGATTACTTTCCCAGCGCATGATAGCCAACTACAGAATCTTTCCCTGGTTGGCGTACATGCCTTCTGTCATTCTTTTCTCTGTCTATTTCAAAGCGCGACAAACATACATATAGCGCTCGCAAAGGCGGGATATGCTACTTTGGTGTTTCCGAATTCCTACAGGTTTTCGGTGGCGACCATTCAGCGACCAAAGCCAGCGTTCCTGGCACACCGTTGCCGGTGGCGCAGCAGCGGTAGGCGCACCAGACAACGCCGTGAGGAAAGCCGCTGACGTAATGCCGGCTGCTCTTCGACCGTGCATCTCCCTCCGGAAGCGGAGATCAGTTAGGAGGGGGCGGCGTCTTGGAACCGACGTGTGTAGCAAGAGGTAGGGAGGGGGGGGGGGGGGTGCGAGGTTCTGCTGATGTTGGCACGCTCTCAACATGAACAATGGGGGGGGGGGGGGGGGGGGGGCTAACGGTTCGCCGCACCGCACCGAAGGCCGTGGTGAAAGAGACACGCGTATACTCGGCACACTTTCAAAGATAGGGGACCGTGCCGAGAGGAGGAAGTGTAGCATCGATGACACCTTGACGTAAGGAAGTCGTCAAGCCGGATTGAACGAGGGGCCGTCAAAATAGATGGCCTGGCCGATTGGGGGAGAGGGGCGCCGACGGCTTCGGTTGGAAGCACATGGTTAAGGGCAGGCGCGGCAATCGCTCACCAATCGGTTCCGGAGGCTGTAACCCGCTGACGGCCCCCGGTGATGCAATCTTGCGAGGCGCGCTTCGAAGCGTTGCTGATCAAGTTTGCCTAAGTGCGTCCTTTTTGTTCTTTTGTTTTGAAGACGGTTCCGTTTGCTGCACTGACAGGCATGAGGCGTGAAGGAGATGCTTCTCCACACGGGTTAACACACCGAGGAATGTCTAGTTTTCTCTCGCCTGCACGCAGGAACAGAAATGTAAGCGCATCTCAACAGGCCTAAATACAGCTTGCGTGCGGCTGACTGCGCTGGGTATATAGAAAGGAGCACGAGCACTTTTGCTCACTCTGTGAAATTTTTGACTGAGGACATTTGGTTTCCGTACTTCCAAAAGCAACTTCACGGACGTAACTACCAAAAACTTCGCAAGTACAAGATGTAAAATTATGTGTTAACAACTATTGAACTCTTGCTAAAAAAGAAATGGGGTGACTATCGTTTTGTCAGGGTTCTAATTTGGCACAGTGGTGTGCGAGAGAGAAATTACTGCTCTCGCAAAGTGTTTGAGGAAAGGCTCAGCTATTCGCAAAGGAATCACAGGAGATGAAGGTGGCTATATGGATATAGGATAGCTGTATAACTAGAAGAATAACAGGAGCTGAAGCGCTCAACCTTCGCTTATCATTCTGTGGATAATCGTGTGTATCCGTGAACTGAGCAAAATTTTTTTTTGCGTACAGTAAACAGGCAGCGCGAATGTCCGCATTAATAAACAGAAGAGGCGACCGGGTCCCTTTTAAACAACTACACCTCTTGACAAATGTTCTAAATGTTTGAGGCAGTCAGGTGAACTGCTCGTAACCAGCATAAAACTTGGTTCGCTTTGCCGAGTTGGGGAAGAAACCGAGTCGAAACGAAGACGGAGAAAAGCGTGCTCCTTGCTCTACGTTTTGCCAATAGTGGTCCAGGAATACAAACGTCCTCATGCTTCGAACGGGTCGTTAGTCTTAACGCCCATGGCGACTCGCGCTTTCCAAATCTCCGGAGCATCTCCGACGCAGAACCCCGCTGTTCTCGTTTGAAGAACGATCTGTCGGGCAGAGCGCGGTGCGCAGACGGCCTTGTACTTCTGCTTTTAGAGCCCTGGCGGCCTCGACGATGGGGGACGGCCGTTTTTGAGAAAGAATCCCCCGAGATGAAAATATGAGCGAGGAGGATGGAAGCATGGTCGATGGGTTCCCGAAACGGAAACGGGTCCCGGTCCCTGGGTAGTACAGAGGATTGCAATTAAATGTTTGTGTGCCGCCATCTCGCACTCGTCAGTGCGAAAATTTTGAAACTGTATTGCCCAACTTGCGGTGCTATGTATAGGAACGATACTCAAAATAGAAATACCGCAACAAACACGTTTAGCCGAGCGCAAGCAAGAAATTGACAAAATTCTGGAAGTGTTATTTCTCCTGGCACCTTTGTACAGTCTTGCGTTCGCGCAAAAGTCCAGACATTATTATACCCGGCACAATATGGACATCTCACATTATCCTTACGTTAATTTCACCCAGCAGTAACTGTGTGGAAATTCTTCTACATGCCGAATCCTTAGAACCAAAGTAGTTTGTCACCTGACTCTAAGTAAAAGGCCCCGAGTAAGACATATACAACAGAGACACGCGATAGCAATTTCGCAAGAGCCCGTAAGTTTAGCGGTCTCCTGGAATCCGGAAAACTTGTATGCTAAAATGTGCCAGAACTGTAACGTTCTTGTATTTCATGCATTGTGTACTAAAGATACGGCTGTTTGCGGGCCTCGAACGAACGTATCGAGGCCTAAAAATGGTGCTGACTCGGAAAATCTTCGTAAAAGAAAAGAGAGGGGCAGTATCAGTTAACGCTTAGGCTCCGTGCTCTACTATTGTGGCGTGAACTCTTCTTGATGGCAAACCTGGCAACTGTGCATAAACGGGTATATGTATCACGAGACTGCCTGCATACTACAGGCTCGGGAGCAGTTCTTTAAACGCTTCACAATGACACCATTCATTCTTAAACAAGGCCCAGAAAGACAAACATCTAGGCATTACGCACATTATAACGTTCAGCGTGAATTGCGGAGCTCTGGTAAGTGCAAGGGTGAGCCACTAAGCCTACCTGAGAACATGAAGGGGTAGCCTAAGGGGGAGTGCGTGCTTTGCCAAAACCTCCAACTGAGTCAGCAGGCCGCGGCGAGAGCGCAAAGCAATTTTACTGCTGGCACACATCGCGACTCCTTGGTATAATTAAAACCAAGGAGCATATTTGCTTCAGCTAACAGACCTCGCTAACCACGTTGACGCCAGCCGGGCAGTGCTGGTTTTATCTCTGATTAGGCGCTAGGGGTCGCGCCCGTGATTTTTGAAAATATCAACGTTTGCTTCCTTCACGCCTCGTATATGCGGAATGCCTCAGTCAGTGCCTCTACCGAAATCTGATGCCTTTTCGCAGTTTGTTAATGCCGTTCGTTTATGATTACTTGTTATGTTCCTCAGACTTCTCAGTAACTGCTTATACGACATGACTATCATTGCTTGTCGAATATCTTTTTCTAAGTTAACCTATACTCCCTGGATTGATTGGAGTGTTGGCCTGATGTTGTTCGAAATTATCGCTGGGGAATATTTTGAATGCAGACAGCAAGTAAAAGGTCTATAATTTTTCACTTCTTCGGCTCTCCCTTTTTTGTAGATTATCACCATGTTAGCATTCCTTCAAGTCTCTGGTGCTGTTGAGGTCAAGAGTCACTATTTCCCTGGACCTCGGAACACAAACATGCATGCGCCGCGTACTCTTATGAGCGCTCGCTACAGCGACTGTTTTTCAGGACCCTTTATAGCCACGTCACATCTATCGCTTATAATTCATCGTTACACTGCGAACTCATTACCAGTGGCCTGTCGCTGTTTGGCCATACTCGGCCCTTGCGCCACAAAACACCATATTTATAATGCGAACGTTCGTGCGTCGTGCACTTATCATATTTGACACGATCCCTCTTGCCAAAAATTGTCGTGCACTTCGAGCTCTCTTGCGCCTGTTGTTCATGCAGGGGCCTGCACTATTTTGCGCTCTACCAACGTTTCAACGCGACAGCGTTAAGGGCCCCGCGTCGCAGGAAATCCTGCGTCGGCGTCGACCGTCTTGCGAGCGAAAAATCATTCCGAACCACGCATACCCAACCACGCAAGCACTCCGTGTGGCGCAGAGACGCTACCGAACTAATTGAATTTCTCAGAGTAAAATGCGTCAGAAAAATCGTAAAGTGCGACTTACACACAGCCTGCAGACATGATAGCGTCGGATTGCAATTCGAATGTACGAGGCGGAAGCTCAACTACTAACCCCTTTTCCAGCGTTTAAATCATTCATAAAGCGGCGCGCCCGGTTACTGGCAACATCATCCAACATCAGCCCACGCTAGAGGCCGCGTTTCTACCAGAAAGCTCGCCTTCGTGCATAGCGCTCGCCGCCAGCGTTTTCCGGTAAACATTATGGTTACATAAGCTGCAGCTGCCGGGAAGCGAGCGTAGCAGTCAGAGATCTTTGAATGCTATCGCGTTCCACCCTTAAAGGCGAAGCTTAAGCGTCCTCCAATTTTTTGTTGTTGTTAATTTCTTTTTTCGCTGCGTTTGATATTGTGCTGTAGATGTACGATAGTATGTTCTCTTGCATGTCCGTACCTTATTCCGCTTAATGAATTTTCTAGCGCACGGATGATGTGAGCAAAGCTCATATTTTAAGGCACACCGAACAACTCGTCTGCTCTGTCTACAGAAGAGCACTGAGAGATACATGCAGCAATTTTCTTCGACCTATCAGCGCTTCGCTGGCGGCTCTCTGTGTCGTCGTGCCAGAGTGCCGTCGTGCAAACTGTGACCTGATGCTTGCTGAATATAACGCAAATGTAAAATTGTAAACGCCTGTGCCAGTGGCCGCTTACGAATCAGGCGACTTGTAATCTTGTTTAACTGTGACGTACAGTGTAGAACCCCTACGCGAGGTCACGCGTGCTTTACAGACGTAACAGTCGTAACCTGGACATTGTATGACCTCGCCAGGCATATGAGCAAATAAAAACCTGTTAATCAAACTTTGTCATTGCAGCTGCGTATGCTACGCTTGCTACCTTTATATATTAAAAGTGGGTATAGGCATAGCGTATCGCATCCAGCAGCTTTAGGCGACAATATTGGATGCGACACCCAGCCGACACAGTCCACTAAAAATATTTCACTGTAGCTATGCTTCGGCACTGTGACCGTTGTCACCGCTTTGAGTACAGGTGGCTATATGTGCGCTTTGAGTAGGTTTGGATTTTCAAGCGACCGACCGAAGTTACGCTTTGAGTAGGAGTCTCTTCCCTGAGGCAAGCAAGGACAATAAACAGGCCACGCGACGTTGCGGCACGTGATTATGGCACCAGGCTTAAACTGTTGCGGGACTCACGGTGATCTTGAAGGTTCCGTTTGGCACCGGCTGGCCTCCGAACTTGATGTTGACCTGGTGCTCTCCCTGCTCCTTGACGCGGTAGAAGATGGTGAACGTGCCGTCGCCGTTGTCCTCGACTGCGACGTCCACGTCGGGTTCGGCGCCGGCCGCGTTGGTCAGCGTACACGTGACGGCGCCCTTGCCGGCCTGCTTGGCGTTCACCGTGATGCTGTACTCCTCGCCGATGGTCACCTTCTCTTGCTTCGTTTCCTCTGAAAGGACCAAACAGTGACCAAGACTTAACGCAGCTTTTAACACGTTCTTTGACAGCAGCAGTAGTGGCTGCAGGCGCAAAACGTACACGGCAGAAATAATCCACAGCGTTATCTACGTCGCGCACGTTGGAAGTCTGACTGGTGCGTTTTAGAACGTTGGTGTATATTCCAGCGCTTAATCCCGCGTGCAGAGGCCATGAGGCATGATTCTAGAGTTCGGAGGAGTTCACGGCCGTAGAAAAAGCCAGTCTGTATGTTGCGCACAATGGACACCCTTGTCAATTTTTGCTGACAGCAAGCCGCTTTGAGGCCTTGTCGTACTTTTGAGTGTGAGTGCCATATAGCGTTGGCGGTGTGTGTTCTTGTTGCATATTTCGTTTCATATTCAACCTTACGTTAGAAGCAGCACGCCAGGCATGCGGCCAAGCAGCCTCCTCGTTTCCGATGAATAAATTACGTTCTCTGTTCGCACTCGTGAGTGTCGTCGGAGTTAGCAAGACTGCGCGTCATTTGAAACGTCATCCAGTTTTGATGTGTCAGTACAGCGTTGTTATATAATCGACGGGCTATTCGGGACCAAGGAATGTGGTTGAACAGTGTAGCCTACTGCTTTTGAAAGTTCAAGGCGTGTTAGTGTCGACACGGTATGATGCTTGAGTGTTTTTAACTTATTTAGCTAGTAAAATGAAAGTACAAGTACTACTCTATGCTTAAATAGCATGTGGGGGAAGTGATAAGCATTAACTAAGGGAACTTGCCACCTCTAGGTGACTATTCACTGAAGAGGACGTTTTTGGCACTTTCCTAAAAGACATATCAATTGCAAACAAAATACTAAGCGCACACATGAGAAAACCGCAATACTGGCGACAGGTAGCCCACCCCCCACCTCCCTTATTTATTTTTTTTTGCCTGCAGCTGTACGTCATTATTCTAGTGCGAAACTTCAGTGTACGTCCTGTTTTCAATTATCTTTAGCGCAGCTTGTATTCGATTATGAGACTCCTTGCTGTCACGACAAAATGACATGGAGGGAACAGCGGCAAATAGTACATTCCTAAGAGGCCTCCGCGCTGCATCTTTTGTGATGAACGCGTACCAACTGTGCAACTTTCTGCACTTTTGTGTAAACCTTGCTCCTGTTCTCACACTCGCGATAGTCTTTTTTTGTTGTTGTTCGTTCGAAACGCGTACACAGCCCAACTGCAAAAAATGAAGGCGGTTGACCGTGTGATACGCACCGCTGATCTTGCACTTGTCGGCTTGTCCCGTGGGCACGCTGTCGAGGGTGACCGGCGATCCTGGCACTTCCTTGCCCCCGTACTTGACGGACAGCTGGTGCTTTCCCACGTCCGAGAGCACGTACTGGCCGCGGAACGTGCCGTCGTCGTTGTCCACGACGCGTGCCTTGCGCGGCACGTTGTCCGGACCCTGGACCATGTGAGCGCCGACAGGCTAGATAATTAGCTGCGCATCCTTTTCATTGCACGTCCAAATTCTGACACCTTCCGTGAGAACGGCAGCACAGTAGGCTCCCGCGAAGTCGACTTCGGTTAATTCGGCTTTCCGCTTAGTTCGAATGCACTGCACTGTCTCGACGAGAAATCATGCATCGTTATGGAAGGAAAACTTGTGTAGTTAGAATACAAAAAGCATGATTCTTCGGCTAATTCGACCCCCACTGGCCTTGCCGACGCCTTTTCATGCTAACAGTTTTCTAAAAAGTTTAATGACACAAGAAATTCTACTGACGCCGCTAGTGCTTCCCTAGGCGTCGACGATAACGGGCGAAAGCTGTCCTGCAGTGAAAATGACGACTTGCGCTGTGCTCTGGGCGATGTTCTGAAGATTTTTGTCAGCATCGATGGCAGTGTTGAGGTCTTTCGGCCATTGACCGACAGCGATGTGTGCATGTATTGTAATACTGCATTGGAAGCAGTCTGTCGATCACGAGCGACTACTCAAGCAACAAACGATTTTGAATTATTTGATTTGGTGCCGTTTGTTAACTTGATTTCTCGGATAATTTGACCACACCTTGTGGTCCCGACAGGGTCCATTTAACGGCAGTCGACCGTATACAGAAATGTGAAGTTCAGTACGCACTCATTTGGCCTTTAGATTATGTTCTTAGGGCTACATGATTCATGACGTATTAAGCTGCTGTTAGAGCGAATTAAGTGCAATTGACATTGACTTACCGTTCAATGCTTGTCACCATGCCGGTAGCTGGTCGAGATAATACAGTGCCTTCACTTAGTTTGTCTTGCTTTATTGTTGGTTGCTTGATTGATTGGCTAGTTATTGATGTAAAGGGCGAGGTTGCTCGTCTAATCGGTTGTTTCTCTTCACTATTTAAATACAATAAGCGGACATCTAATCGTAGAGCCTATTCATCGTATGTGCGCCGTCGAGAAAACACGTTGGGTTAGAATGACACGCGAAAAGACACCCCAACTTCGTTACGTTTTTCACCCTGCTGGCAATAGAGTAATGCAGTCGCAGGCTTCGCGGCGAACAGACCGAAACGCCACGCACCTTGACGGTTACTTCGGCTTGGGCAACTCCCGCTTCACGAGCGTCGATGGTGAACTCTTGGGGAACGCTGGCGGGCACGGGCTTCCCGTCCAGTCCCACGAGCTTGACGTTCTGTGGCTCGCAGGTCGGCCTCACCTTCATCTTGTGCGGGCTGTTGGGGATGTCCTTGTTGTCGTACGTAATGCGGACATTGCATTCGCTCTTCTCAGGCGGTGGCATGTAGTTCACGTCGTACGTGCCATCCTTGTTGTCCTTCACAGTAGGCTTCTGGGGAACCGGACCTGCACCAAAGAGCGCGTGGCAGATGATCCGGGTGTGACATAGCCTGCATCGCAACTATTCTATTTTTTTGACAGCTTCAGAACACTCATTAGGAGCGTTGTTGTTCGCTGCTGGTCAACTTTACACGGCAAGCAAAATGTAACCGAACTGTCAGATCTGATGAGGCATCACCGTTGAAGCGGCTCTTACATGTGTGAACGCGCATGTGCACAATATTGAGGAATAAGTTGTTGACAAACGTCGTACCGGCCTTGAAGCTTGAGGTTGAAGATGACGAAGTTTTAATGATGTTGATTTGAGGATATTATTGGCGCAAGGGCCCGATATTGTCAAAGAGTTACAAACACAAGGTAATCATCGAAGTCTTATCGGAGAGGTACGTCAGATGCCTTTGGCACAATCTTCCGAACTTGCTTTCCTGATTTGAACTTTCTCGTTTGGTTTCGAGAGAGATGAAGATAGAGGGTGACGGCTTCTACAAGCATGCAAGCCTTACCCTAATCAGGTAAATTACATCTTGCCTAACTATGCCTTATATATTGCTTGATATGGTTGGGATTGTCACATTTGACAGGGCGCCGCGAAATGGCGTCGGCAGGCCCATTTTTTTGTATATTTAGTGCACGGAGCAGTAAATCATACTGATATAAACCTAGGTCAAGTACTTTGGTCAGAGTACAGCCCATAAGCCATTTTACTCTTCCTAGCACATGCCCTGCATTGACGTTTGTCGTATGAACACTTACCTTTCTCCGATGAGACCTCGACAGCCATGGGTGCCTTTCCAACTTTCCGCGCGTCCACAGTGAACTTCTGTGGTACGTTGGCACGGCAGTTTCGCGGTTCCAGGCCTGGGCCGTATGCCACAACCTTGGTAGGGTCTACAGGGGCATCGACGGGCACTTTGAATGGGCTTCCTGCACAGGAAACAGAGTGTTACAGTTAGAATCCGGGGACATATCGGAGCTACCATTTTGGGATCTTCAAGGTTACTGCTCGTTTTATTGGTATCTATGCAGAAAGAAGTTCTAGTAGAGTTTTCGTATCTCGGAGAGTTAAAAGAAATATCGCCCGTTTTCCATGACCGGGACCCTAATTCAGCGCCAAACGAGGTACTCTGCGAGATTGAGCGATCGAAGGCGTCAGTGATAGCAGCACGACTTTTCAAAGCGGAAGTGGTGTCAAATTGTTGATGTGGTTCCGCGGTATTGCAATTTGATCGTTGTGAATAGGTGCGGGTCTTACGTTCGCAAATTTTGATCATGAAGAACATTACGTGACTGCGATTAAGGCTGTGCTTCATATATAGCGTTATGGCGCACTATAGCGCTCTGCCTGAGTACTACAGCTTCAATTCTAGCGACTCACTGGCGAGAAATTTAATTATTCGAAAATATTAACGAAGGTATTGCTGACACCTTGACTATGATCAGGACTGTATCTGATAGTTCGTAAGAGTGTCTAGAAAATGCAGAGTGAAACGCCCTTAAATTTCGCCTATGTGCTTTGGACGATGCTGGGACGCTAAGATGTGCAGAGTGCTACGGAACGTTCTGCCGTATAAGGCCGAATGCGGATAGCTTGTGACATATTCAAAAGATCTCGGTCTCGAGCTTCTATCTTGTGGTACCTCGTGAACTGCGTACGCCGTTAGCTCACCGGGTATGTCCTTTCCGGCGAAGCGCACGGCGATGTCGTAGTCGCCCTGCTCGGTGGGGATGTACTCGACAGTGCAGGTGCCGTCGCGGTTGTCCTTGCAGGTCATCTTGGCTTCCGTCGGTCCCTCGATCGCCAGCCCCAGACCACCGGGGCCCGCGCCACGGGTCTCTACCGTGAAACGGTTTGGCTGCGAGCGTGTGCGGGTTGCATTAAATCGTTTATTCGCCGTCTACAAAAATTTTTTTATCTGGTAAGGACATAAGTGGTAAAAGCTAAACTCTTCCTCTGTCCTATCTGAGCAACAGTAAACCGTCCTAACCAGATGGCAGATGAGTCTGACAAAGAAAAAGGTTGGCATTTTTGGGCGAGACATGGGCCGTGTTTGTACCGACCTGGGCTGAGAAAACACGGCCCATCGCAACTGTGAGATTTTGTGGTGCTGCTTCGTTCGCAGGCACTGAACTGCTTCGACGCTGTAGAAGCTCTGGCGACTGTCGAGAACTCTACCTACAGAAAGATGGTCAGGGTCCGATGACCGCAGGATCGCCACGCGGGTTTATACCAGCTTCTGGCTCAATTACGATTGGGCTCTATTTGGGCTATATATACATTCTCCTGGAAAAGAAAGGCCGAGAAATTGCGCTTATTGAAAACAGGACAGCCGCTGCACATGAATCGGTTGACGTCCTCCCTAATAACTGAACTATATGTGCTTCTTGACGACATAGAGATAATATAGACGCACAATTACAAGCTATATTTTGTTTCATATTTATATCTGTAGGTCTGTCATTGCTCATGTGCGCTTTCCCTCTCGAAAAAAGAAATCCGAAGGCTCTTGGATCCTCAAAATTCTTGAAGGTGAAGCTTGACGCGCAAATCCCATCGCATCTGCCTTTGTTTGCTTATTATTTTTACTTCGTCGCGGACACTGAAATCTTTCGTTTCGTGTGGTTGTTGCCTACTCACTTGGTCAAGGATGCCCTTCTCGAGTCCAGGTCCGTAGGCCTTCACCCTCGAAGGGTCGCAGCCCTTCACGGCCATCGTCTTGAACGGCGATCCGGGAATGGGCACGCCGTCGTAGGTTAGCTCCACTTCGTGAGGACCTGCGCACGGGAGTAAGGGAACAGCAACTGTCAACATTGTCACAAACACGCTAGTGCCTATGTGCATTAACTGCGGTACGTTGGCATGGTGGCACTCAACGGCGCGAAAAATGAACGCTAACGAACATGTAGAACATATAAAAAATTAAATTAAATTCTGGGGTTTTACGTGCCAAAACCACATTCTGATTATGAGGCACGCCGTAGTGGAGGACTCCGGAAATTTCGACGACCTGGGGTTCTTTACCATGCACCTAAATCTAAGTACACGGGTGTTTTCGCATTTCGCCCCCATTGAAATGCGGCCGCCGTGGCCGGGATTCCATCCCACGACCTCGTGCTCAGCAGCCCAACAGTAGAACATATAGGACACAAACAATGTGTATCCCTTATGTTCTGTCATGTTTGCACTTTGTGCTTTTGCAAGTTACTACGCCAGAGATGAATCAACTTCTCCAGATCAGATTGTTTCTACGTTGTCACAGTCATGACAGTTTGTGTCACATATAGCGGCAGGTGGACTCGGGCGTAGAAGTGCTGTGCTGCAACGAAGAGCGCGCTTGAGCGGCGTACCTTCCTCGTGCGGTATGTAGACGGACCGGTAGGTGCCGTCTCCCTTTGGCTGGACGGCGATGGGGATCTTCTTGCCCGATGGCGTGGACAGGGTGCAGGTCACGCGAGCGTCGCTGTTCGGGCTGATGGCCCGCGCGTCGATGAGCACCTGGGCTGGGGCCTCCAGGAACACCGCTGCACCGCGTCGGAAATGGAAAAAAAGAGGCGTGAACAACCCGTCAGATGTAACGGCAGTCTTCGAGTGCAGCGACTTCTCGCGTCAGCTGAAGCTGTGCACCCTAGCGAGCTTGAGACGTCGCGATCCTTGGAACAGCGTTCGCGTTCAGCTACAACACCGTTCAGCTATAGGAACGCGCATTCAGTTAAGGTTGCCATCAGCTACGAATTTGCGTTTGTATTATTGAGCTTCAACTTGCCTTCTCGTTTCTCCTGCCTATAGCCTGTTTTGGGACAAATACGAACGTTGACGCCTGCTGCCTAGTGCACAAGAAAAGGTAGTTTTTCCTCCACAAACGCGAGGGTAATTTAAGGAACAGAGCTGCTATTTCAGCAGCGTATTTGTTAGAGGCTGTATGTTGCACTCGCTTCCAAGCGCGACTGAAAAATAGCGACGCAGGCACCCTTCCGTATAGGTGCTCGTTGTACCCTCCCCACTTAAAAAAATTAGAGCACCGGTTTGAGTTTGACATGTAAACAATGGACGCGTGAAGGTTTGTCGTCACTCCGGAAAGCGAGTACAGGAAGACTGCCGGCGTGAGCGTGCCGAAATATTTTCACAGCGATTATTTACTTAAGAACTGTACCGACATTTGCGCATAATAATGCTCGGCGACCACGTAGAGGAGGCGCCTTCATCATGGACGCGGTAGTGAAATATATGTGTAACTCAATTATCTGCGAGTCTCACTAATACTCCAAATATAGGTGGCTGTATTATGCGAGGCAACTGCTATCAAGAAGTTACCGCTGCTAAAAACGTCATACTTAGGCTAGTATGCATGATAAACATTAATTCGTTGCTTCAGAACACATAAAAAAATCTCAAGAATTTATTTGCATATTTTGTTCGCCTTCTTGGTGGCTGATTAATTAAATGAACGGTGTATCTATGAACCATGCTTGCAAGTTCGTGAGTTTCATAATTTTTTCCCAAATCGCCTAATGTAACGGTAATCGATTTTTCAGCACAGCTCGATTTGAAAGTGCCTTAATATACACGAAAAATGCTTTAACGCTGGTTTCCTTCCTTAATGTTTAATGAAAGGAATAACAGCCATCTACATGATTGTAGCACGAAGCTAGGTTTCACGGAAATTCTTCTTTCCAGAAGATTTTCCGGTGAATTTTTATTCAATTTCGACGATTTCTCTCCGAGGAACCCGTATGGGTTCTTTTGTTACATCATTGTGTTCTCGTGCGGACGACAACCGTTTCCTTCGTGAAAATCTCTCCACTTCCCCGACCTCCATAGAACTGCTTTGCTTCCTTATAACGCTTATGATTCTGAGGCGTGATATTTTTTTATTGGTGTTACAGTTGTGGACGCAGCGCACGAAATGAGTATGTATAGCCAACGCGTCTTAAGACCCATAGCCGTCTGCGGTACACTGTCCAACAAAGAATATGATAGCGTAGTTATGTACTTGGTTCGAGGCCGTCAACCTTGATCTTGGTGGCGTCGAGGTGAGAGGCGACGGCCACCTTGAACGGGCTGCCCAGCACGTCCTTGCCGTTCACGGAGACGTTCACCTGCGGATCCAACGAAACAAGTAAAAATTTAGCTCATATGTAGTATCGGTGAGAGAGAGAGAGAGGAGAGAGAGAGAGATTAACCAGAACAAATGTCCGATTGGCTACCCTGTATCAGTAACCTCTATACAAAAAAGGCAATTCCTGCCATCACGAATTTCCCACACGAAAGTCACACTGAACCGCTTTTTCATCAATTAAACTTAGTTCCTTTAACCAAAATTATACAAAAAACATGCTTATTAAATGATATGAGGCAGCTGTTTCCAGGACCAACATCTCCTTGCCCAGCATTTCTTGTTTGAAAGAAAAACAAGAACAACGCGCTACTCGCCTTATTAAAAAAATGGGATATATATATATATATATATATATATATATATATATATATATATATATATATATATATATATATATAAACGTAGGTATGTTGTATTTGTATGCTCGTAACCAGAACCCACCAAGCAATCGAATTTCCGTTTTATGATTGTCCGCTACATTTCGTTTAAACTAAAATTTCTATTTTCTTCTGTATGCATGTTTTTATTTACTTTGAGTTGCATCTATCTTGCATTGATATTTTGTGTTAATATATACTTGAATGCTTGACATCTAAGATAGTAAGTTTTGTAAGTTTTGTTGCTACGCTTTTCTTTTTGCTATGTTGCTACGGTAAGCAATATTTTAGCTCTGCGTTTATGTTTGCCATGCGTCTCTTCCAAGTTAAAGGGACTGTGGTCCTCGTCAAGCCGTCTTGTGGCTTTTAGTCCACGGCCCTCAGCATCTGTTTCTTCGGATTGCGAAGACACAGAATCAATCAATCAATCAATCAATCAATCAATCAATCAATCAATCAATCAATCAATCAATCAATCAATCAATCAATCAATCAATCAATCAATCAATCAATCAATCAATCAATCAATCAATCAATCAATCAATCAATCAATCAATCAATCAATCAATCAGGAAGAATGCGTAGCTGGCTGTTGACTTGCGTTCCCCGGAGTCATGAAACGGAAATTTTGTCTCTAAACACGAAGAGGAATTCAGGGTAGCACCGATGCACAGGGTACTATAAATCTATTGTTGCGTATTCGTCCCTCAGTTTCTAAATATTGTGCTGAACTATTAACAGCACGCAGGGGACGGACACATTTATGGCCTATGTCGGGACAGTGGTTTCAGATATTGTATGTGACTGTGGAACATTACTTGTTAAACATGGTTTAATTAAAGTGCAGCCAAAGTACTAAAGTGATTTACATTACACGTCAGTAATTAAGTAATAGTATAAGGAATTGCCTCGGGGTGGTAATTTCAAACCTGAGCTTGGAGTTACCTGGTTACTTTCATCGAACATGCCTCTCCGAGACAATTAAGCATACATTATGTAGGCTACGCTAAAATGTTCAGCTCGAACAAAAGGGGTCCCCTTTCTATAATTCGCGGACATCGGTGCGGTTGGGCTCATAACGATTTAAATAAACTATGGCCGAGTCGAAAAAAAAGAACAATTTAAATAATTTCATTGTCGACAGTAACTGCACTTCCGTGCCACTACGTTTAGTGTGCTGTTGTATGCCCCCTCCTGCGGCGCTACACTTGCGGCAGATTTAGGAGTAATTTATTTATTCGCGGACGGTGCTACCGATATGCATGCTCTTTGCGGACGTTTTGCTGCGCCTGAAACGTCACGTGTCACTCCGTAGCTCTGTGACGTCAACAAAGGTGCGTCAAAATTGTGGGAGGCATTCAATTCCCATTTCGTGTGTCGTCTTGTGCCGACTATGACTAAGCTCGGAAAGGTGGCGGAAACCAAAACCGCTAACTATATATACGCGCGCAGGTTACGTTACCGACACTATACGACAGGACGTGTCATCACCGAGCCAAACCGATGGGTGTTTGCGTTGGCTTCTTCTCACGCTCGTTTGGTAAGAGACGTCTTTACTTCCGCCTTACCTATCTAAACAAGGCGGCGGAGAATAATTTTTCGCATTTTCAACCAAATCCTTGAGTAAATTTTTTTGGACGGGAAAGCGGAAACGAAGCTCTATGCGTTACAAAAGTATATAGACTGAAATGTCTTACGATTGCAAAAATTGCGAAGATTGACTGTGAGTGTATCAGACCTTTCTGCATCAGATACAGAAGATCTATCTTTTTAAAAACACTGACATCGTGGAAGTGACCAGGCACCTCATATAGCAAGAAAGACGTACGCGCGCGGCGAAGCACATTATTATTATTTTTTCAGCCGTGACACAAAGCACATCTTGAAACAACCTTTCGTTAAAAATTTCGGCCGTATGGTTAGGCGATGCAGCAGAGAGATAACTTCTTCGTGCAGTGGACTCTCTATTAAATTATACTTTATTAACTAGCGCAAGAAGTGGAAACTTAGTTTCATCAACTTCAACTGTGGCTAGATATTTCCTTCACCAACGACTTCCTTTTATTTATTCATACCTCAAATACCCCATTTGGGGTTTTACATGAGGGGTGGGCATATCTACGTCACATTTTCAATGAATGCCTTGAACGATGAATGACTGGAGTGGTGCACCGCTTCAGCTGGTAAGACGATTCTAGTCTTTCGCCGTTTGAGCGAAGAACGAGTTAAGATGAGCGGTGGTACGAGCTGGAGGGGATAAACAGCCTTTGAATGGCTATGACAGGATGAAGTGCGATGCGCAGACGTGATGTTGGTCTGGCGAAGCAGCGAGTGATGAAATTTGTAAAAAGAGACACAATCTTGCTGTTTTGCGGCGGTATTCGAGGCTTGGAAGGTTCAGAGATGACTTTAGTGACCCTAGTGTGGTAAGAGTAGTCAGAGTGAATGAACCTTGCTGCACGATTCTGTATGGATTCCATTGCTGTTGCCACGTTAGATCGGTATGGGTCCCACACTGATCATGCGTATTCCAGTTTGGGTCAAAGAAGTGTTAAATGTGCGAGTAGTTTTACTGAAGTGGGAACAAACGTAGATCACGGCGCATGTAGCATACTACACGATTGGCATCATTGCTAACGCTGCAAATGTATGTGGGTTAACCGAGGTTACTGGACAAGTTAATAGCTAAGCACCTTTAAGAAGTCACAGCACATATTTCAGAACCGGCGATAACGTAATTAGCTGAAATAAATGATCAGCGACGGTGATAAGTAAGTTACAACGTTTTTTTTTTTGACGTTGAGAGACATTAGCCAATTATTACGCCAAGTTTCAATGACGTTAAGGTCGAACTGAAGAGCACGAGAATCAGGGTCGTTAGTAATAGGATGATATATTACGCAATCATCAGCAAATAAACAAATTTCCGAAGAACAACCTTTCGTTAAGTCGTTAATGTATAGTAAGAGTAGTGGCCCCAGGACAGTGCCTTGCGGCACGCCGGAGATAACGGGCGATAAATTTGACGAGCATTGGTTATCGTAAACTAATTGTTGACGGTTAGTCAGAAAGTTGCGTATTCATTGGAGAACACAAGGGTTAAGATTAAGACGCGATAGTTTTAGGGAGAGCCGTTCATGAGGAACCTTGTCGAAAGCCTTTTGGAAATCCAGGAAGAGGGCATCTATGGGTACGTTTTGATCAAGATGTGAGCTGATATCATTACCGAAGAGGGTTAGTTGAGTCTCGCAGGACATGCCTTTCTGGAAACCATGTTGATTAGGATTGAAGAAATTAGCGGTTGTTAGATACTTTACAATATGAGAATAAATTATATGCTCCATTAGTCTGGAACAAACACTGGTGAGGGAAACTGGACGGTAATTGTGGCACAATGACGATGATCCTTTTTTTTCTGTACTGGAATTATCTTACTTATTTTCCAGTCTTGCGGCACCACTCCAGATAATAATGATTGCTGAAAGATATGACACAAAAATACGCTAGATATGTGCGCAGTGCTTTTAAGCATTTTGGAATTGATTCCATCAAATGCCGGCCGAGGATGTTAATTTGAGGGATTCTATTAGCTTGGTGATACCGTATGCCTCAAGTGTTATGTCTGACATGGTTGGATGGTTGAGGTAAGGACAGTCTGGGAGGTCAGTGTTAGGTGCAGAAGTGAACACGGAAGAGAAGACAGAGTTTAGTACTTCAGATACTCTATGGTCAGGAGCACCGCTGTTGTCGTTATCGTTATCATATGCGCCATGTTAGGAAGTGTTGCCGAGTAAAATGTTCGTTTACCTGTTGCGGCCAAATAATCAAACGCCTTTTCATTGGCGTAATATTTTTCCCGAACAGGAGCGGTATCGGAATCTTTGGCTTTGCGAAATAATCTTTTCTTTTTCACTGTTTAGTTGTCTTAATGTGTTGCTGAACCATGGGGACGAAGGTCACTCGGTTAAGTAATAGTTGGTATGCAAGTCTCAGTGAGTTCGATCTATAGAATCGGCGTACTACAGAACCGGACGCGCTGAACCCTCATCGTGGTATACCAGCTGAGATCGTCTTTCATGTGTGGTTAACGTGTTCATTTTATTTCCAGCGAAGGTGAAAACTGTGCGTCATACTTAGAGCGCTGGTGGATCGTGACCTTTTTCCAAGGATTATTCCTGGACAGTTGCCTGCTCTATACATTCTAAGGAAGACACCATGTGCTTTGCGAAACTTGTTCGCTGCGTGTGTCCTATCTTTGAAGCACTGGCAGCGTGCATGTGATTGAACTTGGTTAAAAATTTTTTTTTATCTAGAGCTTAAATGTGTTCTGTGAGGGATTGACCTAGGTAAACGCAATCCTTCACAGACTCTACAGGCTGACTGGCGATCCTGAGCTCTTGTTCCCTTGCCCGGCTATTGATCATTATCTTTGTATTCTGCCGTATTAATCTTCAACTCCACTCTTACACTCTCTCAGTTATGGTCCTCAATAATTTGTTGTAACTCGCCCCCAGTGTTGCTGAATAGGGAAATGTCATCTGAAAACCGAAGGTTGCTAAGATATTCGCCGTTGATCCTCACTTCTAAGTTTTTCCAGTTTGATGGCTTGAATGCTTCTTCCAAGCACGCAGTGAATAGCATTGAAGAGATTGTGTCTCCTTGCCTGACCCCTTTCTTTACAGGTATCTTTCGGCTTTTCTTGTGGAGAATCAAGGTAGCTGTGGAATCCTTGTAGACATTTTCCAAGATATATACGTAAGCCTCCTGTACTTTTTTGTTACATGATGCCTCTATGATTGCTGGCATCTCTATTGAATCAAATGCATTTTCGTAATCTATTGAAGCCATATAGAGAGACTTATTGTACTCTGCGGATTTCTCAATAACCTGATTAATGACATGGATATGATCCATTGTAGAGCATCCCTTCCTGAAACCAGCCTGTTCTCTTGGTTGACTGAAGTCAAGTGCTGACCTTATTCTGTTGGAAATTATCTTGGTGAATATTTTATACAATACTGGAAGTAAGCTAGTGGGTCTACAATTTTTCGATTCTTTAACGTCTCCATTTTTGTGGATTGGTATGATGTTGGCATTTTTCCAGCTCTCTGGGAGCCTTGAAGTAGTGAGAAACGTCGTATGAAGGGCCGCAAGCTTTTCAAGCATGATTGCTCCTCTATGTATCTTCGACTAAGTCGACTGTATACTGACCCCGGGCCGGTTATACTGAATCTGGTCAGAAATAACCTGCTGAATGTATTAAAATGTTTAGCATGAGCTAAATCGGCACGTTAGTGCCATTTACAAATACTGACACTGGCCAAACATGCTGATTCAGCAAAAGAAAGCATTCTTATTTAATTGATTTATATATGTAATTATAAAATGTATATTGTATTTACTCTCTCTTATCTTTCCTTCTCAATCGCTTATCTTTCTCTTTTCCTTATACTCTAGTATACGCCGCCCCGGTTGACGTGGTAGGGGGGGAATTGGATTCGCGAGTAGGCAGGCGCCTACCAGAGTGACAAATACGCTGCTGCAAATAAGGGCGCATAGGGTTCTTTGGTGCATCCGGTCCTGTATCTCTCTTTATATATATATATCTCGAACGAATGCTCGGGAAGGAATGCTTACGCACTGTCTTACAAATCCCACTATAGTTTCTGCACTAATTTTCCGTGTTTCTCATTGCCCCCTATCAGTAGCACGTTTTGAACGGTATTTGCACTCACAGTACAAAACTTCATTCGCTGTCTAACTCGCTGTTTAAGTTTATTAGCTAAATATGCTGTAGCTTGCATTTACAAATGCAATAAGGAATACTTCCGACGTTCGTGGTTTTTCATCTTGTACCGAGATGTGCCTTTCTTTCCGCATACCAACCTCGTAAATATATACGGTTCCATCCTTCTTGTCAAATAACCGCGCAACGTGTTTCTCAAGTGAAAATGTGCGCATAAATAATTTCAACCGATCGATACTTTAATAAGCACGATTTCGGAATAAGACCTTAGCCTGGTCTCCTGACTCCAGCACGGCTGATTGCTGTTGGTATCGAAAATTGTAATCTGTGCTTGAGTTCGCTTATCGTACCACGTCAGACAGCAGCCTGAAAACGGAGACAGGACAAAAAATAATGCCTTGCCAACTACGCTACCACATAAAGGTCTGATTCCTTTGGCAACGAAACTGAAGAGAAACATGCATCTCCACGGGGTTTCTAGTGGAGCATGGCTTGTACCTGACGGCCGTGCGCGAATCGAAGTATTGCTTTGGAGAGAAACGCAAGTTAATCGAACGTAGCTCCCGAAAAGCCTTCAATTAAGCGGACCGCGACAAATACTTCTTAGTTTGAACGAGTGATAGGCGCTAACAGCGCGAAAGCACTCGGGCAGAAAGATACAGCGACCTTGTTCAGCGTCGCTTATCGCGCAAGTCTTAATGTCCCGTTGTTTATCGTCTGTTCCTCGTGTCTTCTGCTTGGCACCGCTTTCGCGGCCCAGCTCTCGGCTATACGCTGGCTGCGCCGTGCAGATAAATGTTACCGGGACGCTCGCTCCTGACGAGGATTCCTGAAGGATATGCAACCGCTCCCTCTCTCTCCCCTCTCCCTCTTCCCGGCTCCCGGTGTGTGCCGATGGCCTTGGCAGCTATCGCCCGACCTGTAGGCGTTGCGGTATATGCCTTCTGTCACGCGGGCCCCGCGCCAAGACCGAGGCATCGCTTCCTCCGCGGCATCCCGCTGCCTATACCGAAAGAGAAGCCAGCTTGCGTCAACTTCTTCATTTTATTTCGTTTTCTGCGCGGTTGACGAGCCTGGCAGGGAAGTCGTCGCGCTCGGCATCTCTCTGCACGCTACAGCGTGGGTCGTTGCTGACCTGCTTGTTTGTGTTATGCCGCGACGCTTGGACTGCGCTCAAGCAGAGAACCGGAGTCATTTAATTTTAGATCCAACAGGCACGGGTAGTATGCGGCGAGGCTTCGGCAGACGGTGAAGTATTGAACGAAACACAACGGCGGGCGGCAGAGCCGCGAGCAAATATGTCCAATGGAGCGAAATGAACGGGAACGTGATTGCTAGAAGAGAACCTGGGACGGTATAGGCATAAGTGCAGTGGTGGAGCAGCTGCACCAATTGCGCCAACCTGCGCCGAGAGCGGTCCTTTGCGCCAAGCCTGCGCCAAAACGGCGTTTTAGTGGAAAATTGCGCTGAGCCTGCGACGAAGCATGTATAAGAGCTAAACCCTCCTTCCGTCGATGCTTCACAGCTAAGAAAACAGAAATCAAAACCAACAGCATGCTATCATCACAATCATAGGAAGCAGAGCCCCGTCCTTATAAAGTTTATCACTATATAGCGAGCAACTCTCTATAGTGAGGAACTCTACGTGCCCGTCGGAGTCGTTCGGTTCAACATTCGCGAATTTTTCTCTGACGGATGTACAATGTAGTGCCACTGCACCGTCTTGCTGGCGCTTTATTTGTGTTTATCGAAAACGCCCCTGTGGTATCGCAGAGTTTGCCGAAGGAGGATGCCACATTTAAGGATTCAAGGTAAGCTTTTTCGATGTTATGGGTGATAGCGAGGCTTTTCAAAGGAGCCGCTGCGACCAGAATCGCACGTGGTGCACAGTTAAGAATGGTGTTTGCCGATGAGGTGGAATGTGGCACACCGCGAGAGGCTGCACTTCGATGGGGGTGCCTCAATGTTCGTTGACGGAAATTTTTTGCGTCGAGCTTGGGTCGCTGCGCTATTTCTATGAAATAGCCTCGCCGACACAAACGCAGAGCTCTATTTGCGTCTTGCGCATGCGTAGTGGCGCTGACGCATTTTTTTTTTTTTTTGCGGCGTCAAAACATTTGCAGCTCCTATTCGAAAACTCCCTAATCTGTATGACATCACATGACATTAGTATATTGCATTGATGATGTCATGTTCAGTGAAGGCGCGTGTACTCGATCGGTCTTGCGGTGAGAAGAGCCTTTGCCCACAAGCCGCGAGTGCCGCACTGTGTTGCATCCTGGGTAAACAAACCCGCGTTTGTTGACGATCTCTCTGTGGTGCTTTCTCTGCGCCTTATCGACGAACCCGGCCGTAGCGTCCTTTGCCTCGCGGTGTGGAGGAGCATCGCATCCTTTCCTGACCGCGCTTGCAGGGTTAGCCTCGTGCAAACCTGTCTCCACAACATATCGATTATATCAGTTGAAATTTGCATGGTATATGGTAAGCACACGTGCGTTGGACCCTGCGGCAAAAGTGCTTGCTGCTGCGCCAAATCGTTTTTCTTTTGCCTGCGCCAGGACCTGCGTCGAAAGATGAAATGCTTGTTCCGCCACTCATAAGTGGATTTGAGAGAGTGAGTTACAGCTGCAGACTGCTTGTGGCTCCGTGGAACAAAAGCGAAGTTTTATTCAGCTGCTTCGCCGACAGCGCTGACAGCGTTCTTTGGCGCAGTTGCTCTTCGCGGAACACACTAGATCACCGCACTAAGCGTGCAGTTCTCAACATTGTCCCATCTCCACAAGACGCTTTCTTCAGCGGAGTGAAGACCAATCTTGAGCATTGCTTACGTAAACATTCGTTCGGTAGTACGGCTGAGGATGCTAGGTCATTGTAGTGAAACCAATGCAGCCTCTTTTAGTTAAGAAATGTGAAAATTGAAATAGTCGACAACAATGCTTTCACGAAAGCATTCCGTTGGCGTTTCTAGGCACCGGAGTATCAAACAGCTGTCTACAGGTGAGCGCGTTTTATTGCGGTAGCAATTATATGGACACTCCAGGCGCATTTCTGCCGTCGCCGTCGGCGTGAGGTTCCGTATAAAGTGCAAAGGCGATAAAATTGTTGCCTCGCGCCGTATTATGTATGTAGGAGCGAAAGCGCAGGAGGATTAGCCGGCGAACGCGGCTCAATCTCGCGTGCGCGAGCGAGGAATGCCGGGCGGAAGCGCGCCCCCTCCTGTCGCGCAACGAGGCTCGGGGGTACGGCGAGGGAAGGGGGATACAGTCTTCTCCGGCGGCTACTGCTGCTGTATCGTAAAATCGATCTGCGACGTGGCCAAAGTGCGCGCCTGCGCGGGCCTCATCTTCAAAGCGATCTATGTTTGCACAGTGCACTTAATGCCGGTAGCTGCGTGTGCGCTGTGCTTTCGACGTTTCGTTGACGCTTAAGCGAGAGATGCACGAAGGTCAATTCGCTCTCTGCTGCTGCCGCGATTCCTCACTCCAGCATTATGATAGCGAGTTTCCGTGGTAATCGAGCGAGATGCTATCATGTTTACCTCTGCGCGCGTGACACCGTACTTGTTAATTGAGTTAGTAAGCGAATGTTTACAAGTTTATAAGGCCGATAGAACTACTATCCTTATTTCGTATAGCTATCTACTAATTTGATATCGTAATCGGTGCTAGCTTCACCTTTCGGCGGAAACTGCGACTTTTTTTTTATTTCACCTAAGTCGAGCGCACTTCCTTTTAACTATTGATGGCCTTCCCGCTTTTGTGTGCTACCTTGATCGACAGCTGAAGGTACAGTGCTCCGCCTGCACTTTTCATTGCACTGCAGTGAAACTTGCCACAGCCGCTACCATTTCAACCATCATTCAGAGTGGTTGTACGATGCCTCCCCCTACATGCTTTTACTTTCCTTTCTATCTATAGTAAAGCTCTGCAAATCGCTAGTAAAAACTGCTTCCCTTTCTCTATTCTCAGTCTAAACAACTTTATCCGCCTCTCCTCGCCATTTTTTTGTTCCTTACACATAGTTTGTCCTCCCCAGACACCTTTCTGGCGATGGGGATGAAAAGTGTCGCTGTGAGGGGATAGTTGGTCAGCTCTGTGCCTCGTTTCATACATAATCAAAATTTCCGGTGACGCCGCATGCAATCCCGGCGGGTACGACGAAATCATAGACAGCCTGTGCCGCTGCCCTCACTTCGACGGTCAACGAGATTCAGTATGCGCTAGTCTCAATCGCTACATGCTATTCTTGGGATCGCGTGGCGCACCCGACGTACTCGCGTGTGCTACAAGTATCCCACACCCTGGTCGAGGTACATTAGTGTGTGCGCAAGGTCACTAAACATCTGCGGAGCTGCCTGGAAGCAAGGGCATTAGGCGACCACCTGTGTATGTCACTGAGCATTCCGCAGCGGGTGTTGTTTGCACACTGACTCTTTCTTCTTTCTTGTCTTTATGCCACCCTTTCTTTCCGTTTCCTCCAGTGTATGGTGGCCAACTGGGCACAACTTAATTTCTCTCTCTCTCCCTTTTGTGTGATTGTTTATGACATCCTATAAGTGCAGCCCTTGAGACTAGCTCATTTATTTTTGACACCGCTGGTGGTAGACCATGACGTTTGGTCAGCGGCCCATATTTCAATATATATTTTTTAAATACATCATTTTTTTATTGAAATGAAGTCGAGATTTATTCGGCTGGTGAGGTGGCGGTTATGCCTGGGGTCAAAGAAAATACAAGAAATTAGAAATCAAAGAAGAAGACTTCACGCAGTACACAGGGCGCACAAGCTCATTTTGACCAGCTGGCTTGAAAATGTTAGCACAGGATGTGCTTAGGTGGTCTGAAGGGCGCATGTTAGCATAAATACGCGCTCCATAACAATACACGTAAATCGCCCAGCCGTTCATACAGGTATACCTGACGAAATAAGGAATGAAATAAATGATGAGAAAAGCGAAAGACGAAGCAAGTGAAAACGTTGAATATGCTACCCCTCTCCTTGTACTGCCTATCACATAGGTTCTAGGCAATGCGAATAACTCACGACACTGGCGTCCTATAAATACACGTCACCAGGAACTTCCTTTTTTGTCATCGTAAAGATCTTCGCTTTTTCTGTGCTGCTCCATAGTGGGGGCGTGTGTGCGTGTGTGCGTGTGTGCGTGTTGTTTGTCGATTGAAAGAAGCGTGGATAGTTGATCGTGGTTATGTTCGTTGTTGGCGCCGTATCTTCAGCCGAAGACACCGAAACCTATGAACACTGAAGGACGAAGAGTGCAAGAATAAGTAACTTTGTAAGCGAGAGCCCTACATCGCCGCTTCTGTAATGGGAATAATAAATATTACTACAGTGATGCAATGCCATTAACTGTTTTGCCTACTTGTAGATGAAATCGGCCTTTCAGATTTCCCCGTTTAAGTCGGAAGCTATTGCCTATCGTCATCAACAGAGAGCACGGCCGTCCCTGAAACGTTTTCAACGGAAGGATTCTCCTATACCATGAATGAAACAGCATCTATACCTTGGTATAATCGTAGATGAGCGCATCAGATGGCGACCTGATGTTAAAGCTGTGCGTATATCATCCCCGTCTTTTCTAAAATATGTGATAGCAATGACATATCGAGGTAACGGCTGTGATCATTTAACGGCTCTAGGAGTGTACCAAGCAACAGTGCTGTCAATAGTACGTTATGCTTTGCCTTTGCATGGCCATTCTTTCACTTCGACTGGTGGCACAGCTGGAGATCATCGAGTGGCTCTTCGAGCAATAATAGACCTTCCATGATTCATTTGCACAATCAAATGCTCTACTTGCCAAGACAACTACCACTGAGGCTACAAGTTGATCAAAGGGTCTTACAACGCATAAGTCGTCTCTGTCGGGCTAACGACGGCAGGAAGCTTTTTGAGCCATTGCTCAGCAGGTCGCAGTCGTAAATGGGGAAACCGACGTCTGCCTTTTTTGAGATTGTTATTTCCGGGGAAGAGGGCGCGCTTGAGCGAAAGCACAACCGTCCTCGAATGCTCAACCACTGAAATGTGCCAGGAGTTTGAAAGAAAACAGCGGTATACCCTGCAGGTCTACGCCAAATGACAGCGTGACACTGAAGATGACACTGATGACATCACGCACATAAACGTTTTACTCAAGTTTACGTAGTCGTCTCTGTTCACCAAGGCAGCACAACTGCTGCGCTTTGTTACGTAGAACCTGAAGCATAGCGTTCTTCAACGGCGTTTTCAACATCTGAAGGACTATTCAGTATTAACATGGCTCGGAAGTATATTATCCAAAAAACTAAATTATCGAAGGCTGTTTATTTTACGTGGCTTCCGCGGAGCTCTAAGGTGGCTTTCCATGGCTAACGTAGACTCATCACTTCTACTCGACACTTTTAAGATGAGCCAGCAGATCACATCCGAAGGAACAGCGATGTTTCAATGGATACCAGCTCATGCATTGGGATCTCGGGAAACGAAACCGCTGATGCTTTGGCGGCGTCAGAACACAACCTTGATTTCACAGATGACAATCTATGCAAGTTTGACGACACCAGACTGCTTATGCCCCACCACCTACATCGCTAAACGTGTAGCCAAAGAATCGCACCTTATACCAATCACTGACCGTGCTCTCACTTGCCGCAGTAGGTGGCTTTATTGCTAAAGTTGCGCATCGGGTGCGTAAATGTCGCACGTCGCCGCGCTCACCGACAAGGACGTGCGTCGAGGTCTTCGTGCCTCGCTTGTGGACACTCCTGCGAAATGCCGGCGAACTTGCTGTCTGAATGTCCAACTTTCTGCACATGTCGCTGTGTGCGGCTGAGCAGGTTTCAACAACTCACCCCCGTATTCATAAATGCATTTTAAGTTGAAGCCCGTGCTCGACTTGATTTATATGACGCCTGGCATGAACGAGCCCAAGACGCTCATCAATTGCGTTTCATGCGGTGCGTTCACGACAGGCGTCATAAAAATCAAGTAAAGCATGGGCTTCAAGTTACATTTCTGAATACGGGGGTTAATCTTGAATGAACTGCGCTTAATGATATATTGTTTCCGGATAATCGTGCGTCCACTCGTTTTGAGGCTCACAAAGCTACCCTGGAATTTTTGTCAAACACGGGTCTAGGCTCTCGTTTGTAACGCTGGTACTCTGCGTCTCACTGTGTTATGTGTTGTTTATTCCTCTCTTTTTTATTATTTCTTTGTCTCCTTCTCTTTTCCTTTTTTATCTCTCCTCTGCAAGCAGGTGGGCATGGTGTCCCTCCTAGAAGACAATTGCTAACCCGCTTTTCTTTCTCTTTGTTGGTGTTTGTATGTATGTTTGCATGATTATGAACAATAATATTCCCGCTCCAACGCTGTCAAAGCCACTATTTAACATAGAGACGTAGTCTATGATTAGTACTCTAAAATTGTAGTCAATGAAACCAGTGCGTTTGAGGTTCTCGTTTTTTTTGTCTTACCGCCCTTCTCCTCCTCCTCCTCCTCCTATTGCCTCTTCCTGAAAAAGATCCGTTTGCATAAAAGGCCCGCATAAAATCCATCGGTCCTAGCTTTCGGTGAGGGTGGCTATATATAGACTTGTTGGTAAGTCATCTGATTCGTTGTCGCGCGAGGGCAACGACACCCTGACATAGAAGGCACGAGAGACAACACACAGCGCCACGTTTGTTTTCTCATGTTCCTTCTACGTGCCTGCGCGACAACAAATTAGAAGATGGCATTCCTCCCGGATTTGTTCATCTGAATGAATTAATAGCTTTTGTTTAAGAAGGGATGGCTGTGTGGCCTGTGCTGGGGTGCGAGAAATGAGCAGGACTATAGAGAAAAGAGGCGGGTGAACCCTACTGCCGCCGCCGAAGATAAACTCGTTCTCCGCCACGTGCTGTCATTCATCTGTCTCTGCTACCACTCCATCCAGTCACTTATCATTCGTGCATATGTCGCTGCGCAGATGAATGTTTCTTACTGCGCAGTTTCTTCATAATACAAATTTCTGTACATTTAAACTTTCTTTATAGTTGCGCACTGGGTCACTGCTTGCATCTATGGTACCTTCTGCAGAACGTCGTTTCCAAAATGATTTCGTGGCCTGCTGTGGGTGTCTCACGGATTGCGTCCCTTTTCATCAGATTCAATGCAGTGAGTGTCCCCCACCCCCCCTTTTTTTTTTGAAACGTCGTTATACACATGAGATGTGGAAGGAATATTCGGAACTACATGCTTGCAAGAAACTTCTCTATCCACATGTGTGAAACAACCGGTATTGCATAATAAAGTAGCCATGCCCACTTACTCGATACGTTCGTTACAGCCCTCGCATAGTCTCAGAAATTACTACAGTTGAACTTATTCCGTCC
Organism: Dermacentor andersoni; assembly: GCF_023375885.2. Lineage (NCBI taxonomy): Eukaryota > Metazoa > Arthropoda > Arachnida > Ixodida > Ixodidae > Dermacentor > Dermacentor andersoni. The sequence goes on from NC_092819.1 coordinate 26,210,034, forward strand.
TCTGTTGGAAGTGTCATCTCTCCTCGCACAGCCGCACATGCAGGAAATCTCTTCTGCACTGTCAGGAATTCATTTGCATTTTGGTGGCCTATTAGAGAGACTATAGTTCTCAAGGACATTCTCCCCCTCCTGTATTTCTTTTCTTCCGCACCTTTATTTTATCTCCCCGCTATTCTTTTCGTCTTTCTTTCTCACCTTACCCTTCCCCCAGTACAGGTTAGCAAACCAGATGCTCTTCAGGTTAACCGCTCTGCCTTTCCAACCCAATTTCTCTCTCTCCCTCTCTCTCAGGAATTCACGTGTAAATTGTGGGTTCCAGTCCTTGCATTATTTGTTGTATTTTATATCCTACATTTGCTTTCCGTGTACTCACGTAGTGTGGTCCCGGTGTGGGCGCAGTGTAGTTGCAGGTGTAGGTGTCGTCCTTGTTGTCCGTCACCTTGGCTTGCACCGGCCGCTCCTTCTCGTCCGTGATCTTCACTTTGGGTTTGGCTGCAGTAGCACGCGCGGAGCGGCGTTAGTAGCGTGATGATACAGAGCGGTCATGAATGCACGACATTGCATAAAAAAAGGAAGCGTCTTTACTGCAGTACTTGGTGGAACGTACAATGCCTCACCTGTTGTCCTATCCTTTGTGAAGCAGAGGGGAAAAAATGAGAAAACACAAGACATATAAAACATTAGGTCATTTTTAAATCTGCGAATTTCATGCCTTCACACACTGCAGTGCTTCATGTAAATGACTGCTTAGTGTTATCTTTACGGCTGATATATTTGTGGCATTTCCTGCATCGGCTTAAAGGAAAGACAATGGTGAGGTGAAGGTTCAGTGTCGTTAAGGTGAAACGCACGTGTAATTCGAAATGCAGAAAGAAGCCAGTAAACGTGCAGTACTGACCAAGCGGATCAACGCAGCTATCATGCAATTTCAGGACAGTGAAAGCGATGTCGTTCAAGCAAACACCTTTTGTTTTGGGGGCAAAAAAAAAAAAAAATGCTCCGAGGGGCCCTGCAACATCTGCTCAGGGAGGTGTGCGGAATGTATCCCTTAATAAAGGGCATCATCTACGAATCCTTTCCAGCAAAAAGTCTTTGCTTGCGCTTCGTATGAACGGTTTTTGCAGGTCCTCACATGGTGCTTTTGCCACGCCCTCCCCCAGATATAATTGCTTATACTATGTTCGAAGCTGTGACGAAGTGCACATGGTGACTGCGTTGCTCCGCCCATCATCGCGCTGAGCTTTTGGATTGACATGGCTTTCGAGATCAGTCCGTCGGGTCGTCATGTCTTGGATGACATAGCCTGGTACAGTGTTATCGTTCCGCTCTACCAGTAGGACATTCTGGCAGGCTAGTTGATTCATAGCTTTAGACGTTTCTTTCATCTGCGCGAAAAAAAAAAAAACGAGGACACACGAAAGATGTGTGGTGTGTATTAGCTGTATATGGCTAGCCGATTCGTCCGTCCGTCCGTCCGTATGTCGCCTGTACGCCAAAAACTCCTCTGGCGCAACCCCATGCGCGAAAAAAAAAAAGAAGAGAAAGAGAAGCGCACGATTATCTGTGCCAGTAGTGACGTCGTTGCCCTCCGCCGCAGCCGAGCGCGCGCTCAGAAGTTTATATCCGGCTCTGAAATGCCTAGGCCACGCGTCGTACATACTCCTGAGGAGCAGGCAGCTTTCGATCAGCAACGCCGCGAGCAGAACCGGGAACGAGCTCGTCTACGCCGTGCTGAGGCTGCAGCCTGGGCACAAGAACAGGCTCGTGCAGCCGATCACAATCAGCAACTGCGTACCGAGGATCCGGCAGCCTACCAAGCCGTCGTTCAATGAACCGTCGGAAATAACCCAGTGATAAACACCGGGGCCGCGCGTTTTAGCTTCGCTGGTTAACCATCTGTACACAGTGCTTGGGCGGTAATGCCTTTGTGTTTGGCTTTGCCAACAGTGAATAGTCGCGACGCATAAATAAATCTGACCGTGCTTCGTGGTGTGTCACAGTAGACAAGAAAAGTGGCGACAATTACAAGACATTGTAAGGTGAAGCAGGCAGTCTTTTGAGCTAAACCGTAGCCTCCCTGTATTGTGTACTGATGCTGGAACGTTTTGTTAACCTGTTCATAAACGCATTATTATGTTCAGTTACTGTGGTGAAAGTAGTGCTGCACCGCCCCTATAAAGCCTGACCGCAGAGAGTGTTCCGATGCTAGCGTCTTCGCCATGTACATATTCTTCTGGCGCGATTATGCGATAATTTTCAACCTTCCGACATCAGTTGGATTCGAAGCGACGCATTATTCTTTTTACCTTTTCCTGCAGCCTTGCAGTCAATGTAGAATTTGGTGGGTGTCTGTGACGTCACGCCCTTCTCGACGCCCGGTCCATAGACGCGGACTTTTCCGGGATCCGTGTTGTCAGCCACGTTGACCTGGCAAGGTAATTAAAACATAACACGATTATTTCACCAGGAAGCAGCATGCAATACCACCTGCTAGACGAGCAAATGTAGTGGCACCTTTAGCGATGATGCTTGTTTCACTTAATGTACCTGTGACGGCATTTTTTTAAAATACCGTGTCACTTCTGTTTAACAATACGAAAACCAACGAAAGCGCAAAGGTCGGCAACCATAAAGTTGCTAGCACTTCTAGTATTATCAAAACCAGTCGATGAGTCACTTTAGTCACTCGATGCTGTAGAGGAAATGGCTCGTTTCCCTCAAGTCTGCGTTCAACACTAACTGGAAGGATAAATATGACTGAAGCTTGTGCGTTGTTCTTGCATTCAGTGCGGGATTCACTCCCTGAAATCAATTTAGTCTTCACTCACCTAACGTGCGATTTCTGCTTAAAACCTTGCTTTGCTCCGTGTTGAAACTACTACAGCTTGCTGGAAACCCAAGTAACCAGCAGGAAGGGTGGCTACTACTACAAAATGCCTGGCAATGTTTCGTGGCATAAATAAAAAAAGGAACATTTCGCGATACATTGCTCTGTTAAATCTAATTTCGCGACGCACCGGGACGTTCACCGCAATGTTATTGACCCGGTAAGCTGTCATAATTTCCAACAGGCAAGGAATCGGAATGCGAAACCACGCGTGGCCATGTCATTGGTTTATTTTGGCTTAAAGGTGGAAGCCAGGTATAATCGTAATTCCATAAAAATAGCAAGCCTGTCGTTTATACTTGCACACTTATTTACCATGGAAATGTTTTTGTCGAGTCTAGGCACATGGTTCGAGTACTCGCACATATCCGCGAAAGCTCCGCAGAAGGTGGGTGCATGCCAGTAGCTCTAGTCGACCAGTTCGCGATAAACGCTTACATCAGTGACAGTTTTCACGTAGGTCATTATGATTATGGAATTTTCGTTACATCTGAACTAGTTTTGAACGAATAAAAAGTGTATTGTCTAGGTCCTGCCCTATTAACTAGCCCATAAATGTTGATCTTGCTTGTAACCGTTCTCGATGTGCTTGCCTTGGTGTTTAAAGCGTAGCTGATAAAAGGCACTACGTCTTAATATTTGCCGATTTTGTGTTTCTAAAAAAAGAAAGAAAGAAAAGCACTTCTTCCTACTGCATTGACGCGTAGCATCGAGTAGCCAAAGTGACGCATGATAGGGTGAAGCCCAGTCGCTGAATGTGTCACTACTTTTGGCAGTCTGGCAGGGATCCAGGTCTGCACGCATGAAAGGAGCAGGACGCCTGTCACGATGAATGAGCAGGCAGTGTGAGGCACCCAACATGCTGGAGGACGATAACGTAGCTGTTTAGACAGAGTGATCGCTTTCACAAAACTTGAAATTTCAAAAGCTCGCGCAGGCGCAGGCAGTAGCCGGAAGAGAAAAGGAAGCAAGACTATAAGCAAGGCAAAGCCTGTATGACAAAGCAAAGCAATGTTTAAGCGATCCATTCGAGCAAGCCACGTATCGGAAACTTTCAAGCAATGCTTTCTTCAAAGAAAAGGTTCGTTTCTCCATGCTAGCAAAATGCAAAAGAAGGGTGCACACGATACAACAATGAGTGCGGGGCTGGCGCCGACTTCCAAATAAATAAACGTATTCCTAATCCAGCCATTCGTGAGTACTTCGGTTTTATCAAAGCATTTTTTTTTCCGCGGTACGAGAAGCTTGCTTATGCAAAAAAGGTGAGGCGTGCAGACAGGACGCAAGAGAAGAGAAGTGGACAACACGAACGCCATTTCTCTTGTGTCCTGTCTGCACGCCTCACCTTTTTTTGCATAATGGATCCTTACCAACTAGCTCAGCTTTCTGTCGTTCTGTGAGAAGCTTGCTACCAGATAAAGGTTGCTGCGTTGGTTTCTACAGTTTGCCAGCGCAGCTAGCACAAGCCAGCGCATGCAGGGGAATCCCAGAAAGATAAGTACAGAAGGGGACATGTAAGTGTGAGGAAATGAACGAGGAAGGGGATACAGTGCAGGGGGGGACCATGGTGCGAAAGGACCGAAAGAAGAGAGTGAAGCGGAGGCGCTACCCGGAAGGGGCTTCCGGGCACGGCGACGCAGGAGTAGTTGACCTGCACCGTGTGCTTGTCGTTGGACTCGGGCTTGTACGTGCATGTGTACGTGTCGTCGCCGTTGTCCTTGACCTTGACGTCGACGGGCCTGCTCTGCGAGTCGGCCACGATGACCTCGAGCGGCGCCTTGCCGCCGGCCTGGCGAGCGTCCACCGTGAACTGGGTCGGCTGGCCCTGGAGCACGCCCGTGGGCTGCAGTCCCGGACCGCTGGCCACCACCTGAAAGCGACGAAGCGTTGCACAGAGGTCACATCGCGCCGAGAGACGCGGAACTGTAAAAATGTCACTAGTCGACACTCGCAGCACATCTGTAAAATGCATCTGGGGGAAGGGCGTTTGGCCTTCTCTCGTCGTCGCAGGAGAGCACCCGTAACGTCTCTTCACGTGGAAGCAAGACCGCCTTCGAATTTAAACGAAGGAAATGGAAATGAAACGGCTTACTTTCATCTGTTGTGTAATAAGTGGGTAGCACTCGGGGTTTTCTATGCAAAGAAGAACTGGGCACTCATAACCCATGATAAGCATAACAAACATGTGAATCAGAAGCCTGCGAAAGCATTTGAAACCAAAACCTAACAGAAGAAAAGGAAGTTCAGGGTTACAACCTGTAGCATGCTGTACTGTTGTCCACAGTATGAAGAAATATTGCTTGGGGAGGGAAGTGCGTGCTAGAAGAAATAGTACACTGTCAAACGCAAAATGAGCATTATATTGATGTTCTGGCACCCAGCGCGATTTTCCTCACCTCGCCTTCGCGAAGCTTTCAAGAAACGCCAACTAAAAAAGCACAAAGTTTTATTGGAGCTAATTGCATAGGCAACAGATGCTTCCCACTTCCATGGTCATAGCCAGGCCCTGTCACTGTCATGTCAGTCTTGGCGCAGTGCTTGGATTGTAATTTAAAGTCTCGCCTGCTTTAAGATTATTATGTATAATATCCATTGTGCGCACAATAAAAGAAGATGGCTGGCACCCTCACTGAGATATGCACACACTTCATGTCATCTTTTGCGAACACAATTGAGGCTACTGCGCATATAGTTCTTTGCGAACGGAGCCTCGGTGCTGGGCGATGAAGCGTGCTGTTGTTGTGCTGTTTTTAACTCGACCTCGAGCCGTAAGAATTTTTCTACTTAGAAAATTCTATGATAAGTATGAACACCTCCCCATAACCCCTTCTCTATAATGATCAAGTACCACGAATTATTTTGTCCGCAATGTGAGCGAATTCGAGAGAACGTCAATGTATGTGTGCACAAAGCGAGGACAGACAAGATAGGAAACAGAAACAACGCAGCCCTTTAGCTGGCACTTCAAGATGGTCGTAGACAATCCATCAAGGTAGTTCAAGAGGGTACTTCGATTCGCCTCAACAATTCGTCACCATTTACCTGAACGGGAGCCTTTCACAAATAAACTCGCCTTGTCCGGCTGGACGGTGCTCTGGGGAAGGATGGTGGCGATCCAGGGCGACTTGGGAATGTCCTCGCTGTTGCAGAGCACGTGCACGGCATACTCGCCGGGAGCCGTGGGGAAGTACTTGACGTCGGCCGATCCGTCGCCGTTGTCGTAGCACTCGATCTTGGCCTTGGACGGTCCCTCGATGGCGAAGCCCAGCTGACCGGTCTCGCCGTTCGTGTCCACTGTGAAGGTGGCCGGATAGCCGACCAGGCCGCCGGTCAGGCCGGGACCGTAGGCGACGATCTTGGACTCCTTGTAGGGCCCCACGTTCACCTCGTACGGGCTGCGCGGTATCTCTTGGCCTCCGTAAGAGATCATGACCACGTAGCGACCCTCCTTGGCCGGATGGTAGTTGCACTCGAAAGTCTTGTCGGGCTTTGGCGTGATGTTCACCTTCTCGACGCTGCCGCCTGTATGCGACGATGGGAGTAAGTGAAATTCATTAGAAGCGTACGAACAAATGTAAACATTGGTTTGACTAATTAGTCACTCGACTGACCAATCGGCCAATTCATTGATCGGCGAAACTAAACATCCCAGAGATGGACCTTATGCTATGACGAACGCCAGAGAGACAAGCTCCGCTTAAATCTTGGTTCCTTAACCGGCCCCTTAATCTTAAAGCGAACATGACCACAGAGGTAATCGATACTGCGACATTTGCCGTCATTGGGTCGTGTGGAGCAGCAAGATGTCAAGACCTTCAGTCACTGAAGCTTGTCGTCGAAGAAAGAGGTATTTACGGATGCACGCTTTTATTGCATTTGTTTATGTATTTGACGTACTTGATATTTACTTGCCTCATGGCAACGACTGTCTCGCGCTTGCATTTCAGCTGTAAGTGGCGTTTGCCTCTTTTTGAAAGTATAATAAAATACAACAATGAAGACATCTGCTCGCCACCTAAGAGAAATGTAATCAATACTACGGAATGGAAATTATTTAATTATATAGAATAATGCACGTGTTTACTATAAAATAACGCGTTATTTTTTATACAATGAGCTGGTATGCAGGTCACGCTAACTTATAATTATCGAATATAAAACAAAAAGACGACGAATATCTTTTTCTGCTTTACATTTCAGACTTTGTTGTAAACACTAATTAATGAAAGACTAGGATGCAGCTGTGATGTAAATTTAGCGCCCGCGTGCCAAAAGTACTATTAGCGCACAGACCTGTTCGGTTTGGCTTCACTGCAGTATGTTGTTTGATACGGTGAAGCCGCACCGTACTGACAAGCTTGTAAAAGGGTGGTTCGCCTTTCTGTTGGGAAGCCCGCTAACACTGAAGCTGAACTGCTTGCTTTTCGCAGAGTGCTACCTAACTTCAAGGAGCGTATACCTAGCCCAAACGATCTTTCTCTGCTTGCTGTATCATATTAGAGTTAGTTTAGCTGGCTGAAGCTAAACTCCAACTTTGCCTTCCTAACTAAAATGTTATGCTTACATTTCAGTGAAACATTTCATTATGCTTATTTATCCTGCAGTTATTTATGTCGTGAAACTTGCCCTACAGCATACCTCATTACTTAAATGAACGCGTCAAGGTCCTCCTCTTGCAGAAATTGAAGTAATGGCTTTGTGAACTAATTGTAGTCGATCAGCCAACGCTTATAGCTGCCTTTCTTATCCGATCGTGACTTGGCATCTCTTAGCATCTTTCCTCAAGTATTCCTAGTTACTGGGCAAAGCTACAACGTGTGGTGAATGTCCGCTGTAGAAGCTGGAGCAGCGTGCTTAGGACAGTTCGCTCGGTCTTCGGGTGTTGGGGCCCGTTTCACACTGTCGCTTCATTCAAGGGAATTGCAATTGGAATCGTACGAACGGTTCGAAAGAAAGAAAGAAAGAAAGAAAGAAAGGAAGAAAGAAAGGGGCGTTGCACGTACCTGGACCGAGCACCTTGACTTGCAGCTCGCCTTCGCCAGCGTTCTCGGTGAACACCTTGAAGTCAGCCACGTCGCCAACGCGGACGCCGTTCTTCTGGAGACCACGTCCGGAGGCACGGACGCGACGCGGGTTGCAAGCTGCACGAGCAGGAACGAAGCAGGAAATCGCACTTCCTCCGGCGCCTTTGTTAGCAAACACGTGCAACGCCAGTGCTGACATGCACTGACACACACGCCGAGAAGAGCTCCAGTCGAACGAGCCTCAAGCGCCGCACGCGACCGTGTGGGCTTGTTTATTTTGAAAACAATGGGCAAACTTACGTCACTCGTGCTGGATTTGCAGCGATTGGTCGGCACAGCTTGTAGCATTCTCGGGTTTTAACTTATGTATGAGTAATGTGCCCTTTAAGAATCGGTGCTTCTAAGAAACGAGTCATCGCACTACTGTAAAAGGTATATGCGTCTGCATAAGAGATTTATGAGAACGCTGCTTACTGCCGCTGGATTGTGAACGCGGTTTTCTTTGTTGGTGCCGCTCTTCCTTTCTCTTTCTGCGCATTCTCTCCTACCCCCAGTTCAGGGCAGCCAACTAGAACTATATCTGGTTAACTTCCCTAACTTTGTGTACATCTTTTCTCTCCCTCTTCTTGGATTGCAATCTGTACTTAGGGGCGTTCTCCTTACTGACATCTGTCTGCTCACCATTATTGAAAATAATTTCAGATATGCATGCTTCTTCATCGCTCAAGATAATTGTCAATCGAGGTAAGCTCGTTCTTTAGGCTTTAAAAAAGTGGCCTGTGTTGAGCAGGGTTGTGCTCCTACGTTTCAGATTTGTGCAGAGTGACAGGCAATGATTGCGAGGTGCACTCAAGTGCACGTTGTAATAAACGAGCTCATATTTCTCTTTCTTTTTGTTTTTAGATTTGCAGGTGGTATTTTCACAAATATATTTTCTTGCACATACCGAAGAAGCCAACAGTCACAAAAGGCGACAAATGTACTGGTGAACTGATGTTCTAAAAAAGAAAGAATAGAAAAAGATACTTTAGTTTCTCTGTGAGTTAATCGCCTTCAGTAATCTTTGGTTTCTTTTATGGGTATTTAAACCAAGTCCCTCATTATACCTGATTATTTCACAACATCCCAACGGGTAAGATTTAACATGTTAAGGTTCTTTCGCAAACATGTATATTGCCTAGGCCTCAAATCGACATTGATTTTCGATATTTTCTAAAATAAAAGCACACCTTTAGTGAGTTTTCGCTCGACCGTGGAGCTTAGCCAACAAGTGTGTGATGATAATAGTCACGATCGCAGCTTAGATCATTTTTAGATCGTAAGATAGGAAGGAAACAGAGTGTCTTGAACGATGATTAATAGCGCCATTCGAGGCGAGTGGTTTTCGGAATGCACACGTAATACGTCACATTTTAGCTTATCTGTCAGGGTCTTCTACAAACGATGATTTAATTACCTTTACCTAGCCTGGGAAATATCACGACAAACGATTTTGGTATTTCAGTTGGGATACAGATGGCTCCACGTGTACTGTCTGGAGATTTACGGGCAGTCGTGGCCCTTCCCTCAGTTACACCGGAAGCACTTCGATCTTCATGTTTACTCAGCAAATGTCAGGAAATACTCGCTTCTTGTTTACGGAACCACGTGCAGGACGGGATGGGGCAGGGCAAGATATGTATGTTTAGTTAAGATATGTATGTTTAGTTAACATGGAGTCCGGTAAGTTGCTCCACTATGCGCCTACTACTGCTATAATGCAGTCGGTGGGATGCATTTATGGCATTCGCTCGTCTAACTACATAACAGGAGGGAACACTTCTCACGGAGGTTCCCTACCTCCGTTATTTTATTTCGTGCATTTGCGTTATCTCTCTGCTATTATCACCGTCTTTCACTTCTCCTTACCATTCCCCTAGTGCAGGGTAGCAAACCTTAAGCTCTTCCGGTTAACCTCCCTGCATTCCCCGCCCCATTTCTCTCTCTCTTCCGCCTCCATTCTGTACGCAGTGTCACGTCAAAGCCAACCAATCGCATCACATGTGCTGTGGAGTGATAAAAAAAGAACACTAACAAGCGATAAAAGCGACCCCCATTGCCTATGCCTGTTAGTACTGCATGTCCACGACATGACATGACAAGAACTTTATTTGAGTCCTGAGGGACAGATCTTGGGGAGCCAAAACCGAAGGTTCCCGAAGATCAAGTCGGTTGCTTTGCCCACGATGGGACCAGGAGATCAAGTCCCGCCGCAATGTCGTGGGCCCTCTGGACAGCCGGGAGTTGAATGTGGAGGTTGATGCTCTTGAGAGATTCCTGCCATTGTTCTTTCGTGATGGGTGGAGAGGCGTTAAGGACTGGGCACAGCCAAAGCATGTGGTCAAAAGAGCATGAGTCATGACCACATTTGGGGTACGACTGTGAGTGTTCAGGATCTACCTTGTTAAGGGATCGAGGAGTGGGATACGAAGGGTTTGCAGGAGTCTGAGTGTGGTAGCCTGAGGTTTGTTCAATTTGGGTTGAGGGGGTGGAAATGATCTCCTGCCTAGTCGATAATGGGAAACAATTTCGTGGGAAGTACGTAATGGATCATTGTGGATGTTGACCTCGTTCCAAGCCTGGCTACCCGCGACAGCGCGGTGCGTGAAATCGCGCGCTCTCCGGTGGACCTGCTCGTTAGGACTACATCCAAGCGGGTTAATTGAGCTATCTAGATGGGCTGGGAACCACGAGATTTGGTATCCTCCTTCGCTGCTCTCCCTAGTCCTTTGAAGTGCTTTAATCACAATACTGTTCGCCTGTTCAGATATGATGGCGGACGAGAAGGATCTAACCGCCGTGCGCGAGTCCGAGAAGACGATAGCGGGAACTTTTGAGCTGTGAAAAGCCAGAGCGATCGCCGCTTCCTCCGCCACATGGGCAAACTTCGTATAAACAGAGGCTGCATTGACCAGGTTGCCCCTCGCGTCTACGACCGAGACAGCGAACTTATCCTCACTGTCATATCTGGCAGCATTGACAAAGAGGGCATCTAGTTTCTGCTGATTGATCTTTTTAAGGTTGGACTTGGCTCTCGCGAATCTTCTACCTTCGTTATGCACTGGGTGGATGTTTCTCGGTACGGGGTCAACCATGATGCGACTTCTGGTTTCCCGGGTGAAGCTAATTTTGGTCGCCGGTTCATGTCTGGGTTGGGTTCCCGCTTCTTCTAAAATCTTAATCCCTGGCTTAGTGGATGAAAGTCTCATTATCTGAGCCGCTCTGTGAGCTTCTATTAGTTTATCGATGGTGTTATGGAGTCCTAGCTCCAGCAGCTTCTCAGTGCTTGTGGACTGTGGAAAGCCGAGCACGCGCTTGAGGCCGGTTCTGATTAGGGAGTCGAGCTGGGCCTTTTCCACTTTACCCCAATTAAGGTACGGCGCGATGTAGATGACATGACTCAGGAAGAATGCCTGATAAGCTCTGAGCAAATTGTCCTCTTTGAGACCACCTCTTCGATTTGAGACGCGGGCTACAAGTCTTAGGACATTACTAGCCTGTCCAGTGAGCCTGTTGAGGGCCGTCGAGTTACAGCCCTTGGCATCAATGAGGAGACCTAGAATTTTGACCGAGTCCATCCTCGGTATGGGATGCCCATCTTTAGCTCGAATTTCTATCGGCAGAGTTTCCAGAGGTGCAAGATTTCTGACCCCCTGTCTGGACTGGCGCTATAACAGTGGCTCTGATTTAGCGGGGGAGAGTTCAAGGCCCGTGTTTGAAAGAAAATCTTCGGTAGCCTCCAACGCGCTTTGCAACGAGTGTTCGAGCATGGCTAGCGATCCGCCCAGCGCCCAGATCCTGATATCGTCCGCATAAATGGCGTGACCCAAGTTCGGGATTGCAGCGAGGCGAGTGGAGAGTTTGTGCATGGCTATATTAAATAAGAGTGGGGAGAGGACCGAGCCCTGCGGGGTACCGCAGGTACCTAGTTCGTAGAGTCCTCCCGTGACCATGCCTAGTCGGAGGTCTGCCTTGCGATCCGCGAGGAAAGATCTGGTGTAATCAGGAAACCGCTGGCCCAGGTTGAGAGACGAAATCTCCATCAGGATGTGTTTATGCGCGACCCTGTCGAAGGCCTTGGAGAGGTCCAGTGCGAGGATCCCTCTCACGTCGCGAGTAGGGCTATCAAAGATTGCTTTCTTAAGCAAAAGCATAGCGTCCTGTGTGGACAACGCCTGTCTGAAGCCGATTAGGTTGTGTCTAAAGAGCTCCTTCTTTTCAATATGTTCAGTGATACTGTTGTGTATCGCGTGCTCCGCAACCTTGGCGATGCATGATGCAAGGGAAATAGGCCGCAGATTATTTATATGTGGGGGTTTTCCTGGTTTGGGTATGAGTACCACTTTTGCGGTACGCCAGTCTATCGGGACCTGTCCACTTTTCCATACCTCATTTATTTTGGCCGTGACTATCTCGATTGTCCTATCGTCTAGGTTCCTGAGGAGTTTGTTCGTGATTCCATCAGGTCCCGGGGCTGATCTGCCATCTAGATCGAAGAGAACGTGTCTGATCTCTGAAACGGTAAAAGGTTTGTCTAGATCAGGTGCCGAGAATCCCATGTAGTTCACATGCTCTACTGGGTGATCCGCATCTTTGGCGAGGGGGAGATAAGTACTTGCTAAGTTGTTGGCTAATTCCCTGTCGGTGAGGCCGATTGCGGTTTGCTTCTTAATGAGCCTATCCGTTGCAAGGCTAAGGGTGTCCTTAGACTGTTTATCGTTGAGGATACTTTTCAGTAAGCTCCATTTGCTACCTCTTCGCATACGCCCGTCCGTTTTGGTATACGTCTCATCCCATTGCTGCCGGGCGAGCTGGGTCGAATAGGTTTCAATCTCCTTGTTAAGAAGCGCGATTTTCGACCTGAGTCTACGATTAAGCTTTTGGTTCTTCCACCTGGTTGAGAGGGCGTGTTTGGCCTCCAGAAGGTGAGCAAGTCTCGAGTCCATTTTAGGAACTTCAAGATCCGTAATGATTTCTTTGGTTGCTCCTTTAACCGCCATGTTCAGATTCTCTAGCAGATCTGTATACGTTTCGTCTGGCGGGACTGTTTCATTTCTGATTTTTCGATAAAGTTCCCAGTCCACATACTCATATCTCGCGGGTGGTCTGGGTTTGACACGCAACAGAATTTCCAGTATCTAATGGTCACTGCCTAGCCCCTCCTGGAGGTTGTCCCACGTTCCTTCGATAACTCGGAGGAAGGTGAGACCGGGAGTCGTATCTCGACTGACCGAATTACCGGATCTGGTGGGGAGCCTTGGGTCTGTGACGAGTATTAAGCCGACCTCTGCAGCGTTGAAGGCCAAGTTCGTCCCTTTTGCACTTTTGTAACCGTACCCCCATTCCGTATTGGGTGCATTAAAGTTACCCGCAACAACGAGAGGCGCGCTTCTCGCCGCCCTAGACGTGGTGCCTAGTAATGTTTTGAAGTCTCTTTTCCTGTCCGATGGTGCGCTGTACACGTTGAGAATGAAAATGTTAGAATTGATTGTTCTGTTGGGTACTATTTCTATTAACTGGGCCTCGAGGCCCGCTTTGTACGCGCGGACCTCGTGCTCAACGAACGAGATATTCTTTCTGATTAAGGTAGCGATACCTCTGCTCTTTTCTCTCCCGTATGCTACCGTGCGGTACCCCGAAAGGAAAATTTCAGCTGTACATAGCGTTTCCTGTAACAATATAGCTTGCGGCTTGTCCGCAATAGACCTGACAAGCTGTCCCAATGGGGCCTTGCGCCTTTGGAAACTTGCGCAGTTCCACTGCCAGATTTTCAAATTGTTGCTATTCGCGTTCGCCATTTTGCTTACTGAGAATGATGAATTAGCCCTTTAGCCCCACTTTCGGGATTCGGGTTTGCCCGATTCTGCACTGTCGACACCGTAAGCCTGTCTTTGGCTTGGACCTTGGGTCTCTCTAGTTGAGGTAATCTCGTCTCCATCCCGGAGAGCATTTCCATCATGCGTCCTAGGGTCTTTTCTATGGCAGGTAGCTTGCATCTGCTGTTTATTTTGGCAGGAGGATCGGCGGCGGTAGCTATGGCTTCGCTCGGCTCAGCCATCTCATCCTCCTCTTCTGTCTCGCTCACTGGTTCTGGGTTGGGAGCTTTACGCTTGGATTTGCCAGCAAGTGGGCCTAGATCTTTAATTTTATCCTCATCGCGGTTCGAGATTTGCCCTCTAATGCTATTTAAGGCCTCTTTAAGCTCTGCAAGTGGGCGCCTGAGCTGTTGATTTTCCGCCTCAAGTGATTGGATTCGGATATCATTCACTTGCTCTGACTGTGCCTCACCACTTGCTCTTTTGGCCATCGTAGTCTTCTTTCCGATCGACGGCGCTGTGCCGGAGTCCTTGACTTTGTCGGCCCACGTGGCCCGCTTCGCGGGCTGGGAGCGAGACCAGGATCGGGATCTCGATCTGGATGCGCTGGAATTTCCACCTTTCCCTGAGCCGGTTCGCCTGCTGGAGCGAGAGCGCCCCCTCGATTGTGAGCGGGCTCGCAGGGTGGAGCCACCATATGCTGCCGCAGGTGTCACCGAGCTCTGTGCGTAGGAGATACTGATGTCATCGCCGCTGGCCATCTGTGCTTTTCGCAACATTTGTCGTCGCCTTCGACGCCGACGCCTAACGATGTATGGTATCTGGTAGCGTTGTTAGCATGTCCTATCCCCGGTGATATGGGGGCCGCCGCATGCTTCGCATTTGGGTGTGCATTGGTGTTTCTCCTCTTGTGACTCTGATGACTTCATTTTCCCACAGCCGCGACAGAAGACGACGAAGTTCCGGCAGAACACGCTCTTTCAGATGGGCTACGCCAACTATCGACGTTTTAGCCGAAAACTCGTCAACTGCACCAGCCTCGACTATCCGATCGGGTTCCACTCGACAAACGCTCCGTTTCAAGACCAAGTTCAAGTTAGTGAGTGAACTTTTCGTCATCCCTCGCGACTTTGAAAATTCGAAGCGGCGGAAGCCCCGTTAGGCCTCGATAGGCTAGCGCGTGAGCGACCGCCTCACCACTTAATAACCGGAGCGCTTCTGCCGAGCGTAGGAGATGGCTACCTCAGAAGACATGGACCTCCAAATACCTCCCCCCCCCCCCCCCCCAGCATCCGGTTAACAACGCGGACGAAAACGGGGACACAAGAATAATTTCCGAAGCGGGGACTAGCACAAGCCAAGAGATCGCCGCCCACAACAAGGCGACGGACGGCTGGCAGTTAGTTCTATCGCGGCGACAGCGAGAGGCTGTCAAGCACAACGACAGGGAAACGGCTTCCAACAACAAGAATGACATAAACGGACAGCCATCAGCAGGCGGCGCGAAAGGAGATGGGCAAATTGGCCGCCGCAACATGCGCCCGAGGAAGGGGAAGCCTCTGCCACCATTACGGAAGAATGACATCAAGATAATACTGAAGCCCCACAAGGGACTAATGCTCAAGGAATATCTGAGAACAGAAATACGACAAGCGATTATTCGGGCTACCGGGACGATAATCACAGGAAGCGGACCGAACCAGCGAAAAATCACCGGAGAGGATCTCATACTGCGAATCAGAGAGGGAGCGAGTATCATCATCGTCTCCACACCTTCACTGGAAGTGGCGGACGTCATTCGTCGAATCACGTACATGGAGCTGCGAGGCAAGCAACACCCCTTCAGCGTGTACGTAGCGGATCCAGATGATAGCTACAAAACACACACCGAATCTGCACACACCATCACACACCGAATCAACAGATCTCCTGCAACACCTGCTAGTCAGGACCCAACGAGTCACCATCGAAAGGGCCCGAATGCTAGGAAGCTCAAATGCCGCTCTTCTCACCTTCTCGGGCGGCACGCGCCCCAAATGCGTGTACTACATGGGAGTAGAAATGCGGTGCACGGAGTAAAGGCTAACAATCCTAATGTGCCTGGAGTGCATGCAAGGAGGACACCGCTCGGACGTTTGACCGAAACCGAAGAACATATGCCGTGGCTGCGGACTCGAAAATCCACCCCGACAAGGACACGAATTTGAAGTGAAGTGCGCCGTGTGCAGGGCGGCGGGGCACGAGACGCGTCGGTGCCCGAACAAACTGATTGCCGCCAAGCGCGCGAAGACGACTCGCCAGTCTGGATCGCGGGAGCGGCCGGGACAGAACACCGAAAAGGCACCGGGGCGCTGTTCGAGTCGACGGATGAGGAGGACTTCTACCGGCACCGATCGAGATCCAGATCTCCACACGGAAGCATAGCGAAGAGCAATACCCCCTCAAGGGACCCCTCCAGCTCCAGGGCTTCGCAGCGGTCGAATTCGCCACTGCCTAAAAAATAGCAGGTGAGCTGGGCGAGGGTTGTTTCTCCCACTGCTCCAAAATAGAATACTGGTGAAAATGATAAACGTATTCAGAAATTGGGAAAGGAAAATGCGCGAGTAAGAGAACAGCTCTCAGGAGAAGAACGCCAGCGACAATCACTTGAGAAACAGCTGTCAGAGTTAGAGGCGCGCTTCAATAGCACAACAGCTGGAAACGCCGCGTCATTCTGAAGAAATAGCCAAAACGAAAGCGGCGGCAGATATAAACTCCGTCTCCGCGCAGCCTCCGACAACCCAAATCTCATATAACGCGCAGACAACGGCAGCGCAGATCCAGACAATGATAGCGGAAAACTTGAAAATATTTATGCATGAAATGATGACGTTAGCTACTCAAAGTTTACGGAATTTCAACAACTGTGCACGAACGACTTCGAGAAACACAAGGTATTCGTGGCGGAACAGCTTAAGGCAGTCTCGCAGGCTGTTCCCACCAGAAAACGCGCAATTGCGATAGGAGTGGGTTCGGCAAAAACTAAAATAAGCCACTGCGAAACAGAATCCGACGGCTCGGAGACGGAAACGTCACGGGCTTAAAATAAGAGTGGGCAACATGGCTAATCACGCTCAGAAATCACAACGAATACAAAATTCAGACCAATTAGAGATATGGCAATGTAAGTGCCGCTCCTTCTCCAGGAAAGCGGCAGTGTTACACCAGTTTATCAAGAACTCCGGAATCGCTCCGGACGTGATATGTCTGCACGAGGTTGGGGCCTGGCCGGCCAAACTGCAGGGATACTACACTCTGAGCGATCCTCAAAATTCGAAGGTCGCCACGCTGGTGAGCAACTCTATAAACGCTCAATTATTAACACTTCCACAAACTGAGGGAGAGACTAATTCCATAGTTATCAGTGTGATGCCAAATAAACGAAGTAAGGCACACACACTAATCACAAATCTGTACAGTCCTCCCAAAAGCAAAGGGGACGACTTACCCCACATTCTCTCAGCAACAAAAGATTTAGCGGGCACCAGGGATAAGGCGGTGATGGTGGGTGACTTTAATGCACGCCACATACTATGGGGATACGGGATACGCGAAAACGTCGCCCAAAGGGTTCCTACTCGAGCGCACCGCAGCGGCCTTGGGTTTACGGGTAATCAATCAGATCGGCAAACCGACGCGCACGGGTAACAGCGTCAGCAGAGACACGGAGCCCGACCGTGCCTTTACAATTAACATCAGAGACGCACAATTGGTTTCCTTTGACAAAAACCTGGGAAGCGATCACGACATAATCCGAGTAGCGCTCTCCACGCCCAACATACGGAGAACAATAGGAATTACTAAATTAACTGACTGGCCTCGTTATAGAGAACTCCAGAGAGCGCTGGAGGAGTCGGATACAGCCCCGACCAACATGCGAGAATGGACTGAATTCCTTCGACGAGCACACGGAGACACCACGAAAGCCATTGAGCGTACAGCGGAGGTGCCGGTGATAGACTCTCACCTGGTCAGCCTATGGGAAGAGAGGCGGAAACTGGCCAGGAGGTGGAAAAGACAACGTCTAAACAAACACCTGAGACAACGCATCGCTCTCTTGGCAGAGCAGGCTCAAGGCCACGCCAACGAGCTCGCTAAAGACGAGTGGGCGACATTCTGTGGAACCCTATCAGGAACTCTGGGAACGACCAGTACGTGGCGAATACTACGAAGCATGCTAGACCCGATGAACACGCGTACTAAGAATAACAAGAAGCTCCAAATTGTTGCAGACAACTTCGAGGGTACAGACCAAGATCTAGTCCATGCTCTTCAGAAAAAGTACATAGGACCCTCGCCTGCCACGGGATCGTCGTACGCGAGGAGACAATACGCGGGGGAGGCGAACCCTAAATTAGACGAAGAAATAATGTACGCGGAAGTGTATGAGGTGGCACAATTCGCAGTTAAAAACTCGGCACCGGGCCCAGACTCGATCACAAATGCAATGATTCGAAATATGGATTTGGTAGCCCTAGCAAAAATAACAAAGATTTTCAATAGCGAGTGCTGGGCCAAGGGAGACTTGCCCCAAGAGTGGAAATTGGCTAAAATAATCATGATCCCCAAACCAAAACAGAATCTCTCGATTGATACACTACGGCCGGTGTCGCTCACGTCCTGCCTGGGTAAGCTCTATGTAAGGGTTATCCATAGCAGATTGCAGCGATACCTGGAAGAGCGGAGCTGGCTCCCGGACTCCATGATAGGATATCGCACGGGTTTATCTTGCCAGGACGCGTTCCTCCTACTTAGAGACGAAATTCTAATATACCGTACGGAGACGAGAGACTAGTCCCCTAGCGCTAGACCTCAAGGGAGCCTTCGACAACGTCTCTCACGACGCAATATTGGAGGAACTCGAACTCGCGGGTTGTGGCGAGCGCACATACAATTACTTAAGAGCGTTTCTTTCCAACCGCGAGGCGAGCATTAGTATTGGCCAAATCACTTCGGATTTATTTAAAATGCCTGACAAAGGAGCACCTCAAGGAGCTATATTATCTCCTCTTCTCTTCAACATGGCGATGTGTCGTTTCGCTCGCGGTCTGGATCGTATACCCGACCTAGGTTACACGCTCTACGCGGACGATATCACGCTGTGGGCGAGCAGTGGTTCACTAGGGAATAAGGAATATACTCTCCAAAGCGCAGTATTAGCGGTGGAGAAATTTTCTACATGAAGTGGCCTGAAGTGCGCACCCGAAAAATCTGAGGTCATCCGGATACACGCGAAAGGCTACAAATCCAGAGGATCGATTAACATCGTGGTCGAGGGCCAATCAGTCCGAGAGGTACCCACGATGCGAGTCTTGGGTTTGTGGCTTCAGAGCGATGGGAGAGCAGTACAGACACTCAAGACCCTCAAATCCACAGCCCACAACATAGCCCAAATGATACGTCGCGTGACGTATCGAAAAGTGGGAATGCGAGAAGACGATACCCTAAGGCTCGTACAGGCCTTAGTGGTTAGTCGAATCACGTATGGCTTACCGTACCAAATCCTGAACAGGGAGGAGGAAAAGCAGGCTAACACAATAATCCGAACCGCTTTCAAGGCTGCTCTGGGCCTGCCTAAATGTACTTCAACGGAGCGCATGTTAGCTTTGGGAGTGCACAATACTTTCGACGAACTGAGGCAGGCCACCCTCATGAGACAGAGGGAGCGCCTCAGCTTCACAAAAACTGGTAGGGCAATATTGGCCAGACTCAATATCCCAGCATACCCTATTTACCTCACAGAGCAGGCCGTACCTCTCCCTCCTTCGATGAGATCCAAATTTACAGTAGCCCCAATTCCCGAGTACAACAAAGAAAGGCGCAAAGCACGCGCACAACACATTCAATCAGCGTACTCTAATAACCATAGGTACAACACGTACTACACGGACGCAGCTGTGTATGCAGAGGCGACCGGGCAGCGCTACCAAAGGAGGTACGTCCTGGCAGTCGTGAACGCGATCAGCCAACAGCAAATTACCGCGTCGGCCACGGCGGGATCCCCCACCTCGGCTGAAATATTAGCAGTAGCGATCGCACTCGGTCACGCGGAGCGTTCGCAAAGGGACTCGGTCGTGGTCACGGACTCCCAGGAGACATGTCGCATGTTTCTCAAGGGGCACGTGACTGCTGCTAGCCTCGCAATAATCCCCAAATCCTTCAACCACCATCATCGCCTACTCTAGTGCCCGGGCCACGCGGGGTACAGGGGAACGAAAAGGCTAACGCGTTAGCTCGAGGGTTCACTAACCGAGCGACGGCGTCCTATTCTAACCCCAACCACCCGCACTATCCCTCACAAAATTCCAATTTAAATGCCAAAGACATTCTTGCTCATCAGCGCGGAGTCCGCAGTCCGCAGCCGCCTCACCCACAACTTAACGGGGAGGAGGCCGCCGATTGGCGTAAAATACAGACCAGGGTATTCTCCCATTTAAAATTGCTAAATGCCATGTATCCCACTCGTTATAGGGCCAACTGTCCTTGGTGCGGTGGCATACCTACCCTAATACATATAACCTGGGAGTGCACTAAGCACCCTCATAGGCCAAATACCAGCAAGACAATGGAGCAGTGGGAGGCACAGCTCGCCCGCTCCGACCTGACAGGACAAAAGTCCTTAGCCAGGTCAGGCAGGCGGCAGAGGCCAGTGGGGCCCTGGACTGAGAGGCTCCGACAACCCCTCCTTCAAATCTTTTCTATTACAATAAAGTTTCTATCTATCTATCCCACAGCCGCGGCACTTCTTTTCCTCTTCGCTACTGGGGCACACGTCGGCTCGGTGACCCACGTGGCCACGCGCGTAGCATACATCCATCTGCCGTTTCTACAGAAAGCATGGAACGAGGGCGGCTCCACACATGACCGCGTTGGGCACTCGCATGCCGTCGAAGAGTATAACAACTACTTGTGTGTTCTTAATTCTTCTGACTTCTAATGCCGTAGGGTTTCTTGGGTTCAGAATCATCCTCCTAAGGGCTCCTTGGTCAAATGAAGGGTCGATGTTTCTTATTACACCTTTGCACGTGTCATCAGGGACAGAAATGTAGGCTGACACCTCAAAGGCGCCGAGTTTAGTATGTATCTTGCTGATTCTTGCATATGCCCTCGCGTTTTGATCGTGAGGGGTAGAGATAACCAAAATGTTATGCATCTTGTTGGGGCACATGGTGTCCTCGGCAGTCTGCTGTTCCGTCAAGGCCGCCGCCATGGCCAGGGCTTGGGCGAGGAGTATGATATCCGTTTTGGAAACGTCGAGGCCTCCCTTGGGGCGCACGATGATTTTCATTTGGTCCTTGGGTAATTTCGGTAGCCTCGAGGCTGCCGTTACCTGCTTCATGAACCTTTTGGCCGGTGAGTTGGCCGTGTGGCTGCCAGCCGACATATTCTTGGTGACACGTTGCCCGCCATATGACAGCGTATTCGTTGGTTGTTTTCGTTTGCTGCCGAGGGCGGTCGTCTATCCCGCTTCATCGAGCTCCTCCGGGGCGATTTCCATCCCCTCGACGACTATGGTACCAGGCATGATTTATGTTGGTCAGTAGTTTGCTTGGCACGCCGGTCGTCCGCACCGGCGGGGGGGTTAGGCCAACGCCTTCTCGCGCTGTCGCGCCGTGAGTAGGCGTAGCCCGTTAGGGTTGTGGGAGATAAGAGGTTCTCCTCCGTACTCTTGGGACAAAGGAACGACAACACAGTAGTGCAAACAGTCACAAGGGCATTTATTGCACCTTTCATAGATCAATGCCTGCTAGCCGAGTGGCTATCCACAAAACATGCCGATGGGCGCGCGACAAATCTAGAAGTCCGACTCACCGCGAGCGAGCGAATATGTTCGCCCCATGCTGGATCCCAACGCCTGGTCGTTCGCGTGTTCGGTCACGCCAACGGAGGCGCGCTCGAAGGCCGCCACGCGAGGCGGTCTCGCAGAAGCATGGGTCGCCGCGCGCGCGTGGGACGTCCACCCGTGCGCCCGACCCGCCGGGAAAGAGGGTCGCTCCACCCGCGGCACGGCACGTCCCTGCTGCTTTCCTGTCTCCAACCCAAGAGGCCAAGCGCCTTCCCTTTCGGCGCCCGAGTAACCCCGCCGCGACAGTCGCGCCATCTCTCGCACCGCGCTTGTACCACGCCGCGGGCGCCAGGCCACGCGAGCCGTGCGGGAAAACAGCATATCAGGGGATGCGCTATGCGGGAAAAACATCAGGGGAGGCGCGAGGGCCGCGCAACCCCACATCCCCCCAACCTTAAATCACTTCTTATTCCGGCGAAACATGTGACACGGTCTAACATCAACACGTGCTTCGCGAACAAGGTGGTACATGCAACAGTGGCCGCGCCGGGGAAATGTCCACACGCTGTCCGTAACATGCGAGCCGACTGTCCTTGGGGTACACCGCTGGCGTCCGCCGGTCACAGCAGCAGCTTTGCAGACTCGACGGCATCAAGTATCTGCCACCTGAGGGCTACAGCAACGCAAGCCCGACGCTCAAAGCCGGCGTGTGCAACGCTGCCTTGATCGTCAACCTTGGCGGGAACTTTAGCAAACGGGCGCCCGAACCCTTCGGGCGTACCTAGGTGCCAGCATCAACGTACGGGGGGCTTCTTAAGGGGAGGAGGATGTGGGGAGCACGCGCGCCCATCTTCCCCCGCGCCGTCGCGTCGAGAGCCGGCATAGACGGGGGAGAGGCGCACTATGCCCTCTCCCGATTCTCCCTCGCTCTCGCGACGCGCACGCGCCCTTCCTCCGCGACTCGCGGGCAGGCAGCTGACGGGCGAGGAGGACATTCCCCTCGCCCAGCTAAAAAGGGACAAAACAGCGCGACCGGGGCAGACCCTCTCTCTCTTGGGACGCGACCCCTTGGACTGCCGGACTGGAGTACCTGCTGCTACCCGTGAGTGACCACGTTGCCTGACTATCCCGGGCAACGAGGCGAGACTATTTATTACTATTACGGAGAGGACGTCCCTCTGCGAGTGTTCGCGATTGCTAATAGCAATAAACGTTGTTACCGT
This sequence comes from Dermacentor andersoni, assembly GCF_023375885.2. Classification (NCBI taxonomy): domain Eukaryota; kingdom Metazoa; phylum Arthropoda; class Arachnida; order Ixodida; family Ixodidae; genus Dermacentor; species Dermacentor andersoni. Next base: position 26,232,848 of record NC_092819.1, read on the forward strand.
TGACACCGCTGGTTGCCTTATTCGTCCGAACCCGGCGTAGCCGCGATTTCCGCGCTACGGGTTGGGAGTACCACGAAGCGACTGCGTGGGGCTAGATCCGGAGCTCGCCTTCAGCCCTAGCCGCACGCAGAGTGGAACCCCCACAGGGTTGGCGCTCTCGCGGCGTGGTCGGAGATTCAAGAGGTCACAAAATGGTGAAAAGTCCACCCACCGATAAGAGTCCACTATTTGCGCCATCCTCGGAACTTGCCGCTTCATAAAAGGTATACTTTCCGTGGGTCGGCTTCGCAAAACAGCCAAAAACCTTGGAAAATGGGAGCCGATGGCACGTCGGATCCGCACTACACTGCCGCAGGTCCACGAGATTCATTTTTTTTCGCAAATATAAATAGGCGTGTAGCCTGTAAAGTGCTTATTTCGGGACTTGCGGTTTGTGGTCTCCTTGGCATGCATTTCAGCTTTCAGCTGCTCAGATACGTGACGGTGCGGGATCCTCCCGTTATCCTCATAATTTTTTTCCTTGTTAGTTTCTATTTTTTTTTTTACGATGAACCAAAGCTACCTAACTGACAGTAAGTTAACTACACACATCGTTGTTATCAATTACCAGTGACAAGCTTTAAAACACTGTCTTGTCGCTCTTTGGCCATAACTGGCCTTTCCGTTATCAAAATTCATACGCCATCGTCATGTATCATTACTGCCATTTCTTATTGCTAACGAGTGTCCAATATATCATGCGATAACCAATGTTTGACAAAGGCCCGGCTTTGAAAAGAAGTCAGTGTACACAAATATCGCGGATGTGAACTACAAAGCGAACTAAAGAATATATAAGCCGGTGAAATGATTAAGGCAGTGCCTTCTCAGTCAGTCAAGCACAAGGGGCTGAATACCCCCCCCCCCCCCCCCGCACACACACACAAACAAAAAAAGGAACGCACGTGGTCCGACGTTGACCTTGAAAGGGCTTCCAGGCACGGGTCGTCCTGCGAACAGGACGTTCACCTGGTGCGGCCCTTCCATGGACGGCACGTACTCGCAGTGGTGCTCGTCCTCGTTGGTCTTCTTCACGCGGCACGGGAAGGCGTTGCGGCCGCCCTTCGGGTCCACGATCTCCACCTCCACCTGGCCCTTGCCCGCAGCTGCGTTCGACAAGAAATCACTCACACATCCATGGTCTCGCCAAGGATGCACAGCCAGTGCAGTCGAATACGAACGACCCCGACCGTAGCTCGTAGGATCGAGCATACAGTTTCTAGAATTTAGAGAGTTTATAGCGTCACTTAACGGGGAGAAAAAAGAAGTGGCAAGTCGAAAATGTCGTGTCAGTACTCATTTGAGACCTGCGCACCGTTAAATAGTAAACCCTCTTTCAGAAAGGTGTAGACTTGGGTTAGTATACGATAGGTGGCTTGGTCACATGCTAAAAATAGTGCAAAAGGTGCTCGCTCGAGTGTGTGTCTCGCGCTATCTTCAGTACATAGACAGTATTAGATTTTGTTAAACAGGAACTAGTTCTCGAAAAGAAACAGGTTGTTTGATTTGAACGCTGCCAAGTAGGACGATGACAAAATGAAGAAGACGCACGCATAGCTCTGCGCGTATTGTCGTCTATGTCCTTCTATATCCAAATCAGAACATGCTTAACTAATCTAAATTTCTAACGCCGCATAGGGTCAGTGGAGATCGTGGAATTGGGGTAGTAAGGAAAAAAAGAGGGAAGAATAGAGAGTGATTATATTAGGATGACCAATACGCTTTAGCTAGGAAGGGCTGACGCGGTGAAAATAGGAAGCCACTTATAGACCGAGGATCCTAATTAAGTGCAAAGGGAGGTGGGGCAAGAGGGGGAGGGTACAATTGGGACTTGCGAAAGTTGGTAGTTGTTTGTTTTGAAAGCGGGACTGGCAGAACAAATACGAATCACGGAAATGTGTCTCGTGTTCAGCACGCTGGTTCTGCTTTTTATTTGGATATAATTTTTTAACGCACGACTCAGGCCATCAGGAAACAGATCACTCATTTGAGAAAAAGCACGCTTCAAAAATTTCGGTTAGCGCCATTTTCAGTAAGCGCGGAGTGGCCGTCACGAAGACAACTACCCTTGTCGAAACGTTGGCTTCATTCTAAAGGCTTCCCTTGTTCGCACCCCGTCAATCAAGAAATGGTGCAGCTCGAATGGTTCGCGCACCTTTGCTGAAGACGTCAAAGTAGGTGGGAACCCCAGCGCTGACGCCCGTGGGCTGCAGGCCTGGACCGACGGCCTTGACCTTTGTCGGGTCGCCGGCGAAGCCCTCGACTTTGACGGGGAACGGACTCTTGGGCACCGCCTTGCCGGCGAACTGGACGTGGACCTTGTGCGGTCCCTCCTTGAGGGCGGTGTACGTGGCGGTGTACGTCTTCGCCTTGTCGTCGTTGTACCGAATGTCCACCTGCGACGCAGTACTCAGTACTTCAGAGAGCACGTGACCACTACCTACTAGTTAACATTTCTTCAGAACGTCAGAATTTCGGCTTGTTGGTTGAACGTCTCGAACTTAAAACAGCGCAACAAATGACAGTGATAGAAGAGAGCGCGCACAGCGCTGTCTTCCAACACTTTATTCCGGAAGAGCAGCCGTATATAAACAGAGCAAAAGAAAAACAGCAAAATAAAAAGAAAGACTGATGTGAAGTCATGAATTTGCTGAATTAAATATTGATGGGCTAGTCGGTCAGCTACGATATTGAAGCAGCGCATTTAAATCTGACACGTTTTACGCACGCATGAGAAAGGGCATACACAGGTGCCTGTGTTCGTCCTTTTTCATGCGTGCGTGAACGTGTCAGCTTTAAGTGCGCTGCTTCAATATCGTGAACTCATGCAGGGTCACTACCGCCACTGACGTCACTGGCGCTGTCCACTAAAGGGTTACGGTATCTGGGAGTCAACGGCGGCAGTGACACGACATGGTTTCGCATCACTTATTTTCCTGCTATTTTCGTTTGGTCTGTTTATACTATGCTTTCTCTTTACAAACAAAGAGTCTCGTAGGTTAGCGCTGTGTGCGGCCTCTTCTGTCCCTGTCTGTTGTTGCGCTGTTCTAAATGAAAAACTTTTTTCGCTTTTTTCTTGTAACTACTCTCGGGAACTTAGTACATAACGAACCGTTCCTGTTTCATCCCAGTATGTTGTGGAAGGTGACCCTCGCTTTTTTCTTGTAACTACTCTCGGCAACTTAGTGCATAACGAACCGTTCCTGTTTCATCCCAGTATGTTGTGGAAGGTGGCCTGTTCAAGAAGGAGACGCGTTTCGCTGAAGCTCCAGAATATCGAAATTTCTGGGCTTGGCATCTATCGAGAATGTTTATATGTACAACGCGGGCAGTAACTTTATTTTATACACATTGGGCTTCTGCCAAAATAATGTCTTCCCTGATGTGAAGTTTCAACCGTTCTGTGGAGATGACGCACATGGTATTCATTGTGACGCACACAAAAGTAAATGTAAGTGGTAGATCCTGTAAATGGCGCCTGCCACCTATTAATCATGAGCGACTTAAAGACATAATCACAAAAATAAACGGCTTTTCACTGTATGCACCCATGTATGTCGCTCCATCGGGACTTCATATGCTCGTTTTAGGTCTCCTCTCGTGCTTTCTTAGCTCAACTTGTAAAGTTCTTTACTGTTTTATTAAGCCCTTCCATGCGTGCACGCTATCATGGATTCTGACTAAAAATGGCCAAGCTTCTTTACTGCCGAGTTCTTTACGTAAGACAAAATGGACAATAATTTAAGCATTTAGTTTACAAAGTTTCAATAATTTATTGCCACAGCAAAGCTTAGGAGCACCGTACAAGGAAATTGCAAGAAAAAAGAAAATCGTCGTCGACTAGAAAAATGAAACTACAGAAGCATTGAAAGTTAAGCTAGTCGGCATGAATTCATTGCTGCTAAACAGCGCAAGGAAGCACACTTGGCGACAAAAGGACAAGGCGAGGCGCTGACCGTTGACTTACGTTTGTGAAAACGAAAATGCAAAAATGAAGATCGCGATAACATTGAAATTATCGTGGACGAGCTTAGCTCTCCCTTGACCACGTTGTTGTCATGCTGCAACGCTCAGGTGAGCCCAGCTCGTCCCGAAGAGGAGTACCTGCTTCCCTGTCGTCAAAAAAAGAACAAGAAAAAGAAAAGAGAAAGAAAAGGCGAGAACGCGGATGCGCGATGCTCACGGGAATCTGCTGTCCTCCCGGCGCATCGACGTGCGACTTGACCTCTCCCTGGCCGGCGCTGAACGTCTCCACGGTGAAGGTGGTGGGCGCGCCGACCACCACTCCCGTGGGCTCGATGCCGGGCCCGTAGCAGCGCACTCGAGCAGGGTTCGTCTGCAGCCTCAGGGGCGCCTTGTCCTTCAGCTTGGCGTTGGGGAACTGCGAGGAACCGAAGCGGGGGCCCCGCCCGATTGGTCACCAGCAACGACCCTCTGGCATTGCGCGAGAGCCTGCTCTCAAACTGGTGTACGCGGCGCAACGGGGAAAGGAAGAAACGGCCGAGCCGGCCAAACAAGGAGCAACTGTGTAATGTTGCGCTGTGCCAGTTTGGAGAGTGAAATACCAACTCTCGTGGACCTCAACACTGGTGGATTGTCCTCGCTGCTCCGCAGTGTGGACGAAGTCAATGGAGTGTGCCGTATGGCCGCTGAGGTGTAAAGCCCTTCATTAGAGTTCACTAAAACGAAAGCTGAAATTAAGATGGCAGCGCAGCGTTGGCACATTTCATAAAAATAGTAGCAGATTCTTTCTCGAAAAAAAAAAAAACTAGTAGAAATCAAGAGATTCTTGGTGCTGATAAAAGAGGCATTTTTAACGAAGCTGTTGCGGGAACGGGTACAGTGCTTATTGTTTGCTCTACATACTGTGACCTCCAAAATTCTTCACGTGGTGCGTGGTTAAAAAAAAAAAATCCACACGGTGCTCAGCGAACCTGGAACACCACAACGATAAAAGGACGCCTTGTTCCAACTTTCAAACCAGTTTTGCAAGAACCTATGATGACATCTGGTACCTGAAGTATGGAAGTGATCAGTGTGCTTTGGACTATGTCCCAAAACGAAAAAAAAAAATAGCAGATGTCGCTCATTGCTCGTACGCTGTAAAAGTTGGTCGCGCTTTAACAGTTATCTACTGAATTAGTAGTTAGATTTCGTAGAAAGCAGTAGAAGTAGTATAACAATTTTTAAAATTAGTAAATACGGTTGATTTTATTACTGCAAGACGCCAAAAATAAGTAGATTCTAAAGCTTTATCACTGAATCACTAAACATTTTAAATAATCAGTAGACCTACTGATAAATCAGTAGCTGTGACAACACTGTGGCAACATTGTGGCAACACTGGCCGTGCTTCAACTTTACAAGCTGGAGGGGTCGAGGTATAGATACTGATATGTATCCTGTAAATGAGTGGCTATACAGACCATTACCGAAGTTTTCGTTGTGCAGGTAATTTTTTATTGACAAGGCAACTTTAGAGAAAGAGAGTGGCAAACAAAAGGAAAAGGGAAAATAAAGCAAGGCGATTAACCAAATGTATGTCTGGTTCGCTGTTTTACACATTGGGCAAAGGGATGAAGGAACGGAAAGGGAGAAGTAAGGGAGATGCGTGCGAAAATGTACTGCATATCACGTCTGCTAATGATCACTTATGTCAGTTCATTCGAACAACTTCAGCAACGCCTGCGTTGCTTTTCGCAACGTCAGAACACCACACGGCATATCCAAATTGTTAGTCCACAGGATGGCGCCGTACTGTGTAGGCTTAAAACTGAATGTGAAGCTGGTCAAGACACACACACAAAAAGCGTCTTTGTATTTCCGCGAGACCGTTTGTCCATATCTTGCATTTTCTTGACTCAATTGCAGAGACAGTACAGAAGCTTCGAGGTGGGTCTAGACTTGAACGCGGAGTTCAGGGGGCGCACTACAGCTAGCGACCGGCTCGGTTACGATATCACATCGCTTTCGTCGATAATCCCACACGGAATGTGTTACATAACTTTAGCCTCTAGGGAGCTAAATTTGTGCTGGCACATCACCGCTTTCTGTAGAGGGAGAGCACTGCATCGAGTGCTTGGTACTGAACTGTTTTCATTGTAAAGTTAATGTAACGCCGAGAAACATTGCGCGAAAAGGCACACCTTTTACCGAAAAGCAAACGAGGAACACGCGTTTAACTATATGCTACCGCATATCTGCAACGAAAGAGCGTGTGACACGATGCCCGAAACAGTGAAATGGTTGAATCAAATTTTACATCTACAAAATTTGGTATAAATGATGTTTATAATAAGCAGAACACCAGGAAGAACTGGTCGCTTTTTTCATTTTAATACAAGTTTTGAGTTACTGGAGCCATTGCTACCAGAAAAGCCATATTATAAATAAATTACTAGTTTTAGGGGTCCTGAACTTATCGGCATGGGTTGCCCCGTAATTTGCGTTATGCTTAGGAGATTAACTATGTCATACGCGTGTGTTGGAGCAATCGGCGTTTCCTACGTTTTCTTTTTTTTTTTTCAGACGTTTCGAGAAGCACCTGATGATCCACAGCATATACCGAGCGCAAAGCGGGAGAGGAGTGAGGGATGGGCGACGACAGAAAATCAGCCAGGAGCCAACATTTAGAGAAGTGGGTTACTTGCCTTCGCCCTGTGCCAAAATTTCGACAAGAAGATATGTCTTTAGTGGGCTGTCTTCGTTCAGTCGACTGAAAACCGATGCGTTTGTCAAAACGTCGGAACAGGTTCGAGCCTGAGTCTTCAAACTCTGCCGAAACACGTGTAGATCAGCGTCTGCAATGTGCAACGTTGACTTCGATACATCGCGATGGAAACACGCGTTCCAATTCTCTTGTCTGGAATTGATGAAGGAACAACCCTGGGCAGGCACACTTTCCGCGGGCATTACTTTCATGTTGCTTAGTTGTCCGAGTGTTCGCCGCAGGAACTTAAACCGTGTCGTGAAACAACATCCTTCGCTGCAGCGGTGAACCGCGCGTATTTCAACACTTGAACTGTGATGAACAATCTAACCTATAGTCACGAACCTTGTATATGAAATGTAGATAGTAATTTTTCATCTCCTATATTCTTTCAGTTCTCTTCCTGTTCTTATCCTCATATCCCTTTCCCTCTGTGGACGCCGTTCAGTTGTCAGCTGCTTGGGCCAGGCAGTCACAGTGAGGCCAGAAGCAATTTCCTTACTTGTTAATCGTCGCATAGTTTGTCAGTTCAGCTCTTACTACGTTATACGAAAGACAAGCTATGCCAGAACGTGCATTCTAGCACACGAGAGTCGCTGTCGATCACGTTTCTAGCGGACGAGCAGGAAGGCGGAGCAGGGGACGCATACCTGCGAGAGGTAGGTCATCATGGACAGCTCGTCCACCTTGGGGTTGACCATTTCCTCAGGCGTGACGAGCTGGGGCACGCCCAGCCACTCGGAGGCCAGGTCCATGGCTTCCTTGGCGTTGCGCTGGGCGTTCTTGGGGTCCCAAGTGGCCCAGTCCGGACACAGGCCTGGCGCGAGAGCGTCCACCAGGGCGCCGACGGCCTGCAAATCGACGGGGCATCGGTGAGACCCTAGAGTGTGTTCGAATTCGTTCAATCACGAGGACACTCCTAAATCTGGGTGAAGACGAGTGCAGGGTCAGCTGCAACCTCTTGCAGCAACACAAACACTGCGCGTCTCTTACAAAAGACAGTGCGGTGACGGCAGACTAGCGCACACAAGTGTTAGCTTTTATACAATGTGTAATGGTCTGCGCCAATGACACTTAAATGAGCCGCCTTCGCTTTAGGAGGTACAGTCCTCTTTATGAATTCATTTAAACCCTAGGCGGGTATCTTGTTAACCTCCCTGCCCTTTCCTTTCTACCTATCTCTGCCACTCTTGTTTTCATAATAATTAAAAATTATCTTTGTTTGTTCAGTTAGTGTCGGAACTAATTTTTTTAGTCACTCACTCACTTGTGTACTAGCAGGGATTTTTCCACATGTGCAGTCTATAACCTCACTATAACCTCTCGCGGCTGTTTGTTGTATAATTCTCGTGCTGGAGATTCCCGTCAATGAACCTTATTTTAGCGCAGGAACCAGGAAATTACCGTCTTTAAACGCAGATCTGGTGCTCCACTTTATACTGACGCACTCTGTGCATCTGTGAGCAATATATAGGGAACGTTCGATATTGCACTTAAGAAGCCACGTAGGACTAATATCTATGTCGAATGTACGCTAAAACCAAATTTATTTTTCCTTGTCATTTTGCTAACGGTTGTACATTCGTCCTTCTTCGTTTCGGAGTCAATTGTTATAGCTGTGAAACAATGCCTAAATTGAAGCACCGTAAACAACAGACATTCGGGCATACAAATTTCGATGTTCGTAGATAAGCATGCATTATTGTCGTTAATAAACTACTTCTCATGGCTATTCGTCAAACAAATCCAGCACGGATAACAGAGGACGATACTTAGGTTCCGAAGGAAGTATTAGCCTAGATCACGGCGTGAACGTTTATTGTCATTTTTCGTCACCAGCATTACCTATGTCATCACTAACCTGTACTCGTTGAATTTTCGTCCGCTGCTTGGTATATGACTTGGGTGCGATACTTAATGCGTAATATGTGCTTCTACTAAAAAGCATCTTGTTCTCTGAACCTCCTGAGGGCCAGAGAAACACCAGACAAACGGTGCTGGAAGATTACCGCGCGTTTCTCGATTGACGTTAAAGAGATCCGAATGCTACATTTTCACACACGACAGCTCTGACGTAAAGGTGACTTTAGTTTTCTTATCTGATTGTGCCTACATTTCGATGATCCTGCTTTTCGTCTCGTGATGATGCCTGTGGTTGTTTATAACTAAACATCCCGACAATACTGCAATAAGGGTGCACTAGGCATCACTGGAACGAGGCGCACCATCGTTTGAACACCGTTAATGAAGATTCATGTTCCTAGCGTCGCAAGTGTCCTGTCTCTTCATTAAAAACATGAGAGCCTGACAAAGACACCAGCTAGCCTAACTAGAATTAAGTTCCTCTATATTCTCAGCCCTTGGAAAGGTCGTACGTCAAGCGCACATGCGCGGACCCTCAGACCGATATACATGACGTCACAGACCTGTCCGTCGTTCCAGTCTGAGGTAAAATTGTTGATGGGCTTGTCGGGCAGCTTGCTCTGGATCCACCGGAGCAGGCGCTGCTTGGGCGACGGGCCGCTCTTGTCGAAGGCCGAGTCGTCGTCGCCCTCCCACATGGGCAGCGAAATGGAGTAGTGCAGAATGAGCGTCCATATCAGGCCCAGGATCAGCTTAAGCTTGCAGTCCACGATGTCTGAACTGTCTGCAAGTGACAAGCATGAATGTTGACGGTCAGTCGGTGCGTCTTCGACTTCATTTTGGCACGCACACCGCTAACCCCTCGTCCCTAGGGAAGGGAAAGGCAACACTCTATGACCGAAGACGAAACGCAACGATGGGGATCCCGTGAGTGACGAAATAAAAAAAAAAAAGAAAATGATAGGCGTAACGTTGAATGATGGGGAAAGAGCTGTGTCGGTTAGGGAGCAAACGTGAGTAGCTGATATCCCAGTTGAGATTGAGAGGAAAAGGAGGCCTAGCAACACCCCGTGCCCGTACTAGGTCGTTTGACGCTTGCCAACGTCTAATTAGCACCCTCTCGAACGCAGAGGACAAATTCGGAAGGGAAAACAAAAATATTCGAAAATAGCGAAAATGCCAAAACTTGGCCTCTCAACTCGTATCACGCAGAACGAATAAGAATAAAGTTTTAAATAAAAAGAAAAGGAGGGGTTAAAAAATAGACGAGGGGCAAGAGCGAGCACAGCACGCACAAAATACACATGAAGTCAGACCGTCTACACAAAATCTTGACGAGTCATTCCATGTGTAGAATCTTTAAGGTCAGCCTGTATAGCATTCCACTCTTTGTCCACTGCTTCTTGTAGACTAAGAAAATAATCCGTTAGTAAGCTTAATTACAACAAATACAAAGCCAATAGCATTGTTAACCGTACTTTTTAAATTTTTTTCTTTATTTCAGACGTACGGTACATACACATACATCAGTCTCAGGGGGTGCGGCAAAAAGCACATAGTTTGCCTGATACATTTTGCGCTGTGCACGAGGCGGCAGGCAATCGCAGGGCATCAAAGTGCCTACGAAATACCCACATAAAGTCTATCTATATTTTGTACGGTCGAAAGGAGAAGTCTACGTAACTTCGTCACGTATCCAATAGTACATAGGCTGTTTCAGCAAGGACCGTTCTCATTTTTCGGCTGTGTAAACAAAGTTCCCGTAAGGTCACCAAAGGGCGAATTTCGTCGTCGTGTTGGTCAGTGACTACATTTATAACTGCTATACTATTATTACTGCGCAGATACAATTTCTATAACGATTTTTCTGAGGGACCGTTCTAAATTAACGTTATTACCGCACTTTAGCTCACTGCAGTCGTCGCTGTAAGCGCTGCCATAGGCGAGAGAGAACGAGGGATGAGAAGGAAGGGAAGGAGGAGGTATAGAAGAAGGACTAAGCAACCTTAAGTGAAAGTGAGATAGGGACAGAGAGCCACAACAGAAAAAATAAAAGGCAAAATAAGGTGAGCCACCTTAGAAGACGGTGCGGCTGGTTCTCGCTCTTTCCCTCTCTCTCTTGCCTTTCTCGGCCCACGCATAGATCGCGTGCTTTCTGCGGATGCCTCCTGCATTCGCGTGGCGTTGCCTCTTCTGCCGCCTGTTCGAGAAGATGCTAAATTCGGACACGCGCACCGGCTCGAGCAGAGGCGAGGAACGGAGAGCGGCTGAGCGACGTGGCGGAAGCGGCTGTACACCGCCCGCCTTGCCTCGTCTTGGAGGGGAATCTGCAGAGCTGTCAGGCGGGAGGGAGCACGCCGAGGAATATTCGCTCACACTTCTTTCTCGCTCTTTCGGCTAATTTGTTTGGACCTTTCTCTTAATTTTCTTATTGCGGTTGCGGACAGGGAGAAAAATGTTTTAGTCGCGAACGAACCATCGCCGAGCCGACGCGGCAGTTACAGATTCTTGACCCTCCGTTTTTGTTCCCTTTCCCTATCCCTCCCTCCCTTCCTCCCTCCCTCCGTGCTATATTTACACTTCTCGTCTCAAACCAGCCGAATAACTCGTGTCGACAAAGCGGGTGCGAGACGGTTACAGTTGGAGTCAAGGATGGTGATGTCGAAATCCGTTTGTTCAAATATACTGAGCTTCCTTTCTTCCTTTTTCACAACCCAAGCATAAATGGAAAATTAGCCTTATTCTTTATTGTCCCGCTGAGTTTTTCGTTACGACATCACACTATTTGAACAATTAGCATTTAAGAGGCCGAGCTGGTGCTTTACAGCTGCCGGCATTCTTCATTAGCGGTGTTGCTTTGCGTGCTACGTACGTGGTAGTGTAGTTGCCTTTTGCATCGGTGTATTTGTTTGCACTGTTGGTACGAGCGTTATGTGGTAATACCATGCTGTTTTGACACTTTCGTTGTAATGTCGTGGTGTGTACGTTCACTGCAATCAAGCTAGTTTTTCTGCATTAACTATACGTGTGTATGTGTAAAAGAGAATACGAGTATAACGCTTCTGTTTCATGGAGCAGGGAGCAGTCCGGTGGCACATTCTCTAGCCAGCATCCCCTTATCATATAGGAACAATGAAAGGCCGGGAACACACGTCAGACAAATTTAACCATTGGGGTCGAAGTAAATTGAATGCGTTTGGGTAAGCAGAGACTGCACAAATACACTGGCGCTTTATTTACTTAAGTTCGCAATGTCACAAGAATAAATGCAATTATGGGCTTAATGTTCCCTGATGAACACACGGACTTTGAGAAACGCCTTAGTTGGGGACCTCCGGATTATTTTAAATCACCTTCAATCGCCTGAGGTTCTTTAACGAGCATCAAAAGCAGTTTACAGGAGTCTCTTTACATTCAACCTCTGTTGCAATGCTGCCGGCGCGGCCGGAAATCGAACCCTTGATCTCGGGCGAAGCAACAGAGCGCCGTAGTCACTGAGCATCTTCGTCCGCCGGCTTCGCAACGACAATATTACGCAACTGGTACTGACAGTAGTTGCGCTTCTGCTCCTCACACCAAAGCAACGCAGTGAAACCTCACGACCAGGCATCTTTGGTCGGAAATTTAAGCGCCGAGGTAGGTGTCAGTTAGCAAACGCGGCAGAAATGTTTCGCTCCGGACGAGTCTGCACTGACACCACGGGGATAAGGTCCATGTAAGGGGAAACGCTGTAAAACGTCACGCATTGCACGACACTGCCGATGTCTCCGCGGAGGTCGCAGCGGATGCGCGGAGAGGAAGTACTGCCGCCGTGCTGTGACGACATTGCAGCGACAGCACATCGAGCGGCAACCGTCGGGTCTGTCGCGTCGCGCTGTGGGCGACGGATGTGGAAATCGGTGGCGCCTGCAGCGTCGGCATGCCTGTCACTGCCGCGACATTATTCACACCTATACTGCGGTAACATCCTTCGCTTGGTCCGTTTAGTTTTTAACGCCTATAGAAGCGGATATATTTACAGAGACACAAGGCTGAGACGATGAGACTCAGAGTAGATAAATCTAGCAGGGAAATAAATATTGACAGGGAGCATACACAGACCCACGCACCAGACTTCTTTTTTTAAATAAAGGTGCAAGAATAAAACAAGGCGTTGGCTTGGCCTCGAAGGAGCGCAGTATCGCTCACCATGAAAAAAAGCTTTTGTGGGTTCTAGCCGTTTTACTTGCTAAAGTCATCGGGTTTGAGCTTGAGGCTCGTACTGACCAAAATAAATTGCGGCTGGTGTCGTTTGGGCGACCTGCCAAGCAAACGCGATTTTTGTTTTGTTTTGAGAAAGAAGAACGTTTTTAGGCTTCAGTCTTTCTCTGGGATGGAGTCGGACTGACTGTACACAGGGAGAATGTTGCAACTTTGGCACTTTATTTTCAACGGTGACATGTATGCTTGTTTCATTAGAACATGGCGAAGTTTGTTACGCCGAAATTCAGCTTCCTAGTCAACAGAGTACTCGCAGAAAAAGAAAAGGTCCTACAACCTTCTTTTATTCTTAAGCAGTGGCCTCTCGTATCATATCTGCAGGAGGTTATGAACCTTCGAAATGACGTTATGTGAGACCCTGAAAGCGTTCTAGCATACAACAACCACGAGACGTGCTCGAAAACAGGACACAGAGCTCCGGGCTTCATTCAAACGGAAAGCTTTCACAAACACATGACAACTAAAAGAAAAAAAAAATGTATTCGCTAACGGACAGGACCGCCTCCTACTGCGAACACCATAACTGTTTTGCTTGAGGCCAACGCCCTGAACTATTCCTATAGGCACTGCAACCCTGTTTGTCCAGAGTAGTGACGCGCTCTTGCAATCGTCCGCATGGAGAAAATGTCTGGTTGGCAGACTATAGAGTGAATTTGCTTCAACAGAGAACTCGCACCCTTGTGGTGAAACCTGCCCACCTAAACAATAAATTTGGGATACTAAGCAGTCGGCGCAAAGCAATACTCGGGGAAAGCTTGGTACAAGTTGGTTGGTTCACCACTGACGAAATATTCGTTGTTAACAAGATAACTTGCGCAAGACAGGACCAACCATCACTTGTGACTGTTTTAAGGTCACTCTTGCCTGTTTGTCTTTGTCGTTATCAGATTCATGCGGAGACCACAGGAAGCACGTGGAAACTTTCGCAAGAAACAGGCAAACAGCAAGTTCGCTTTTGTTCAAGTACATCAAATGTCCGCACATATTTTTAGGCAGCTGGGATCATCAAACTGCGAACAATCATCATCATCATCATAATCGTCGTCGTCGTCATCATCATCATTATCATCATCATCATCATCATCATCATCCTGGCTACGCCCACTGCAGGGCAAAGGCCTCTCCCACACTTCTACAACTAGCCCGGTCATGCGCCAATTGTGGCCATGTTGTCCCTGCAAACTTCTTAATCTCATCCGCCCACCTAGCTTTCTGCCGCCCCCTGCTACGCTTTCCTTCTCTTGGAATCCAGTCCGTAACCTTTAATGACCATCGGTTATCTTCCCTCCTCATTACATGTCCTGCCCATGCCCATTTCTTTTTCTTAATTTCAACTAAGACGTCATTAACTCGCGTTTGTTCCCTCATCTTATCCTTCTTATCTCTTAACGTTACACCCATCGCTGGAGAGTTGGCGTTTCCCCTAGGGGCTTTTATTTGTCAGGGCAAATCGACGCAAGTGGTCTGGCCGAAATCTTGGCTCCAACCTGAGATATACCTAGTCCGACCACTGTTGATCACTTGAAGTCTTCATCTTCGTCTGAACCTGTGGGTTATTGTTTAGCTAAGCACAAACTTATTATTACTTATTACTTACAACTTATTATTATTATTACAACTATTATTATTATTATTACAACTTATTATGACAACTTATTAAACTTATTACTTACAAACACTCTTGCATTATTTATACATTTTGCTTGCTACATACTGCAGACTGGCGGTATAAACAATGAAGGCATAAATATATTAATAGTAAAGAACCCAGCACATTAGCAAAAAGCAAGTAGCAACATGTTAGAAATACACCAAGGCCCAGTGACTTGCTATATAATTCGTAGTCAGGAGAAGTCCAATCACTAATGGTACGTAAAAAAAGAGTATTTGAATGTGTGAGTTTTGTCAAATATGAAGGTAGGGTATGCTGACGGTAATGTCGAGTATAACCTAAATACAAGGGGGTTACGTGGGGTGAAGGGTGAGGGCTAGCTTTTCGTTAAATTCATGACGCATTTTCTTTTTACTACTCTAAATGAGCTAACTATATTAGAGTTCATTAGTTGTAACGGCGAGTGAAACGTGGATAACGTATTGAATACGAACCGTTCAAATTCAACGCCTTTTCATATACGTTTCACGCAAGTTATGGAGACCATCCGCAGAGCCGACGCCTCAGCTGGGGTGGGCGTTGGGCAATAGCCCAACAACAAAAAAAAATATATACAAGTCGCGAGATGAATCACGTCTTTTCCGCCACCTGTTTGCGTTGACATCGTGTCGCGGTGTACAAAACCCGCTCGATTGGGTCACGCTCGCTACCGCACGTCGTCGTGGTCAGCGAGCCGTGTGACGAGTACATATGATGTGTGCACAAACCTACTGCACGGCAAACGTCTCTTATCTGCACACGGGCGTGCCCTTACAGTCCTCTCACGCGACGTCTCTAGTAACCGTCTAAAGTCTGAGCGCATCCGCGGATTCGATATTCTGCCTGATTCACTACAACGCACACTTGAAGAGTTGTCAAACGTTTGCTACTTCCTCGGCATAAAACCGCAAGACCAGAGGGCGTGGCCTCTCCTTTCAGATTCTCATCCGTTAAAGCTTTCCACCGGAACGAACATTTTTCGCACCGAAGCCCACGTATACAGGTGTGCGAGCAGGTGTCAAATGTTCGTAATCTCCTAGATGTGCAGAGAACGGGCTTATGCGTAAAGGAGAGTGCGAAGCTGGTTCCTGCATCGCGAGAACCGACTCCTCACTCTCGGCAAACAGATTAGCAAGTTAATTGTTTCCTGCCTACGTGCGAGAGCGTGCGAGCCCGGCGGACCGTGAAGCAGCAGCGACAGTGCTTGTGTGCAGGCCTGACGTGCATGCGTTATAAGGGCGAGGCCGCGTCGCCGAAGACACGCCGGCCAGAATTGTGGAAAGCTGCCAGCTGTCAGCGGCTGTGCCCGACCAACTGGCTCCGGGACTGGCTTGCCGGCTGGCCGAACCGCGAGGAAAAGCTCGGCTCTGCCGTTGTAATACCGTTGGAGCCACGGCGGATGGGGTCCTTGCCGTCGGGTCTTCTATCCTTCCTTCCTTTTATGTTCTTTTGTTGGCGCCTTTGCTTTTTCTTCCTTTCGTTCTTCTTTTCGTTTCTTCTTTCCTTCTTACTTTCCTATTCTTCGTCATCTTTCTTTTCTTCTTTTATATATATTTTTCGTCATTTTCATGTGCGTATCCTTCTCGTTCCTTAACTTGGCACCGGGCTGCGTTTCGTATGAACCGTGCGAGAGAGCGCGAACCGTCATACTTTCTTTCGTTCGTGCGCTGTTTGTGGATGTGGGTGCCGCCGTGGAAGCGCGCCGACTGAGACTGCGCAGGCCATAACGCACGCCACTCGCTGTCGGACGTTCCCCAAACAACCCGTGTGCGCGCAGTAGTAGATCACTAGACCTTCGCGCTGTCTCGGCTTTCTCCCCGTTGGGCCAGTCTTTTCTCTTTCTACGTTCGGAGCATATGAAACTGCTCGGAGAAGGAACTTCTCTTCGCCCCTTTCTTTCGCCTTCTCTCTCTTTTTTTTTATTCTGTCAGACGCTCTGGCTTAGATGAGGTGTGAAATCGGGTGACAGATGTGTGGCGAAAGCATTTCATCTACGAGAGAGGCAGGATGCAAAAATGAGAGGATAACGTGACTACTTGGTATACGGCAACCTATCGAAATGTTTACAACGCTATAACACTAACATGTGTCATACCAGCACCACCGACTCACTCAAACGTCGCTCTTCATACGCTTAACACTGGTTACAAAAAGCCCGAAGCCGCATTTAGCCCGCTGTTACACCTACTGGTATACAAGTATTCCATACGCGAACGTTTATTCTACTTCCTCCCGTAACTCGCCACACGAGCTAAACTAAGGTCGTCTAAACAAAGCCTGACGGAGCAGCTATGTGAGGTTAACCCGAATCCAAGTATGTTTATCAAACGTACCAAACATTTATACGCCACCGAGGCTTGTCTAAAGAGTGGCAGCAGCGAACCTTTCATCCATTGAGAACACAAATTGTTCTATTGCAGCGCCTTCTGTTAACCGCGCCGCTGTTCTCGCGAGACAAAGTACGCTAAGAACGCAGCTGAAAATACTGGCTGAGTTCAGTTGCATGCTCTTTGAAGCGCAACTTTTTACGTGAGCAGCATAGCCCGAAATCTATTTACGCAAATTTTACATTCCTTTTAACAAACAAACAAACAAACAAACAAACAAACAAACAAACAAACAAACAAACAAACAAACAAACACATTTGTGTTCATGTTAACTTTTCTGCACTCACTGCTGTTGTTGCCCTATATATGCACTCACTGCTGTTGTTTCCCGGTAGCGGCCTCTTGGCCCCGTCAACCTGTGGTCTTACAAATTTCTTGCGAGGGTGGCCTTCAACAATGTACTTTGTGCGCTTTGTAATTAAATCCTGACTCGATGTAGAACAAGACGTCCTCCAGACTGTTCAAGTTATGCAGACTAGTGGAGCTTGGTGAAGATGGTTTGACGTGAAGCTGATCCTGAAGTCTATAGAAAGATCATTCAGCTTGGCGAGCAATGCGTAAGTGGGACGTCAATATCATTGTCACCCAAACAATCGCAGTTCGCAGATGGGAATGCGCAGTAGAGCGAAAAAAAATTGTTGAGTATGTAAGTAGGTTTAGGTTTCTTCCTCCATCCTTCAACAAATCAGTCGTAAGTAGGACATTGAGTCTTTTCTATTTCTTACTTGTGTCCGTTCCGCTTGGCGCTTCATTCCTGCAGTCACGCTCAAATTAGTTCTGCCGACTTGGCTGCACTGCGAGCTGCCACGAGTACTATACGGACACGGCACCTGTACGCTTTGAAAGCATCCGCGAGACGCGCGTCTTTAGGCCTTAAAGCGAGCTGAACCGTTTGCAACGCGTCCCTACCCAATGTGCCAACTTTTCGTTTTCTTTTCTTTACATCACGGCGTGATTTAAGTCGCTCTTCGCCGAAGACCTTCGAGAGGACAGGTTTTTCCTTTCGCCGAACTCGCGGAAGGAAAAAAAAAACAAAATAAAGAACGACGGCCGCTTGGTGGTCGCACGGCGAATTAAACTTGCGGCAAAGGCAGAGAGCACGGCGTGTCGCACGCATTAGAGGAAACAAAATCAAAGGAACAAACAAATTACGAGAAAAAGAAAGGAGCACTCTGTGTACAAAGCACGGCGCGCCTCCGTATTTGGGTCAACGGCGGTTGCCCTCGGTTCGGAGGGTCACGGTCGCCGTCCGCCGACAGGACAGACTCGATGCGGCGTCGCACCGCTGACCAATCTGACTGGCGTTTAGACAGTGCCGCGTGACCTGATACACAAATATTTATGCAGTCTACGTGATGCCTGTGCGCGCCTTGTACACCGCTTCCTCGATTTACACATTTCTTTTTTTCCTCTTTCTAGCCTGCGGGCATATTCCGTAGAAATCTTCGAAACAACAGCCTTTTCAAAAGCTCAAAAGCAAGACGGCGAGACGGTTTCGATTCGTTCTAACGTGTGGAACGGCGCAAACAAACGGAGACGAATGGAAGAATACGCGACAACACGCCGCTGTGTTGTCGTGTATTCTTCCATTTGTGTCTGTTTGTTTTGCGCGCTTTCACACGTTACAATGAAAGCTGGAAGCTGTGTCCACAGATAATCTGTGCACAACGGAGTGAGTTGCTCCGGGTTAATTCTGACCACGCGGGGCTCTTTAACGTGCATCTACAGCGCAGTGCCCCGTCACTGCCCACGATGTCACTGCGGCATCGTCACGTGAGCAGCAGCAGCAGCTATTGAACCACCGCGGCTTTCTTTATCGCCGAGTAATCCGCATCTCGGTACACACTGAAACGTAGGCGTGAAAGGAAATAAATAAAGATTAAATTGCCAGCCCACTATGCGATGACCTTGTTGCAGTACATATATACACTTAAAAAAAATGTTTTTTAACTCAGTTTTTGCATGTGTGACCTATTCCGGAGCACGTAATGGCCCGCGTTATGCACTACCATAAGACATGGCTATGCAACCTCTGCTAATTCCTCAGTAGGAATGCAATTGCCGCATCACATTTGATGTCTCAATGTTTCAGGCATGTCCGGCAAATGGAGATCGCAAACAGCTGTTCGTAATACTGATGCAAAAGTGGCCCGCAAGTAACTTTCAAAAGTATGCATAATAATGTTTTCTTGGTAGTGCATAACGAGCAGATACGTGCTCCCAAATATACTCCGAAAAAATTTACAGAAATTCTGAGAATTGTCTACTAATGCGTAAGCATTCTTTGGCCCGGCTGCTATACCTCGCTTTCGCTTACTTATTTAGATAACTTATGCGTGTCTGCCCATCGCTACCAACCGTCTACTATTACACTATTATAATGATCACATGTGTTAACTTGACCAATTATGCATTGATTTTGCAGATATATCTTATCAACTAAGCCGAAATGCCGTCACAACCGTTCTTTTTTGCTTTCCTTTTTTGCCGCACCACAGCCTTACTTATTTTCCTCATAGTTTCCTTTTTTTTTTTGTTATGACCTTGGCGCATCGACGGCGACGTAACCAGTTTTCTTTTTCAACCGCTACCAATCACCTACTATTATAACGAATACACGCGTTAACTTGACCAATTATGAATTTATTTTGCAGATATACAGGGCTTCGCAGGACGGACAGATTTTTGCTCGCCCATCAAAACGGTGCGCCTGAGAAGCGCGCTGCTCCAGACAACGACAGCAAAGCTATCTGCCCCACCTCGCGTATCGATCGACTTTCAGCCTTCAGCGCCCTTTCGTCCGCACGGAAACGCGCGGACGCAGGTCGTGCGTGCCCCCAGCAAACTCCGGGCGACGAGTCACAGCCCCACTTGCTTCAGTCGGCTCGTGCATAACGAACCGCCACTTGCGGCTGGCACCGAAGGCGTGTGTGTGCGCGTTCGCAGCCAAGAGAGCCGGCCACTAACGAACTGGCCGCCCTGCCTTTCCGCGACAGCTATGTCCGGCTGACGTCCAGTTGCGCCGCGTGGTCTCAATAGCTGTCGCGAAAACGTGATCCAAGCGTATACAAAAGAAGAATCCATCTTTCTTTTTCGTCCTTTTTATCTGACGGGGCATTTGGTTACCGATTAAGATGCCGGTGATCGGCGTTCCTCATTCCACGAAAATGGTGCTATACTGTTACGAAAGGTGAATCGGGCTGCCGCGTACAACACGTGACCGCCTTTTCTTTTCTTTTCTTTCCTTTCCTTTCCTTTTTTTTTTTGTCGAGAATTTGTTCATCCTGCTGAGATCTGAAGACAGCTATGGGACATATTTTCTCTTCAAGCTGGTTCTTATCGTCTTCTTGTATGTTACGAAGGTGATAAAAATTTGTTTCAAGTTGAAATGTCACAGCTGAATGGCAAAAGCTGCTACTTAGCACGCCTATCCTGGCAAAACATTCAACTTAAAGCAATTGGAGACAAGCTCATCTAGTCGTGGATGATCTGAACAACTGGATGCGCCGGAATAATCTTAAATTCAATGGCATTCTTGAGGAAAAAAACTGAGAAATGGAATGACACGTAAACAGTGGCGTAGCTAGGTCGTCTGGCACCCGGGGCCCTTAGCTCTTCTGTCACCCCCCCCCCCCCCCCCCCCCGGGTGTAGTCGAGGAAGGCGAGGATGTCGTCGACAATTTTCGCGTGTCTTCAGACGTATATGACACCCCCCCCCCCCCCCCCCCCCCCCGCTACTGGCCCCGTGCACCCGGGGCCCACGGCCCCCCGGCCCCCCCTGTTGCTACGCCACTGCACGTAAACAAAAACAACAACTCATTAAGCAGTTTATAACAAACTCTTTGACTATTGAGCTTGGTGGAATTGAAAGGGTTTATAGACAGGAACTGCCGGTATTTGATCGCCCTATAAAAAGTTCAAATTGTTGAACTTTAAGGATAAAAGCAACACTCCGAAGAATTCATTTACGCTTAAATACTTTGGATCTGCGCTGGTATGGGTGGGAGAAGGCTTTTCATGCGCTAGGTAATTTTTCGGGCGGTACTATTTTGAATAGGCTCAGTTACTCGTATAATAAGAGCTGCGACAACGTTACGAAGCAATGTGAATGCCTGTTGATTATAATGCTAATGACGACTAAGAAAAAATTTCACTCAAGCTTTCTCACAACGGTGGTGTATTGCGAGCCATTGTGTTTATTGCAGAACGATGCATGGATGGTAGATTTACGACAAAAGCACCGTTCTGTTCTTTCTTTCTTTCGTTTTTTTTTTTTGTGTGCGCGCTTGTTTCGTGTAGGTCACATTCGCTCGTCTTGAATAAACTGGCGCCGACTCTCTTTGAAACCAACCACACCACAATCCTTTGCGGTTCTCAACCCGAGCCCACTGCGTGTCACAACGCTGTGCAACGTACGCTGATGGACGCTTTGCTTCCTTGCAGCCTCTTGTAGTCGCAGCTGCCAGTTCATTATAGGTAATTCGCGCGGAAGGAGTCGGTGCCGATTGATCCTCGCGCCCTCTGTACCAGGTGCCGAGAAGGAAGCGTACTGCTGTTGCTTCGCGACGCTATTGTGCCTGTCGTGACCGAGAAATTAGGATTCTATTCTCAACAGAACCGTCATCGGTATAAGAATACTACTACTAATAATGAATGGTGGGCCCACAGAAACAGTTATGTTTATCATGTATTCTCATTTTTGCGATAGCAAAAAGAAAAGAAAAGAGGAACAATAGGTGAATATATAGTTTAAAACAAAGCACGTGTGAAGTAACGAAGCGTAAATGTGGTAAATATACACTTTTCCCAAGACCGCGATCTCATCGTTAGAAAGGCTTGTTTTTATACTGAACTAGCTACTAAAATAATTGCCGAATAGAGCTTGCTGGCTTGCATAAGCTAGGACTTGTTCTTGGCTATAGTCCAGTAAATAGCCTTGTTTTGGTCTAGTTTTTGGGACATACGCGGCGTAGCTGAGACGCGTCGATGCATCGATGGCCCTTTGGCGCACTTCGTTGATAACGACGTGAACGCATGTTTTCAGCAACACGCGATGGCATTCTTGCCGATACACAAAGGCCATTAAGAACAGGGCGATAGTGTGAGGCCCGGGGAGGTCAGGTCAAGCCTTATGTTGGGGGACGTTTTTACAACTACACTGCGCGTGAAGCAGTCGACGGTGTTCAAGGGTATCGAGCATTCTCGATAGTCGAGGACGTGCAGTTCACATTTGTGGACGTAACGAAATTCACTGAAAATTTTCAAATTCTCGATCTCTCATGCCGCTGTAAGTTTTTAGTGACGGTAAAGATGCAAGCAACGCGCTTAAGTAAGTTTTTAACAGACCAACTTAACTAGCCCCCGAACTATTTATTGTGCAATTTGTGAGGTTTGGAACGAACCCTACCCTTGTATAAGGGTGATCATTCTTAAATTTCCGAAAATTTCAAAAATCGCTTGTTGCAGATAACATAATTCCAGCGCTTGAGCTGGATTATTACTTGCACGAGAAATCGAAACACATATGCAACTAATTAACAAAATCACTAATTAATCTCTTCATTAGTTACTCTACAGCACATATTGCAATTCACGAATTCTAGCCGGTGAGCTTGCAAGGCGTATCGATTTGGAATGAATTTCCACAATGACACCAGTTTGGAGATATGCGCCATCATGCTCGCCGTAAAAATGCACTGTTCCACCATTTTTAAACAATACGCTCTTTTATGCATTGAAGCACGAAAGTAACTGTAACGCCCATGTACTTCGTCCCACAATTTGAGAAATAATAGCTCGAAATTGCGTGTTTAGACATAGGACGCCAAGAAGCTTCAGATAAAATGGCACGAAGCAGTGCAAATACAAAGTATAACTTGCTGTCGACAGTAAAAGTTCCCGAGGCACATATGACACATGAGAGGCTTCAGACAAGAGCCTTCACGAAGAAGTGCAAAGACAGCGGCCGCTCCAACTGTTGCTATCGAACGGCCGTGTATATATAACTTCCCATCGCAAGTAAAGGACGTGCATAGGCCTCAACGAGCAGCCGCCGCTTGCAGGTATTCAGCGCTCGCAGTTCGCGTGCGCCAGCAAACGCCTGAATGGCCATCGCACGGGCTCGCTGGCCAACGCGACCAAGGGCAACAAGCCAGACGCGAAGCTTATAAAAGCGAAAACTAAAATCAAGTTCGCCACGGCTTCGCGGCGACCGCTTTCTCGCTTTCGCTATGCCGCTCACCTCCTCGCTCGGCGTCTTTATTTTGTTGTTTTTCCCGGTCGCCCCAGACTGTTCTGTCTACGGCGGCTGCGGGGTCGCTTTGTTTTTCTTTTAAGTTGATGGGGGCTCGTAAAGAAAGGCAGCCGAAGCGTGCGCGTTCACATAGAAGCTCGTCGTCCGCTTTGCAGAGAAGGTATATACGGCCTATTGCTGCGTGGCCCGCTTTGCCTTGCGTTCCCTCGCGCCTTTGCTCGGCAGTTTGCAGACAGCGATGAGTCAAACGCAAAACAGGCGCGCGCCTGCCCGGGACGCCGCATTCCGCGTCAGTCTTGCATCGGGTTTCCGCGATCGCCGCCTAAGCGACTTCGTAAAAGGCACGCCCGCGCGTGAATCGCGATCCTGGCGAGGGATATGTGACGCGATGTTCACTGCGCGGTGTGATTATACCCTCGTCGAAAAGAGGAGGCGTGTTATTTGTACTACCGTGTGACGAGATGCACAATGGTGTATAGCCGACAGCTTTTTCGCAAATGTCTACTCTTTTGCCGGAGCCCCTCATTTCCTTGAGCGATAAGTCGCGTGCCAAAAGTCAAACGATTCGCCGTCCCACCAGTCGTGCCAAGAAATGCATCGAACGTGTTTTCCAACAACCTTCCAGCAGGTTTCAAAAGGTGCCAAAGCCCGAGTAGCCGCCTCTCCGACGCATCGTCCGGTGCATCGAACGGTCTTGACGCGCGCGTGTTTATTCACTTTAAAGAAGAAAAACATGGCACGATGCCGTTTGCGATTCGACGTACGTGGCGAGTATGGTGGGGATGGGGTGGCAACGTCATTGTTACAGGTGGGGTTAAGCGTAGTCATACTAAATACAGCATAAAACTAGTAGAACACAGGGTCTTACAATCGGAGTGGCCATTTTTCCAACACGCCACGCCTCGCATATAGGACGGCGCGTCATACCGGATGTATCTGACTTTGCATGTCTTCTGTGTGTTATGTGTCACGTATGCATCTCCTATGTTCTATGTATTCTGTGTCCTGCGTTCCGATAAGTGTGTCTCATAACCGCCTATTGTCCTCCGACTGTGCTAGGTCCATTTTTGACAACCGCCGAATTGCTGCCGACATGTCTGATATGTGTCTTCAAACTTCTATAGCATTCAGACTCGTCTCAGCACTATTTTACATCAACTCAAGTTGCTCCGCCATATAATCGATACGTGCCACTTGTTTCATCGATGCACTGCCACTGGGAAGCACGATCACTATTAGGCGTTCGGCATAAGGTGCGTGCATCTCACTCTCCGTCTCTTTGCGACTCACTAGCTAGCGCATCCTGTCGGTGCAAGTATAGGTACAGAATTATCCCGATGCGGTAATCATTTCAGCGCCTGCCTTGGAATATAGACGATCTAGATTTTATCTCGGCTCAAAGGAATTTATCTCTGACGACGGCTTGCTGTGAACGTGGTAACGTCGTTAACGACAAAAATGGATAGTTCGAAATAGCATATTGGCTATGGCCTGTAGAGCAAAGGTAATGACGAAAGCAGGCTTCTCCCCACAGGCACCATTACTGCGGAGAAGCTAGCTGTCAAGGCGTATGCTATATACGTGCAGACACGTTCGAAACCGAGTCGATGTTGGCGTATACAGACTATTACTTGCACTGTGGCTTGCAGGCATGACATACAGGGCAGGGAAGGTCAAACGTGGAGGAGAGATATTATTTGGGAAAGAGCTCGTGAGTACTGAACATGTTTATGGAAGTGAAACCTGTGTATCTCCAAAAGCCGGAGTCCCTTCGTCAGGAGGCGGGGGTGGTGGTGGTGGTGGTGGTGGTGAGGTTGCAGCAGGTGGTGTTAGCCTGGCATATGTAGCGGGTAATTGTTCCGCCTGAGCCTCCTATAATATGAGATCATGGGTGTGTCACCAGGTGCCGATGAACCCCGTGTCTCGCAGGAAGGCAATCAACAGTCGTTGCACTCTCTTCCTGATTGCCGCGGGCCCTCCGGGTAAAACGACGTATTCAAAATTAAGGTCCTGTGCGAAAAACCATTCTTTTGCAGGCTGTGGACCATCGCTTTTCTTTCTGTGTCGAACTGCACGCATACCCAAATGAAATGTTAGGTGTCACGGATATCACCACTGGAGGCACAGAGCGGGGTGGAAGCGCAACGTCCAGTCTTGAATAACCAAGCCGGAGTTCCGTACGCGGAGTCGGTTGTGATGCGGTACAACAGCGTCGCTTCCTCGCCAGTAAGTCAATGGATCACATAGGCTTGATGTGGAGTCTTGTGGACTGCCCTGAATTGATTGCGGATTGCATCCTTAGAATTCTGACAAATGTTTGGCGCTCTCACTTTTGGGACACATGTCAGCGCTAGGCTTGCAGGAGCGTCAGCTCTTTCGTTTCCTTCAATTCCTACGTAATGAGCGAGAAATGTAAAATTCCAATGGATTCCATGCTTTCGTGAGGACGTCATTCCCTCTAAGCTCTTCTCGTGGCACTTTCTTCAAATTTCTTGGGAGTGTCTGCTTCGTTTTGATCTTGTTTTGTATCGTCAACCAATTAAGCGTACGTTATCGTTACAGCATGGGCTATACGCAGCCAAATGCAAACCGCCGCGATGTTTGGAGCATGGGAGGGCACAGTGTTCCGTCGTGTTTCCCACGCCACGAGGCGCGCCGACTTCCTCGGCAACGTGACACCTGACTCTACTGCGTTACGGAGACTATCGCGAGTATCTGAGCCTTTGGCTGGCTGATATTAAAGGTATTGTAAGCGGCTGGGGCTGAAAACGCACAAGGAGAGAAAAGAAAGTAAAGCGATGGAACGTCGTGAGTAAAACGTATGACAACGCTCGGGAGTTGTCTGATTCTGAAGGCTATAGTTGGCCTTGCATAGTTGATGTGGGAAATTAGCGCAAAGGTAGACACGCGCACAAGAAGGGGAGACAAGGACGAGCACTTGTCTTCGCCTTCCCTTCTGTTGCATGCGTCTACTTTTGTCGCGTTAACTTCCCTAAGATTCAGCACGTGGTCAGAGCTTTTCTTTTTCATTGTTCACATTTTTTTAGCTCTACTCACGTTCTTTGCATTAAATGTCGTGCGAACCAAGCACCCCACTGAAGCCCCAACTCTGTTCTTGTCAGTTGTCACCCGTTTCTGTGTGGAGTGATGAACGGGTAGCAATATTTTACTTCACTTAGCGCGCGCCACCGGCACTTCAAGCGGTATCCAGTACAGGAAGAAACCAGCGCCCCCAATCGGCAGCCACTTTCTTACCCAACGATTCACATATGTGCCAGTGGTGACGCAAATTCCTCTATAGGTGCCTGAAAGGAAGCCGACAGAAATCTACGCACAAAGCAGGCGCCCAAAAGAAAAAAAGAGGAAGGAAACTTAGGCATCCGGCGTGCAGAGATGCCTACGCTGACGGCGACGACCTGTTCCGGTCATGAGAACGACCGTTAGCTTCTTATCTAAAGCTTGGTACCTTTTTTTTCTCGCTCTGTTGCCATAATTCTGAATTTGAGCGGAGTTTGCTAACCGCGTTTGTCGGCATTGTTACCCGCGCGGCGCTCCCATTTGAATTTTCTATCGCCGCGGAGGCTTGAGAGTCTGGAGCCGCGCTGAGGCTTTATCGCGAAGTGACAAGCACCGTCAATGTGTAACGAAGCGATAACACCTGCCTGGGCAACGTGCCAAGACTCAGACACGGGTCTTCACTGTGTTAAGGGTTGAAATAACCTCCGTGACACCGATAACGGGGCATCAGCGACGAGCAAAGACTGGCTCTTGTCACTGAAGCCCTTCGCGGTCAGAGACTGCCGCCGAGCGCTTACAAACACGCAACTGTCTGGGAAGGGTAGGACGGATTCTCCGAATAAATATTTTGTCCCAGATAACAGTATAAAGAACTTTCGTATGATGGACGCATGGCTGTACGGCGTGGACAATTCAAGAAGATGGTAGTTGTGGTGTTGTTCAATTGGTGTGAGCCTAGCAGGCGGTGCCGGCATTTGTTCCGCCTGAACATCGCTGCACGTCCAGAGCAGAAAGGACTAATGCCGCTAGCCGGGCACGGTGAAAAGGAAGATGGGGGGGAAGATAACATCAGCACTGACTTAATTTCCTCCCGTGTCTTCTCTATCTTGTGAATAGCGCTCAGTATGCACATATGATTTGACCAGAGAGGGTAGCATGCCGGAGAACCCGAGACACTGGAAAGTCGCAATCGAAGTCGCAATCTAATATCACACTCTAAAGAAAATCACCCGTTTCCTTGGGGATAACTTTAGAATTGCTTTCGAATTCTAAATGAAGTACCCAGATGATTTATACTCTAATCTTACCCACCGCGATGGGTCAATGGCTATTGTGTTATGCTGCTGCTAAGTACGAGGTCGTGGGTTCGCTTGCCGGCAGCGGTGGCTTCAGTCCGATGGGCGCAAGCATTTCGAGCCTTGAGTGAAAGCTAAAGAATTTCAAGTTGTCAAGCTTGACCCGCAAACCTTCACTACAGAGTATCTCGTGCAAACCCCGTGTATTGCTTTGGGAGCTTAAACCCCATAAATCAATGCAGTCGGTTCTGAAAACCGGGGCGAAGGAAGGGTGTGATATTAAGTGTACAGTGCGTGAATGCATGTGTGTGTCTGTCTTTGTTTCTGTGTGTTTAATAGCGTCGTCTGACGTATGCATTGCTTGGTTAAACCATACGTTGCAGTCTACACTGATTCTTATATATGAGCAAATGTTTGTTCGACGCTAGCCGCTTTGTGCATCCCCTTGTTCGTATTGTCTCGCACTACCGTGGTTTGCCTTATTATTATTTTTAATATATCAGATTTCCTGAGCTACTCCTGTTTGTAGTACGAAGCAACTTAACTGCAATATTGCGTTCCGAACAGGCTGCGGGACATGCCTGAATGTCGCGTGTAACGATGACATGTCATGCCTATAGTAATTTGTTGCTTTACTCTCAGGGGCAAATATTGTAAGCAGAAGGCCGGAGAAATAAACCGATTTGGTGCGGACACGAGGTTAAATTATGTGATCTTCTCTGTTACCTGCTTGTAAAGGCTTCGGTATAATTCACACGTTCGGGATGGGCACATTAACAGCTTTAGAGAAGATGTTGCGTGAAAAGGTGTGCGTGGGAAACACGTGGGCTTTCTTGGGAACAAACAAAGCACTCGTAAAATAGATTATTCATTTAAAAGAAAAATCAATCGGTAGAATTAAAAAGAATGTTCCTGCAAGAGCTCGGAGTGCTCAGGATATTGGGTAATATGAGTTTCAGATCTCAGTCCGAATATGCTAAGTGTAGCGTTCTGTTCCACAGCGTTTGCCGCCGCCGACAGATTTTGCCGTTGGCCTCGTTTCCAATAGCAAAGCCTGTCGAGCATCGGTAGACGACGGCCCCTTATGCCACGCCGTACGGGAAGTTTCATAACCGGTTCGAAATCCTGATGTATGGCTGGTGAATAAACGCGCCCAGCTGCTTACATTCGATCCCCATACGCCGATAAAACCTTATATGGTCTGGATTGTGCAACGTCTCTCCCGGTGGTGACGGAACTTGCACAGTCTGCGATTGCACGCGCACGGATACAAGAAAGGAAACGACGAAGTGCTACCCATACGGCTACGGGCTCGACAGGCTGGCATTAGCGACCAAGAAAATCACACTATTCCTTTTGTCAGAAGAACAACCTGATAGATGAGTCGAAGACCTGTCTAGTTAGCTACTTCGCCGCAATGCAGTGACTTCGAACCCCTTGCGACACATCGCAGCTCACTTTCCGAGACGAAAGACGACTTTGCGCGCGCTGTGTATACAAGGTCGTCACAAGTGTGGCGTGCCGTGACATTACAGGGAGCGTATACTATACAGCTGTCAAGTGCTAAGACACACGCGCCTTCCAGCTATAACCCGTGGCTAACGAACGCGAAGTCACGAAGCCGCCACGATGCAGGGACTCGTGTTTTGCAGTGAAGGCCTACTCGATATATCCGTGGCGAAACGAAGCCGCCAGTGCTTCCCGCAGCTTGACACCGAGTGCGCGCCGACATATCGGCAGCAATTCGGGCTTTGTTGGTCTGTCATACTGGGATCTTAAGTAACGCTAAAAATACAATGACATATATAGCAACAATAACACACGGTGCTAGCGCTGTCGCCGCGTGTTGTCGTTCTTATGTATGTCCTTGTACGTTTAGCGCTAGTTAGGATCGATTCCAGGCCGGCACATCGCTTCGTCCCGAAGATGGGCTTGTCCGCGTTTTGTTCTGTCTTTTTTGTTTTTGCACTTGAAAGTTGGGGAGGGGAGCTTCGAGAAGTAAAGAAAAATGAAGGCGCTACTGACTGACGTCGTACGTACACTCGCCGTATGGTGAAAGTATTAAATGCACCGCCTTCAGTGGTCGAAAACGCGTGCGAACAACATCGGCAGTTGTCAAGCTCGAGCGCGACGTACGTGTTAACCAGAAGGTTCGCGGGGAAAAAAAAAAACCTGTCTGGTTCTCTGCGGCTGACTCATGTGCACAGCGTCGGTCGCGGGCGCGTATAAGCCGCATTTTCTTTTTTTCTCGTGGCACATGCGCCAACGGCAAACGTATGCGGATGTGCAAGAGCATGAACGCGCGTGTGTCATGCGACAACGGCCACCTGTGAGACTGACGGGAACAGGCCATTGGACGCCGACGAGTACAGACTTTCTTCGCCATCAGATTTCGCACCTGTTGTGCAGACGGGAAGCAGCTTAGACTGCTGCTTAGCTTTCTGTAATTTAGCATCCTCTGTCGAAATGCAAATTCGATTTCGTGGCTCTAATGCACTCAACGAAACGCGTTGCGCTCGTTCGTATCTGATCGATTTTCGCAGTTCGCATTACATACTAAGTTTATGATGCGGAACTATAGCATTAATGAAAGGAAAGCTCGTGCGCCGGAGTATGCGGGGTAATTCACGCAAGCTATGGATAATGAAAACGCACCGGATGACCTTAACTGGAGTTATTGATATCTCATTACTACGCCTTCGTGCGTTCTTTCTCCAAGCGTTCGATTAGGCAAACCTTCCGAAAGCTGAAAACGTCACAAGAAAGCGGTTCGTTGTGTTTATCGCAGTGTGACGCATTACACGAGATGAAAATTCTATCTAACTCTCATCAGCCAAAGATTCGATAACCTCTCCTTAGCACTAGTGTAGCTATTTCGAGAAGATATATTGGAGAAAATTGACACTGTCGCAAATGTAAAAGCAAAGCAAGCCTGAGACATCGAATATTGCAGGCACGCACATTGTTATATATGTCAGTTTTGTGCATGGAAGGCTGTGAATCGGGTTGGGCCATTACAGCATTTGCCACGTGTACTCGTGACCCAATGCATGCAATATGTCCATTTTATTTTAAATTCTATTATTTTAAATTTATTACTAATTTATGTAAGCCCACTTCAAGCTTTATGTCCCTTCCCATTGGCGGAAGCAGATGCTCGCTGATTAATATGGACACGTCCAGACTCACAACCGAAACGCTCTCGTGTTTATTTTGCAAGCCGACCTTCTCAACAATGTCGTGTTGATCTGCCATCGCTGGTTGTGCCAGCAATAAATACCACAAAACGCCCCGTCTTGAATTCATACACGAACAATACGGCTGTTACACCATAGATATACATATAAAACATTGCACCATATATGGCAAAACCCCTTCAACTAAGAAAAATAAAAGAGAATTATAGGTCTAACGCACATGTTGGAATCTGCGTGACGCGAAGCTTAATTCTGGAAGCGGTAAATAAATGCTTTACATAACGGCGACGCGTACGATTTTGTTTACTTTCATCCTACGCGTGCGACGAGCAATCTCATGGAATGTGTATGTTTATCCACCGCAAAGGTCAGAATTTTATTGTCACGCAATCTTTATGTTTACCTACTGCATCGCTCACAAGCTACGCCGAAGTACAAACTCCAAAAACAGGTGGATGCAGATGGTGAGACTTCATTCGCAGCGACGTCACAAGGACGAAAGCGATGTGTGAGGCTTGTCGAGGCGAAGAACGATGACACGCCTCCAACCGCGGCGACTTAGCGGCTACAGCGTGTTGCGCCGATATGGGCACGAGGTCGCGGAATCGAATCCCGGCCACGGCGGCTGCATTTCGATGACGGCGAAATGCGCAAAAAAGAGAGAGAGAAACGCCCGTGTCCCGTGTATTGTGGGCACGTTAAAGATACCCTGCTGGTCAACATCGATCCGGAGTCGCCCACCACGGCGTGCCTCATAATCAGATCGTGGTTTTGGCGCGTAAAACCGCGAAATTCGATTCATTCATTCAACGCGGCGATGCGCCGCGCGCGCATTCGCGCCGACGCCCTGTTTTTGGCGGTGCGCGGACACGTGCAGCGAGCGGGAAAGCGCGCGCTTTTCAAGCTCGACGGGTCGGCGAGCGGCACCGCCCTGTTTGCGCACCGGCCAGCACCGAGGCGGCTCTCACGTGGTACGATGAGCCGTCTCCTCAGGTGCCGCAGCTGCTCCCGAGCGCGGAACGGATACGAGCGCGATGTAATAGCGGCGGGACAGCAAGTGCAGGTTGTTCGGGAATGTCGGCGCTGTGCGCACGAATTTACACGCGTCCAAGAACGACGTCGTTGAACTTTTGCACGAGTGAAGTTAACAGCATACCGTGAAGACAGGAAGACGAATATCCGACCGAATTAACTTTGGACCTTCAACGGATGTCGCATACTTGGGCCCCTGTAATCGGCGTCAGCTTGATGAATTCGGCGTGAACTAAGGGCCATATTAATTGCGCTCTTTCCTCAGCTAACCATTAGTTGAAGAATTATTTACTGCCTGTGGTGTTGGCTCTTTAATTATGTCTTGCATCCATCGCTTTTAAATTGAGATTAAATGAACGTCGCGCTACCTTTGCAAGTGTGGAGGTTGGGCCTTGTTGGCGAGGGACGTCAGATAATATTTAGCACAAAAGTCTCGATATAGGGGCAGGTTGTGTGTCCCGGCTTCTATCCCAGTTTCAATATTTCTTTTTTGTTTCGTGTTAATTATACTAGCTAACATCACGCTACCCTTTCATGATCTCAATACTCTCAGTAAATTAAAGACACGAGGAATACACCAACACACGTTTGACAGACGCAGACAGGGGGCGGGGGGGTCGAACTCTGAACCTGACACCTGTGATGCTCAAGAAAAAAAAAAGAGAGAGGGTCCTGGAAAAGGGGTGAGGATGAGGGGGGCGTGGTAATGCCGCAGGCGCTCGGTCGAGCTGCACTCACCGATGTTGACGAGCTTGATGCCCTCCTGGTTGGTGAGGAACTTGAGCGCGACGCACACGTTCTCGAGCTTCTGCGACCGGAACGTGGGCCGCTTGTTGTGCTTGGGCAGCTGCTTGCCCGAGAGCACCTCGATGAGCGAGATGAGGCGCAACCCGTCGGCCAGATCGGTCTCCAGCGAGGCGATCGTCTTGTTCACCGTCTTCAGGTGCTCGTTGGCCCAGCGGGTGAAGGTGTTCTGCTGGATGCGCTTCCAGACGGCGTCCTCGGCCAGCTCGCGCTCCATCACGTCCTCGTCGTCGTCGGCCCGCGACGAGGCCACCACTCGACTGCCGCGCCGATCCGAAGCCATCGCGATGCCGGTGCGCTCTCCTCCCTTCGGTGAAAGTTACGTCACTTCCGCGCGCTCGCCGCCTGCTTCTTTACAACGCGCCGGTTGCCCCTCTTACGCACGGCCGGCCGGACGAAGAAGCTCCGTTCCTTCCTCCTGCGGGAGAAGAGAGTTTTGAGAGAAAGTGGGTGAGGAACGCGCATATAAACCCAAGTTGGAAGCGCGGAATTCGGCCACTATCGGCCCTCCCGCCCGACTGGCCGGCCCGCTGGTCGGTCAGCCGGGCGCCGCGTCGGACCGTTTAAACATTCCGCGCCCCTCCCTGCCCTCCGCGTCCCCTCCGCCCGGCAGCACCCCTTCCGCACGCCGCGTGTGTATTTGCGCTGTAGATTATTTTAAACCTCTATTACTGCTTTATTGGCCTTACGCCGGCCATACCTTTGGTGGTGAGGGCTTCCCTCACGTTGATATATATATATATATATATATATATATATATATATATATATATATATATATATATATATATATATATATATATATATATATATATATATATATATATATATATATATGTGTGTGCGTGTGTGTGTGTGTGCGCGTGTGCGTGTGTGTGGATCTAAAAGAGACGCCGTGTGTTTATGTGAAGCTCTTTGAGAATAGCCGCAGCGCCGGTTCCTCTTTTACGTCGCTGTAAATTAATAGGCCGAGTGAAGATCAACGAAAAAGAAAAAAAAAACGCAGAAAGAATGCAGCAGGAGTATGTGCGAACTGGATCACATACAGCGCTAGCCACATTTGCCCGCTTTTGCTTTCTGCGCTTAGAGTGGGAGCCTCTGCTGTTGCCCTGTTTTCATTCTAACGTGCGCGTATTGATGGCATATGCTGAATTTTATCAAGGAACGTCTGGGGGCCCATATGCTGACGTGGCCGAGATAAGCAGAACCGGTCTTGCATCGACAAAGAAAAAAAAGGAAGAGTGTTTTGGAGATGGGCCTCGTGTGGAAACCGTTCGCACCGTTATCCTATGCGGCACGTACGTACAGCAGTATACAGTATGAATCACACTTGTCTAGAGCGGCCGCTGCGGGCTGCGCCAGCGACCTCCGCTGCCACCTCGCGGTAGCTGCTATAAGTTCGACTGATGTATGTCCTCTAGCGGATGGACGTGTGACATGCTGCATGACCATGCGTGGCCTCCTTGCGAAGTCGGCCTGTTCTTCTTTTCTTTTTATTTTAATTTAATTGATTTGTTTGCAGGAGAGGGCGGCCAAATCGGCCAATTGACCTCTCTATAGACAAGTGGAATTCTGACTGTACGTTTCCCTTCCTTTGTTTTCCTTTATTTTCCCCCGCTTTGCATGCGAGAATTAACACCTCGAATGAAGGATTGCAGTACTCGTTTGCCTGTGGCAGTGGTGTTATAACAGGACTCGGGCGCATGAACTACTTGGCGCACGATATTCACACCCGTTACTTTAAGGTACATTTAGCTAGAGAGCACAGGTCGTCACTCACATTTTATCAGCTGCTACACAATTTCTGCGTAATGAGACAGACAGCAAATTAAATTGCCGAAGGACAAATACCACATCTCGACAGCGTGTTCACTGCAGTGGTTACTGCAGCCTTGCCTTGCTGTGCGTTGCACAACAAAGGAAGGTTCATTGCAGTCATTAAGAATAATAGTTCTATTCTGTTACGAAGACTTTGGGTGTGAAACGAAATGGTATAGAACACTCAGGCACAGAAAAGCAGTCTTTATATGCGAGGACATTGTGACACCGTGTAGGCCACCGCAACCTTATGGCGACAGCCGATGCACAGCAAGTAAGCTTTAATATCATGCACAAAGATGTGTCGATGTTTAAGCTATGCACTCCGAAGTATGGCTGTCGTGGAACGCGGCCGCGCATGGCAGGCCAATACATTTGATGGGTTTTGGAGCTACGAGTTGCGAAGGCATTCTCTTTTGCACAGACGTTCCTTTCACTGGCAGCGTGCTGGTTCCGGCACCCAAACGGTCACCACCTTATACGAACGTTCGCGTTCACATATCGCTATTCACGTATAACATCTCAGCTATTCAAACGCGATGATCGACCCGCATGGCAACTGGCGCGCGTTATTTTTTTTTTTTTTTTTGCGCCACCGATAAACCAGCGGGGGGCCAAATTCGGCCAGAAGATGTGTTACAATGTGCCTCGCTTTCATAGTATACCACAATGCATCATCTTGGTGTCCCAAACGCCTACCGGTGGCGCGACAAGCACGGGCTGCCATGCGGTGTCAGCTAGAT
This sequence comes from Dermacentor andersoni, assembly GCF_023375885.2. Taxonomy (NCBI): domain Eukaryota; kingdom Metazoa; phylum Arthropoda; class Arachnida; order Ixodida; family Ixodidae; genus Dermacentor; species Dermacentor andersoni. The sequence continues at coordinate 26,267,918 of NC_092819.1, forward strand.
TCAGCAAGATTATATTGCATTTGAATCGCTGAGCCCTGCATGTGGGTACGTGCCATCTGTGCGAAGATTGTGTAATTATTATCTCTTGACAGGGACGGTAAAGGTGGCTTTAGCGGATATGCTTCCACGACCTCTTCTTTTATCTCCGCTCTTGAATACCGCTGGCGCTGCAGCCCGACGCAGTACGAGTTTCATATGCGAGCACATTCCATTCGTGTTCAGTGATGTGGATGGCTGAGTTACTTTCAAAGATTCTTTCTTTCTTTCTTTCTTTGACCCATCGTAGTGGCTCAGTGCTCCGTGGGACGTTCTGCTGCAGAGTGCAGAGATGTTCGTCTTTGCCCTTTTGTGTGGCTTTTCTTTCTTTCTTTCTTTCTTTCTTTCTTTCTTTCTTTCTTTCTTTCTTTCTTTCTTTCTTTGACCTATCGTAGTGGCTCAGTACTTCGTGGGACGTTCTGCTTCACAATGCAGAGATGTTCGTATTTGCCCTTTTGTGCGGCTTGCATGGGTGCGTGCGCGGTTTATGCTATCTATCTACAATTTCTTCATTTACAACGTCAGCTAGAGCGCTTTCAACTGAAACTTCTTCCCAGTCCTCCCGTCCTCTCAAGTTTGTATTACCATGCTGCACGTCCACACTTCGCACGTGCTCGGGCCAGCGTCTTTTAACACTTCATCCGAACTCGTGCAGAAGTAGCCTGGTGGGCGTTTATAAAGCGACCGTCGTACCCAGACCGGAAGGCATATCCAGACGGACTTTCGCTAAAGAAATACAAGAGAGAGAGAGAGAGAGAGAGAAGAAAACCAAGGATGTTAATCAGTCAAGAGTCCGGTTGGCTACCCTGCGCTGGGGGAAGTGAGTAGAGGAATAGAAAGAAGGAAGAGAAAGAGATATGTGAGTAAAGAGACGCCCACGAACAACACTACAGAGTGCGGACTTGCGAAAGCCCTAATAAGAAGCTGCGGTAAAATCATAGAACCTGCAATTGCCAAAGTTGGGATGACACTTTGTAGAGCGACCGGGCGCCGCGGCGAGCAGGCGTAGGGCCTTCCCCAAATTTATAACGGCTCTCAGGTGAACATCTGCAGACTCCAGTTATCTTTTCTTTCTTTTTCTTTTTTTGTGGTCTCCAGCGTTTAGTTGTATATTGTGTTCGGAAATGCCCACGAGCCTTCAGGTGTTTGCAATTCAGCTAACAATGTTTTCACGTATGCCTGATAACAGTTTACATACGTATACCGGCAAAAAAGCATTTCTTCTTCTTCCCTCTAATCCGGGCTCTCTCTCTCTCCCTCTGTCCCTTCTACCCCTTCTTACTGGCGTACTGGTTCCGTGCACAAAGGCTCGTTGGACAAAAGGAGTTTTTTTCGCAGCGCACCATTAAGGGGTAAACGCTCGTAGACACGCTCGCAAAAGACAAGAAAACAGACTCATACATCCCGTATTTGTCCAACTAGCCGACCGACTTGAACCTGCGCATGGAGCGGCGAAGACAAGGACCGCCGCTTGTGTGCCTCTCCGGCAGGGCGCGCGCAGACAGCCTTCGTGTTGAACTCATGCCAACGATCCGAGCAATAAATATCGTGCCCCGCGGCATGGCAACCAAACTCACGCAGTCCGACCCTAGCTGTCTCTCGGTGACTACAACGACGGCTTCCAAGCTCGTGCAACCTTCATATATGCCATATGATGAGTGAGGTGTTCTTCTAACGACTCCGCAGAGCCCTCGATGAGAAGTCAACGAATTTGATTTTTAATGCGATATAGCAACTATATGGGCACTCCAGCCGAATTTTAGGAATCGGCGTAGCCGCCACCGTGATGTTCTGTATATATTTATGTATGTCATATGTTTATCTTTGATGTATATGCGCGGTAGATGCCGTACTATTCAACCTCACATTCAAATCGGGTCCTATATGCCCCTGACTCACTTATTCTTTAACAATTTTGATAACTGCAGCGCGCGAACAAGAGTAATGAGACATTTAATTCACAGCGCATGCCTTTTATCCCAGATCTTCTTACTCATTTAAAGATACCACACCATCTCAAAGTGATGTAATTTCACTGGCGCCACTCTCTCAACTTAGTCGCAGTTGATACAGTGTGCCCTTTTTCATGATCGAAGTCTGGGCATTCCTCTAGCGGTAAGTGGCTGTTAGCGGAGAGAATGCAAATGAAAGGGCAACATTTCTCTAATAACTGACTGGCGCGTGAACCGCGCCAGCAATAACACCACTACCTTGACGCATCACTATGCAGCGGCTTTCGAGATGCCAGCAACCGCCGCGTTCTGCCGATGGGCTGCGCCGATGTACCGGGTGTCCCAGCTAACTTTAGCCATAGTTTAAAAAATATGCCGATGCACTATAAGACGATGCGCCCAAATGCATGTCGCTGACTATTGCACCGAGTAAGTCACACTATTTTTGTATCCTGCTTCATTGCATAATTACTCAAGATTAATTAACCAACTTCTAAAGCAACGAATGCAGGCTAAAAATTCCAATTAGAAAATTGTAGAGTGATTTACAAAACGTCCCATTATATAGTTTCTAACTTCCTGTCTATAGCCCTCCCCCCCACCCCTCCATTAGTGTTCTTTCCGGTCACTGCAGATGCCCGCGAAATAATAAAGAAAAAAAATACCACGTGGCATGTCCGCTTGCCCGCCGTGATTGCAGCGCTCCCAAACAATGCTTGTACAAACGAACATAGCATTTAGCCGGGTGGGCTGCCGCTGCGCCTGCTTATCGCTATCATGAACTGCCGCGAGGGAAACACATCGGTGGCGTAAATCGCACAGCCAACGCCTGCGTCACTGCCCTGTCGCCTTTTAAGCGGCAGCACACCCTGCTAGATACTGTGTTCGTTTGTACAAGAAACATTTGGGAGCGCTGCAATCACGACGCGCAAGCGGGCATGCCACGTGGTAATTTTTTTTTATTTCGCGGGCATCTGCAGTAACCGGAAAAACACTATTGCCTAATAGATAGAAAGTTAGAAACTGTCTAATCGGACGTTTTGTAAATCGCTCTACAACTTTCTAACTGGAATTTTTCGCCTACATTCGTTGCTTTAGAAGTTGGTTAATTAATCATGACTAATTATGCAATTAAGCAGAATACCAATAAATAGTGTGACTTACTCCGTACAATAGACAGCGACATGCATTCGGTCGCATCGTCTTAGAGTGCGTCGGCATATTTTTGAACTATGGCTAAAGTTAGCTAGGACACCCTGTATATCAGCCGCCTAAACAAAACGAAAAAAAAAAAAAAAAGAACTGTTGCTGATTACCTGCTCTATGGCGAAAAGCTGCAGCCAAATTTCGGCTTTAGCGTCGCTACCCTATCTTTATTGCGGTGTTTACTCGGGCACTCGACCACAGATGCTGCGACTCAGTGGACATGGCAGTCTGCATGAGTCGAGGGTTCAATTGCCAGACCCGACGGCCACATTCCGATGGAGGCAAAAAGCAAAGACGCTTGTATGGTCACATTTGGGTGCACGTCACGAATCCTCAGGTGACAGAATTCATGAACAGCCCTCCACGAGGATATTCCTCACGGCCCACTGCTGCACTACCTCCCCCGTATACGGGGTCGCCACCCATAACTACCGGAGGTTAACGTTCCTGCCCCGCGATAAGGTAATTTCTCTTTAAGCACCGCGACTCTGCGAATCAGCTCTTCCACTTTGCCTCTTACCTCAACGAATGTCGCGTGTTCCTTGTTTGATAACATGAAGTAATGTGTTAGTCCCAGCTGGCCTGAGGATTCCTAATTTACATTCCGGTCGTTTACGAACTCTTAGCGTATGCGCATGTCCACTGTACTGTTTCGTCGGCAAACGGTCCACGCGCCTTACGCTAACTGCACCACTGGCTTCGTTCCAAGCCACATCCGTGTCCACGCTCGCTCTTCCACCGCGAGCAGCTTCCCGTCGTGCTATCGCTGCTGCGATCGAGAAGCCTTAGGACGCCGCGTGTGCTCTCGAGGCGCCGCCGGAACACTTTGCACAATGGGATAACGAGCGGCTCGGAACAGCGCGCGTGACTAGGCGAATACGAAGCGAACGCTGTTGCTATACAGTTGCACAGTAGCTGCGGGAACAGTGAATAGCCACCATCATGGCGGGGGTTACGCTTTAGAGAAGCGTGAGCTGACTAGCAAAGAGACCATAACATTAAGCTTCGCAATGCAGGATGCTTGGGAGGAGGAAGTGAGTCCACTATGCACGCAGAGACGAACATCTATCTATCTATCTATCTATCTATCTATCTATCTATCTATCTATCTATCTATCTATCTATCTATCTATCTATCTATCTATCTATCTATCTATCTATCTATCTATCTATCTATCTATCTATCTATCTATCTATCTGTCTGTCTGTCTGTCTATCTATCTATCTATCTATCTATCTATCTATCTATCTATCTATCTATCTATCTATCTATCTATCTATCTATCTATCTATCTATCTATCTATCTATCTATCTATCTATCTGTAAATCAATCAATCAGTCAATCAATCAATCAATCAATCAATCAATCAATCAATCAATCAATCAATCAATCAATCAATCAATCAATCAATCATCGTTTTCTTAAGGCTTATATTCGGCGTTTTAAAGATTATTCACGTCACTTCATTATATCAGCAATACAATTTTCTGAGGCGACGGCCTAGCTCTCATTACTGTTAACTTTAAAGTACGAGTACGCTCTAAAATGAGCAAACACCGCAGCTCACGGAGGTTCGTTTGATAACGGATGATTGGAAGAACGGCTATTAGTGGATGGTACACAGGGGCCGTCATCGGCGTAAACAGTTGCGGCGTATAAGCTGCTCTTCAGCTTACATAAACCATTAGCATCCGCATGTTATTCAGGCGGGTGTTCAAAGTTAAGCTTTATGTTTTTTTTTTAATTAAGCCAGCACAGGGAGACACGCGAAGACCGCCTATGCAAATAAGTTATGTGGCCAGAGGGACACAAAGTGAGATGATAATTATCGCTGTCAGCAGCCCACTGAACTAATATCGAATAATAATCTTTTTTTTGACTGCAGTAAGCGGGTATCTTTGTAATCAAAAGTTAGAGGCAGTAATGGTTCTACACGGTATCAGTTGGAAGAATTCTTCTAGCGTGTCTGCGCTCCGAGAGATCCGACCCCAAATTTTAATTGTCGCTCGCATGATTACGCATGCAAGAGAGTGAGGCCCGGGACAAAGCTCCTCCCTGATGTGACGCGGCTTTTGCGTGCGGCGTTTAGTCTGACAACGGGGCGTAGGCATAGGCAAAGATGGTAACTGTTCCCCTTCCTCTCTCGGATGTCCAAATCAAGATATGACAGCGCGGTGTGCCGTGCATTTGTTGCTCTTGATTTCAATACAACTTACAATACTTTGAAATCAGCAGTCACATTATTTGCGTAGCCCAGGCGAGGACCATGCCCGCTCGTCTAGTCACCATTACGCACGCGCACTGCCCTCCGGCTTCTCCGCTCGCGCCATCACCTCGGCATGGCAGCTGCCGCCATTGTTCCAGGCTGCGCCGTCGCGTGTCACAACGGCGGTTCCGGGTTCTTCGATTTTTTATTTAATGATAATAATAATAATAATAATAATAATAATAATAATAATAATAATAATAATAATAATAATAATAATAATAATAATAATAATAATAATAATAATAATAATAATAATAATAATAATAATAATAACTAACAAATTTGCGTAAAAAGGCAGAATAGCGACACAAAATATGACATTCAGTATAACACTGGATGAATAAAAAATATACAGTCCAACAGTACATGAATCGCAAAGTTTTGTGCATGAGTTCAGTACTCGTACGCATATGTAAAGCCAGATATTTTGAACAGCCAAAACACACAACACATGTATACACTGCTAGTACAGAACAGAATTACACATATTGCGTAAAAGTTGAGATCACCGCATAAACCAGTTATGAACCATGAACAACATTTATTTTACTCATTTAGCGTATTCGGATCATCTGAAACTTAATATTTTCCCAAAATGTTGGTGTCCTCTAAAAACGTTTTCAGAGCAAGAAGTTCTCTTTCCTGAAGGCCCTCAGTTGGACATGGGCCAAGTATCTTTTTTAGAGTGAATGGTCTTCTGTCTAATATAAACAAATTTGCTTGCAGTACCCTTCTTTGTGGATTGTATTTCGTGCACTTGAGAAGAAGATGATGCACATCTTCGTCTGGATGGCCACAAGAACACTGCGGACTAGAGACACGTCTTATCCTGTACAAGAAGTGTTTCGTAAACGCAGTACCAAGACGCAGGCGGTTTGCCAATGTTGCAAATTTTCTGTTGTCTCTTAGATTTTCCGGCATTGATAATATTATACATGGGTCTATAAAGTATAACTCCGAGTTCTTAGTTTGCGTATCAAACTAGGTAGTTTCGCTGAGGCGACAGGAAATCTGTCTCAGGAGCAGACGGACTTCACTACGCAAGAGGGGAAGAGTGGTTGTCTCTGCGTTATTGTGCGCTCGATTCGCAGCTGCGTCCGCTGCAGTATTACGAGGAATATTGCCGTACCCAGGTATCCACTGAAATGCAATTACGTGGGTCATTGCGCTTGCTTTTGTAAGTTTTTTGAGTGTCTCATATAATAGCAAAGTGTTCAAAGAATTTTTCTTATTGCCCTGTAGTAATGTGAGAGCGGCTTGCGAATCGTAAAGATAACCCATTTTTGCGAATGCTTTTCTGATGTTATGAAACGCAAAGCACACAGGATTTCCAACAGTTCTGCTACGGTGGAAGATGTCTCCGGGGATAATGTAAATGTTTGCTCTAGCGCTAAATGTGGAATGACGAATGCTGAAGTCGAGGAATTTTTGTGCCACGAACCATCTGTATAAACGTGGATGTACTAGGGATATGAGTACATTTGGAAGAGTGCCAGTTGTTGTGCGGCTACTATGGACATGCCTCTCTTAGATATAACTCCGTCAACCGATAATTCTATTTTAGGACATGTTAACATCCAGGGAGGGTAACTAATATCCACTTTGCATTATTATTATTATTATTCGACCTATGCGGGATCGAAAGATTTTGTCGAATTATCCGAAAGGTCGAAATAACGGTGGCTAAATGAACGAATTGAAATCCTTTTTTTTTGTTATAAGTATTCAGTAACGCCTTTTTTCTCTTGATGCGTCACTCAAAAAGCATGCGGCGAAGAACACAGCCTCAACGTTGGATTGAAAAGAAATCTTCTGAAATTTCTGAAAGGGCGAGTAAAAAAAAGGTAGCTTCACTTATATTGTAGCAGTAGCGTCGTCTGCTGATTTCTTGTGTTTTCAAACCCTTGGTAACCCCAAGCTGCGCGCACGAGGGGCCGCCAGTGAGGATCGCTGGGAGTCAAATCAACCGAAAAACCACGCGTTTGAACTAAACGATTTTGCATTTCATAGCAATGTATTGTTTCACACCGTAGGAACTTAATTTCTATGACTTCGAATTAAGCGAGAAGTCGAATTAACCGAGATGAGGTGAAATGAAGGGGATTCCACTCTAATAATAATAATAATAATAACAATAATAATAATAATAATAATAATAATAATAATAATAATAATAATAATAATAATAATAATAATAATAATGATGATGATGATGATGATGATGATGATGATGATGATGATGGAAGAAGGTAGAAGACAGAATCCGCGCCATTAATTCTAAGATCGGGGAAATGCAGGAGGAAACTGTCTGGCGGATTCCGTGGTGTGCTGTGCGCACACGTCACAGGCGCGACTGCAAAGGACGGCACGAGTTTCGCTAAGCGCCGCCTGCTTTCCGCACTGAAGCGCCCGTCTTTCTTAAGTGGCTTTTATCTAGACTCCTAAACTGGCACGGGCCGCTTCCTAGGACGCCAGAGCACGCCGCGAGATAAGGCGCTTGCTTCGCTGCGGCGCTATTTTTGCGCCACCGTATTGCCGACGTCGAGCCTGCAAGGGGCCTTTCTGTTCATCGGCTCATTTAACGGACCATTCCGTTGTGTGTGTGTGTGTGTGTGAGTGTGTGGGTAGAGGGGAGGGGATGAAGGGGGGGGGTGAGTGGTATAGTGCTAAATAAAAAGGTAGTTTGTCTGCAACGTGGCCTTTGGGACATGGCGGCGCTACCAACTGTCGCACCTCCCGATCTCGGAGGTCATGATCTGGAGCACAAGGTTTCATACCAATAAACGTCCGACTTCAGACGCCTCGTTAGATGTCAGAGAAGCGCAGAGCACCATTAATTTTGAACGAAGACTCAGAAACATGGGTATCGAAATAAATGGACTGCTAGAATGCACAAATATCTGCACCTGAAAAGCGAATGGAAGAAGAGGTCAAGAAAGTTGGCAACCAAGTACAGGGTAATCGAAAGAGCCATTAGAAAGAAAGTGAGAAAAACAGAGACAGTGAAGTGGATGCAAAGAATGGAAACAAGAAATACCATGGAGATTTACAAGAACATGAAGAAAGAAAGTAAAAGGGGAATGTGTATGATAACGCGAAGGGATGTGCCTTGCTGTTTCAGGCTTTAACTTATTGCCTTAGGACAAAAACACACCGGAGCAAAAACACACCGGAGCTACAGCATGTGCATGCTGTAGCGAAAATCCGGAGACCTGTCAGCACACCCCAATGGAATGCGATGGGATACACCCAGTGTGACCCTAGGTAATAGAGAGTTTTAGCTTAGTGGACGCAAGCGGCTTGCGTACGCAAGAACCAGGGTCCACGAAACTGCGCATGCGCAGACCCCTACGTCTGGGTCTGCGCACGCGCAGTACCGTCGCCCCTAGTCTAAAACTCTCCTATGTACACCTTCCAGAAGCGCTTGGATTTAAAGTGGACGGACGCATCAACCGTTCAGCAGTCGAGATGAGCAAGAGACGTTTATAGCATTGTGCGGAAAAAGGCAGGGAACAGATTGATACGACTGGATCCTCTACAGCCATGTGTAGTGGTACAACGTAGGTAGAGAAGTTTTGAGTGCGAGAAAAAAGATTAGAGAGATGTATACAAAAATGCTAGAATGAAAAGCATGTATAGCATACCTGAGTAACTCAAGCAGGCAGCTGACTAACACCGTCCCGTCTCAAAAGGGATGCCAATAAATCATCATCATCATGGTTTGGTTTGGCTTTCCTTGACTGATGGCTCAATACGACACAATACGACACAAACGACACAATACGGTATGACGAGACCCATGGTCCCTTTAACAACATTAAGTTAAGTAAAAATGAAAGAGATAAACACAAACCTAAATGCATTGAAATGCGCAACGTTCTACAGACGTACGGACAGTACAGCATTTATTACAAGTAACCACCATATGTCTAATTGGTCATAGAATATCTTGTATGACAGTGACTAATCTTATTTAGTCGTTCAATTATATTGTTTGATGCTATATTGCATAGCGCATTAAGAATAAATACCGAGGGTGTGCATTAATGCCCACATAAAATAATTTATATAGAGGCATGGGTTCTTGAAAGTGGTGAAATTTATTTCTTCTCAGGAAATTCAGTGGTAAAGTGAATTGCCTGTGAATTCAAAACACTTAACGATTCCAATGAAACGTTGCAAGTCTGTCACTCAGGAGAATTGAGAGAATACAAATAAAAAAGGAAAAAGAAGCGGATCTTTAAGCGAAGCAGTGCCAGAGTAACATTAATGCACTGCTCACGGCCCGCACACTGCTTGGCTACCTGAACGACCGTAGCGTCATGCATATGAGACTCAGTGGTCTCGAAGCTGCTGATCTTAACGGGCGCATACGGCCACCATAAGGCTACCACGATGTAGACAAATATTAATCATGACATTTGAAGCAAAATCGCATCCAGCCTTCTTTTAGTGTGTAATATAGTTAACAGGAGTCAGTAACATTATTTTTAAACACCGCACTTTGCTTCCGTAGTGCGCCATGGCCTCCCCTGCTGTATTTTACGAAACGTTCATTTCTGGTAGACTAAGAAAAACATCATAAAACGCAATATTATGCGAGTAAACTCGAGATAAAATCTTTCATTCAACATTCATTATATATATATATATATATATATATATATATATATATATATATATATATATATATATATATATATATATATATATGTGTGTGTGTGTGTGTGTGTGTGTGTGTGTGTGTGTGTGTGTGTGTGTGTGTGTGTGTGCGCGTGTGTTGCACAGAAATACACTGACAATCACGTGATTTTCGATAATCAAAGTCCGACATTTTGCACGGAAACTCATTGATCTGGTATTGTTCCAAAGTTGCGTAATGGCATGCCACATACTGACTCGGCCAAAGGGTATCCGAGCAGTCGGTTTTGAGCACGAGTAGTGGCAAACACTGCTACCATGAATGTATACATCACAATTAGTGCACGGTGATTGGCTGAGTTACTGAAAGCAGACGTGACGAAGATGTTATGCTCCTGTTTCCGTTGGAACTATTTTAACGTCGCGCATAGAAAGTGAGTACACTGACAGAGCGTGCGTCAAACCATAGCACCTGCTGCGTGTCGTCAGGGGGATCATCTTGGTTACAGCGAAGTTCGCCTATTAAGAACATTGTTGTTCTATGCTCCTTAATTGCAGTTTCGGTCTGTTCTGCTTCCCTTTAAACGGCGACCTCTGCTCCAAAATAAACAGTACGTACGCTGCCGTCTGGACCTCTTCCTGCGGCCTCTGCGTCCGGATGTCGGACACCGCCAATACGTTGTGTATAAACGTGACTCAAATCCATCGATCCAAAATGCATTCCTAGGTTGACCGAGAAACCAGTTTGTAAGCACTCGTTCCTTGTGCGCGAAGATTTCACAGTCGACCGTCCGTTTTGCGAAATCGACACGTCAGCACATCTGTCGAGCGGGCCGAGTCTGCCAGGCCACCACCCTGCTGCTGACATCTTAAACAACCAGCCGATTCACAATATATGAATATATGAGTAGTTTTAGAGGCAGAGCGGGAAGTTTTGTTCAAAATAAATTTTTCAGATTGGTATGAGTAAGTGGTGCTATCTTACGTGCCAAAGCTGAATATGTCCTTTGAGGAATTGGAGGGCTCTGGTGAATTATTAGTGATCATTTGTGATTTGACCATCTGTGATATATGTATATATATCTAGCATTTGGTCCATCGGAACATGGCCGCAGAGGCCGGAATTTGAATCCCTGACATTGTGCGCATAAAGATATAGCGAACGCTATATACTGAGAAAACGCCACAGTGCAGTCTTCCCAAATGAAGTTCTGACTACCTGTGCTCAATCTGAGAGCTGAGTAATGTGGTAAAAAAAAACCATGTCTTCGAGTCTATCTATCGCTGACAGGCTGAATGAGCTTTCAATCTAACCTGTCTATTAATTTACCAGAAAGAGCCGCTTCAAGCGAAGAGTAACGACTGTAGAAAGGCATTCCGCATTTAAAGTGTTACTGAGGCAAATCACCGAGGCAGCCATACAGACTTGCCGCTTTTCGATATAGAAGCGTGTTCTCCCAAGCCTATGAATATTACATAGAGCAGTCAGGATTATTAGGATTAGAAACGAAAAAAGAAGTCAAGCACCGTTGTGCGTTTCGCTTTGTCATAGAGTTTAGATGTGCATGCTGCGGCTGCAGAAGTAAGCTGGCTAGCTGGTACACGAGACATGGTCCCGAAGAAAAAAATACATTTGCATTGAGTTGCCTATTGAGAATTTGGTAGCGCCAGGAGATGCATAAGCTTTGTCGAGAAACATTTGCGATTTCGCAGTGCTCACATGGAGACTACATGCTATACCAGTCGTGGAAGGCGCAGTGGCCATGGCGTTCTGCTGCGCAGCATGAAGTCGAGGGTTCGATTCGGCCACCGCGGCGACCGCGTTTCGATGGAGACGAAATGCAAGGAAAAAAAGAAAAACGAGAAAAAAAAGAAAACGCTCGTGTTTGCTTAGATTTAGGTGTCCGTTAAAGAAATCCAGTTGGTTAAAATTAATCCGGAGCTTTCCACTACGGCGTCTATGGTAGCACCAGTGTTTCTGTGAGACTTGAGATTCCACGAATCAATCAGAAAAGCAAGAAAGTTAAGATAAAGCGCGAAGGCAGCCTTGAGAAAACAGAAATGCGAACACATCTCTTTTTCTCTTTTCCTTTGCGCGTGGCAGCATAAATCGAGCTACTTAAGGTCTCGAATGGACAGGTTGCCAAAACCATGCTGTCGGAGAGGGAGGGACAAGTCAGAGCTTTGTGCGCAGTGTTATTGTAAAGGAGATGCTTTGTTTGTTTGCTTTTTCAGTGGAATCGCTCTCGCCATAACCTCATCGAAGGTGGGGGTGTTCTACCTCCGCTTACATAATGGTGCCGCTTTGTGGCGCCGGTATCGGCCCTGCCCAGCGGTAAGCGAGCACGGCGATACGCGACTTCGCGTCGGCGTTCATCTTAAACGACTGTATATATGCTGGGGAGATTACCGGTCTTCTCACATCGCTGCTGTCGTCAGGGAAATGCGTTCACTTTACGGAGACGCCTGACAATTATTTTGCGATACCGTGCCATTGCTACATACTTCTAAAGGGTGCTGAATCTCGAAAGGCTTATGATGACGTGCCGGATAATCCAATTCCACAGAGCAGGAGTTGCCCCGGACCTCTAACTCACAGGGTGCCACGAACTTTCAAAAGCATACCTGCTCTGGAGAACTTTAGGCGCGATTATTTTTTCTATCCTGCACTGGCGAAGTTCACGCCGACATAGTTCACGATTCGAAAGTTTAGTTCCTGTATCGACAGCATAATGGCGCCGCCCCGCCCAAAACGCGCTGTCACCGTGGCCGTTTCGGCCGCACTGTCAGCGCACGGCACGCCTCCTGCCGCACTGGTGGTCGAAGGCGTCGCAACCTCGAACCCGGCCGCAACTCAAATCCCAGTCGAAGCACACTGGAAGCGGACGCGTGTGGAACCGTCCCGTCTCACCTGCTACGCACGACCGCCACCAAGGATCCTCCTCCGGGTTGCGTCTATACTTCAGTGCACACCACTCAACCGCGGCTTTCGAAGAGCTGCAACGATCCGACAGCGCGCACAGATTGAACGAAGGTTTCCGCGCGACGCGTACTACAGTAGTTAGCGCTCGTGTATACCGTGGCGTCGCGCCGGGTACGGCTTTTTTCGCTCGCGGTGCAGACCGCGGTGGGAAGAAGGGGGGGTTCCAGGCGGCGCTGCACTGACGACAACGGCGCGGCGGTCCCTCTCCCGGGCGCGTGCTATGAATAGCAGTCGCGTCCGAGTCTCGCCCGGCGGGCTCTTTTCCTCCCCCGCCGGTGAAGCCTAATTTGGCCCGGCCGAACTTGAGAACCAAGACGTCGTCAGCGAGTCCAGGGGAAGACACCACCGGTCCCCCGGAGGCGTATAGCCGTCAACTGCGGCGCTGTACGCCGCCCAACCAACTCGAAATCCTTGCTGTGTGGCGCACAGCGAAAGCTTACGCCACGCTAACTTCTGTGTCGCGATGCAGTGCTGTCGTTAAAGTCCCGGAGGAAAATCTCGAAGTCGGCGCTTTGACAGCGGAGGGACGACGCCCCGCTGTTCCCCCTTTCCCGGCGTCTCCGTGTGCCTATCTGTCCTGCACTCCCTTTCTCTCGATGGTTCCGCCTCTGCTTGGTCCGAGAATAACGGAGATGGTGAGGGGGGAAACTCAGAGGATTCGGCGGGACCACGCGTCAGCAGCGACGACGCCTGTCAACGTGAGGGGTCCAGTGAGAGAACATACTGCAAAGCAATCACAGCAGTCAAGGAATAGCGCTGAGAAGGAACACTGCGACTGAGAGAGCTCACTGATGCTCAGAGGCGAAGTGTCAACACCTCGTAGACGTTTCGGCTAGTAGGTGCCGTCTATGCTCCCGTAGCGTCAATACCATAGTCGGGATCTTGCGGTAGGTGAGACCATTAGTAGCGCACTGGTGACGTAGATGGTGCTCAGGATAGTTATCGCGTACGCTTATTGGCATACGTCATTATCCTCCGGGGCTTCCATGTACATTTTACGACTGGGTTTGCAGATGATACACTTTTTTCTTTCTTTAATTAAAATGGCACCAGTATCCGAAAGTAGATTCAAAGCCATCTATAGAAGAACAGTGTTCTGTTCCACAATAAATCATAGTAGAGCAGCGAAAGACTATGAAACAATGCATGCACAAAGACTCTTTCAGTTCACTGAAGGCAACTATGAAGTTCCCGAATAAGCCTCGATATGTATCTTGGGGGCATTTGCATGGAACCAGGTTTCATATCGGCCCCGAAATTAGCTTCTTTGCATCTCTTCGCGTGTATGGTCCGATTCAATATGGACAATGGACGACCCCTGAATATTCCTGGGCCTGACGCCCTAGAAAGCTGACAGTTCTTAAAAGTTTCATAGGCCACTGACGAAAGAGCATATGGTTAAAAGGGTTTCTAGTATCTTTCAGACAATGTAACAGGAAAAGCGATACAGTGATGTATGCAAAGGTAGTGGGCGACGAGACGACGCGGTAGCTTTGTAACGACAAGGTGTTTTCACCTCTGTGACAGCTAGTAACATCTCTAACGACAGTTAAAGATTACACGAAAACCATAAAGTACGGACGTTTTATGTTTGCCATCCTTCTCGTCATCTATCATTTTATCTCTCTTTCCTAACACCGTATAGGTCTGCCTGAGATCAAATGCCAAGAAGAACCTGCGCCTTAGCACTATGCCTTAACAACTGATATTGCTTTGACATCGTGCACTTCGTGACGTTTTTCACGCATTCCTGCCTCGCTCACGAAAACAAGTGTTTGTAATCGAACACGGCTTCAAAAGTGCCGCTTATAGCGAATTTCGCATCATTATCTTTTCGTGCTTGGGTGCGTCATTTCGTGTAGTGAGTCATTTGCAACCTTCACAAGAACCGCGCGAGAAAGAACATCGGCGTTTGGTGCGTAGCCAGCAGCCTATTCACCCTCTCCCCCTTCTTTTTGTCTCTCTTTCACTCTTATTTGCTAGCGCTGCTCGAATCCCGCCCTGCCTGTGTCAGATTTAGCGTGATCGCGGAGACGCGTTCAATCTCGCTAGCGTAAACAGTGCGAGGTACCACGCCAGATGCAGCTTGCCTCTCGGAGTATTGCGGTGACATGGCTTGGAGGAAGGACGGTGGAAAGAGTCGAGGTGGAGGAGGCACGTTTATATTTTGACTCTGGCGTCCCCGCGCGTGTTCTTTATGGCTGGGCGCTCCCGTGTTATGTGTATATACACTCCCGTACCTCCTCCCCGTGTTGCAGAGACGCCTCTCTGCCCGCCGACGCCATATTTATTCTTTCGCGTTTGCGAAATTCACAGCGTAAACTGCAGGGCATTCCTGCGCCATCCCGCAGAAACAAGGGCGTGATTCGATTTCTCAAATGTATATCCAACTGTAAACAAGACAGACGCATGGGTCGCTTTCTCTGGTCCCCTAAATGCCAGCGGTAACTGTCTGCCGGTGTGATTCGTAAGCGAGACGTAAAAAAACAGCATAGTGCAAGCATGACTAGGAAGCGAAAAGAACACTTGAACACACGCACATGGCTATGTGTATGTGTGTAAATGCGTTTTTCTCGTATCTGCGTGTTATTTTCACTGCATTAGTGTTCCGAAATGGCATAACGAAAAGCCTGCGTCGTAATCTTAGCCAAATACAGGTACAGTCACGCGCCATCGCCAGCTCCACCGCTCGAATGCCTGTCTCATGATGTTCATGCGCGGCAGCTTGTGTAGGTGTAACTGACGACAATATTTTACGCCGGTAAAATTGAGAGTTGTATCAATAGTAATTAACCGCCTTCCTACGTAATAATTTCCTTATTTAGCGTAGCTAGACTGTAATGGCATCAGTACAGTTGTTTCTAAAGTCCAAAATACCGAAATCAGGCTAGCAAGAGTTTGTGCTGTTGACACTACAGCAAGCACTCAGTAGCAAAATTTTATAAGTGCTGAAATTTCGGCATATTTAGTGATAAAAATTTTGGCCGTCGCTTTGCGCCTATGAGTTCGTGCTGCGTTGATCTAGAAGACATGGGGCGTCGGGCTATTTGTCCATGTCGCATGGGGTGCAACAAAGTAGGCGACGCGGAAAACTTCATCTGGCCTTGCCAGATGCCAGAGTCAGAAACGAAAACAGAGGGACGGTAACGCAAAAACTTCTTGTAAAACCGCCAGAATAAAAACGCAGGTTACCGTATTTACTCCCCTGACCTGTATCCTCCACGTCGCTCCTCATAACCGTCTTTGTCCTCCCCCATCCACTTCCCTCCTCCGTCTCTTACACTCTACCTTTGCCTGTATAGATTTCTACCATTTCTTTAGACCCTTCATTCTTTGTCCACAAGCCTTCCAACGCGTCAGAAAAGTTAAATCGAGTGGAAGAAATTCTTGTTGCGTGATACCTACCGTGAGACGGGCAGGATGACTGCGAGGGATGACATAACCATCCCAGACAAACGGCTCCCACCCCGTCACCCGCTTTAAAGCACGACCGAAAGCACCACTAAGCTTTCGCACTGAAAGGAGAGAGAGAGAGAGAAACAGACAAAGTCGTGGCAAAATGGCAGTCCGCCAGTGGGTCCCGCGTAGCCTTGCTCCCTCAGAAGCTTGCGTCACTGGAACCATCGTTGTTCCTCCTTGCGCCCCTGCGAAATCAACGGTGTATCGGTGTGTCTTCGACGCAGTTAGCCTGTCACGACGACAACTGGGCTCGGAAAGAAGGGCGCTCTATCCTTCTCTAGAGAATTTTCGTCTTTCACTCCGAGAATAGAGCGACGAAAGAGAATAGAAAGAGCAGAGAGAGAATAGAGCGACGAAAAAACACGTCGGCAGCGGCAGCGGAAATCCCAGGGACGCTGGTTTCTTGGCACAGCTCAGGGGCGTTGAAGAAAGCCGGCTTCTCAGGGTGCGTCCTCAACGAGGTCGTTAAGTTTGACGCCGCTCGCCCGCTTACCGTGCGTTTTGGTGCGCGGCGCTGATTTATTGCCTACGTGCGGGCCGGTAAAAACAACGCCCGTTCTGTCTCTCGATGCATTCTTTGCATAACCAGCGTCGTCCAGACGCGAGTGGTTGAGAAAGAAAGAAAGAAAGAAAGAAAGGAAGAAAGAAAGAAAGAAAGAAAGAAAGAAAGAAAGAAAGAAAGAAAGAAAGAAAGAAAGAAAGAAAGAAAGAAAGAAAGGCAAAGGCGGCGAGTGCATACAGCAAGCAAGAAGAATAATCAAAACTGCAGTATTCATCACAAATCGAAAAAAAAGAATACCGTTTAAGAAGGGTATCGAGTAGCGAAACACAGCCACTCCAAAGCTATTCGTTGCATGCTCGGAAGAAGTATTCAAGCCGTTAGACTGAGGTAGATTATGTGTGAAAACCAACGGGGAACGTCTCTGCGTTTTACAGATTGCATTGTCCTTTTCAGCAAAGCGGGAGATGACTCGCAGCAAATATATAAAGAGTTCAACCGGCAAACTCATTAGAGATAAGTTTGAGGATTAAGATGCAGAAGTCTAGGGTACTGTTCGTGGCAAGAGAACGAGAATTCACGATTGGTGGTTGAGGTCTAGATTGTGCGGAAGGATACATTCAGCTAGACCAGTTACTCACAGAGGACACAAATGACTGCCAAAGGATAAATTAGTAAAAAGAAGAGAAAGGCCAACTATAGTAGCGTGTTGTTTCACGAAAGGCAAGATACATATCATGAGTTCCTAAAATTACTTAGCAATGATTATTGTTGGAGCGGTGAACAACTAAGACTCACGCTAGAGATTCAGATGCGTCAGCACAATACATATCTGTAAAATGCTTACTGTAAGATCAATCAATCAATCAATCAATCAATCAATCAATCAATCAATCAATCAATCAATCAATCAATCAATCAATCAATCAATCAATCAATCAATCAATCAATCAATCAATCAATCAATCAATCAATCAAACAATCAATCAATCAACAGCAATCAAGAAAAGTTCCAACCTCTATTTGTTTTATTTTTGTTGTTGTTTTTTGTGTCCATGCCCCCTGTGCCCGATTGTTTGAAAACATACACCTCGTCTACATATACAAACGCCTGGCTGGCTTATAACAACTCTGACCGTAAAAAAAAAAAAAGAAAATAAGTCAAGTGAAAGCAAGCTTTTTAAACGGTTCCGTTCTGCGTGCTTCGGTAAGCGGGCAGGTGCGAGAAGATGCAAATTTCTACGTCACGTTTCTGTGGTCACGCGACGACTTTTTGGCTGGCGCACGCGGACGGGGCCCCCCCCCGCCGAGGAGGGCAGCTTTCGTTCGGGGCGGCCAAGGCCTGCACGCCGGTTCGGCGAATCGCATCTCCATAACGACGCGGAGCCGTGGCGCAGGCGGGAATCGCAATTACGCGCCCGCGCGCGCGCTACGTAGCATGTGTCGTCTATCGTATGCGCAGCAGGACGAATTCGAATGTATTGAAACACCGCTTGCAGTGAACAAAACCGTTCGTATCCGGTTGAATTTTCGGACTTTATCGGCTCCCTAATTTTATCCTCGTGATGGCAGCATACAGCGTGCATCGACCCGAGGAAAGGCCTGGTCGCATGTTTTTTTCAGCAGTATTTTTATCAACAAACAAACAAACAAACAAACAAACAAACAAACAAACAAACAAACAAACAAACAAACAAACAAACAAAAAGGGTCTTGCTCTGCACTGAGCCTATTTAGTCCTTCATTTTAATAATTTAATTTTTTTTCAGTATATTTCGTTTGATTCTAATCAACGAATATTATCAAATGTTTGAATTTTACATTTCTTCTGCCTTATTTTTTTTCGAATAACCGGTTATTGGCCAATCCCCTCGAATGGTTATGTGCCATTAACTCCAAGGCTTTACATCTACAGCGTATGTACGCTTTTGATCCGTTCAAGCATATAGCTGAGGCTTCAGAATCTATTTTGGGACAACTATTGATGCCTGAACGTAAGAGGGAATATTCTAATTCAAGGCTGTGACTATAAACATAGGAACTGTTGTCTTTCTTGTTTCTTTTTTTTTGTGCTTTGAAGGTTTCGTACTGTGCACGGTATTGTCCAATACATTGGACATCATTTATTTATGCGGGTTTTCTCGCCGAGTGGGAAGGGCGCTCGTCACACAGGTATACGTTTATCTAAGTTTATACTGTTACAAGCTATAGCAAATGCTCAAAAATGCTTTTAGGTTATTAAAATACACAGGAAAATATGCCTAACCTTATTCAGCTTTCACACCGGCGCCCCAGAGCGATTGTCTCAGCATGTCTGTACGTTGAATGAGAAACGAGCCAGACACTGCGCCACCAATGGCTTCAATTTAGGCACCAGCTGGCACGTATGGCCGCTTTTTCAACAGCTGTTATGCAGTGTTATAGCATCTAAACATAGCTATAGAAAAAAGATCACGCAGAAACTCCTCTGGGAGTTGCCTAAGTGTGTGTAAGCATTGTGCCACTTGCTCATCTCTACGCAGCCCGGTGTCATTATGAATGTTATAAAACATGATACGGCGAGTACAAACGACAGCGCTGCCGCGACACCAACTGGTGCTGACGGCGCCGCAAGATCCATTGATGACGCAAGCAAAGTACAGCAGGTGGCGGCGCCAGGTGCGCTGATGACGTTCTGATCATTATAATCGTTATCGTTCTTTAGCATCTTATTCATCCGCGTCGAACCGTTATGAACCGTGAGTAAACGTACCCATGAAAGCGATATGCGATACCGACAAGGAGTACCGACAGCTGATAGCTTCGCGCGCTGTGCTCTCCCCACTTGGCGTTGAAGAGTGACACGCGGGCCCGTGTCTTGAAAGCGATCTGCGAAACTGACTGAATGCGGCGTGTGCCGAGAGCTCCGTGAGCGCTGTGTTCTCGTCGCTTCGTTGGCGTTGAAGCGAGAGGCAGCACGAAGATGAATTCGCTCGCTACTGCGGGCGCTATCTTTAAAGCGGTCCTCTTACGGGACGGACGGACGGACGGACGGACGGTTTTCTCGTTGGGTAAGCATAGAAATACGCATTTAAATTCCGCTCTACGAATAAACAGTTGAATTTTTGCCGCTCGCTCTGTTCTTTCTTACTCCCTCCTACAAAGTCTTTGTTTCCACGTCGCACTAATATGTACACCCTAGAAGAGTTTACCCAGCTATACGGCTGTCGTAGGTTGCGGATATTGATCACCATGTTCGCTTAGAACAAGAAGGCCTTTTTTTAAAGAAAGCTTTTTAATGCAATTAGCATTCTTCCCGGTGTCTCTCTTTGCCGCCTTGGGTTGTGCCATCTGGGGACTGTTGGTGACTCGGTGCTGGCGCCCGTTATTGCGAATGGGTCGCAAGCCCCAAGGGTAGCGTTGGCCTGGCGGCCTGGGGCACTGGAAGCATCCGAAGGTCCCGGCAAAGCATGAGAAGACTGGTAACAGAACAACTTGTTTATTCTAACATAGCAAAAGAGCGGCCGGTCAGGTCGACCGAAGTGGAGAGACGGGAGAGCACGTAACTCAACAGTACAAATCGGAGCCTCTCTCCTGGCGTCCGGGGGCAGCTGCTCTTATACTCTCGGCGTCGCGGGCCAGAAGGAAGGTCACGGGATGAGCCCACGCGACGGCGGAGCATGAGCCCACGACGGCGCGCACGGTCGAGCCGAGAGACATGGTGAGCCGAGTGTAGTGACGCATCGCCAACCCGCCGACGGACAGACCTCCTGGCACCTCACTTGGGGAGCTCCGCTCCCCGGCTGCCGCGCTTTGACAAGCGTGGGCACACACACACACACGCACACACGAAGACACGTGGCACTGAAACACGCCTGGACACGCTTGGCGGGTAGGCGTTGCGGCGGCGTCGAACGGGCCAAAATGTCCGCCGCTTTGAACAAAGCCCCGGCGTCCGTTGCATCCGCGCCGGCATTACCGCGCGTTGTAGGCGAAACGTAACAGACCGCCCCGCCGGGGGAAGGAGATCCCGATGGTCAGGGGACTGCATCCGCTGTCCGGAGGGATGTCGCTCGATGATGCTCATAACCGAAGTCGGGCGTCCTTTGGCGTTTCTTGAGCGCAGCGCACAGAGAAGGCCTCGTTCTCACGTTCAGGTTCACACAGGACACTGCAAAGTGACTTCGGGAGAGTTGACATTTTTGTTCTCGTTTCCGGCAAGCGTTAGAACCACGCCTGAAAGTCAACCGCTCAGTCAGCAAGCACGGCACAACCCTCACTAAGCCCTGCCAGGCTCTTTCCCCTTTTATACTGCTGCCTAGTTCCTTACAGTAGTTTAGCAGCACTCAGAACGCGTCCACCAATCGGAAAATTGCACTAGAAAGCACATCATCACTTTGAAACACTACACGAAAGCAATAGGTTAAAATTCCTGCCTCAGGAAGAAAAACATCAGTAACAAGCAATTTTGAGGCTGATTCCCACGTTAGGGGCTTCGACTTAAGCCATCGGCGTTACCGTTGAGACTCCCCTTTTTGTAACGCACCTCAAAGGAATATTGTTGCAAAGCGAGGCTCCAGCGCAGGAGGCGGCCATTTTTGGGAGAGATGGTCTGCAGCCATTGGAGAGGGCAGTGATCCGTTTCAATGATAAACCTCGAGCCGGCTAGGTAACATGACAATTTCTGAACGGCCCACACGATACACGCACACTCTTTCTCGGTGGCGCTATACGCCTGCTCACGACTCGTCAGCTTACGACTAGCATACAGGACGGGGTGTTCTACTTCTCCATTTTCCCGTTGGCACAGTACAACGCCCATGCCTCGCTCACTAGCATCACACTGAACAACGAACCCTTTTGTGTAGTCGGGCGATCGTAGCACAGGCTGGCTTGTTAGGGCGCTCTTTAGGGCGCTAAAAGCTCTTTCCTTTGTCTCATCCCAGACGAGTGTTTGCGGCTCTGTCTTTCTTAGAGCATCCGTCAAGGGAGCCGCGATATCAGAGTACCTGGGGATGTACCTCTGATAGTAGCCGGCGACACCCAAGAACGACCGAATATCGGTCTTCGTGCGCGGTTGCGGGAAGTCTCGCACAGCGGCCACCTTTATTTCAGAGGGGCGGCGACGACCCCGACCAATCACGTGTCCGAGGTAGACAACCTCGGCCTGTGCTAACTGGCACTTGGGAGCCTTGACTGTCAAGCCCGCATCGCGCAGGCGGGTTAGCACTGCCCGCAAGTGGGCCATATGCTCAGGCCAGGATGCGGAGAATATCGCTACGTCGTCTAGATACGGTAAAGCGAATTCTTGCTGTCCCCGCAACACTTTATCCATGAGGCTTGAAAAGCAGTATGGCGCGTTCTTCAAACCAAAACTCAAAACTTTAGGACGGAATGTCCCCATTGGTGAAATGAACGCCGCATACCTACTAGCCTCTTCTGTAAGTGGAACCTGCCAATAACCCCTGACAAGATCTAGGGTGGAAATAAACTGAGCGCTACTCACTCTCTCAAGGCGCTCCTCGATGTTAGGGATCGGATAAATTTGATCCTTAGTGATGGAATTAAGCCTGCGGTAGTCGACGCAAGGACGAGGTTCCTTGCCCGGTACCTCAACTAAAATCAAAGGGGAGGTATAATCACTCTCACCTGCTTCAATAACACCGAGCTGTAGCATTTTCTTTACCTCAGCCTCCATAATATCGCTCTGGCGGGGTGACACCCGGTACGCCTTGGATCGTACTGGCTCTGGGGAGGTAAGTTCTATGTCATGAGTAAGGACAGAAGTCCTACCAGGCCTCTCAGAGAACAGACCTTGAAACTCTTGTAAGAGCTGGTGTAGTTCGGTTCTCTGCTCAGGCGACAGCGATGCTTTACTTATTAAGTCACTAATGACTTGATCGGTGTCTTTCCTGTTCGTCACTGAGCCTAGTCCCGGAAGCTCGACCGGAAGCTCTTCGGGAACGTTTACCATCATGCACACCACTGCTTCCCGTTGCTTATAGGGTTTGAGCAGATTACAGTGGTAAACTTGCTGTGCTTTCCGCTTTCCTGGCAGACTCACCACGTAGTTAACGTCCGACAGTTTTTGAACAATCCGTGCTGGGCCCTCCCACTGCACGTCGAGTTTGTTCTTTAGCGATGTGCGCAATATCATGACCTCATCGCCCACCTCAAAACGACGGGCCCTGGCTGTCCGATCATAATAAACCTTGGCCCTCTGCTGGGCCTCTGCCATTGCTTCACCTGACAACTCCTGTGCCCTTCTTAAGCGTTCGAGGAGCTTAAGCACGTACTCTACCACGACTGGGTCGTCGCCCCTGCCTTCCCATGATTCTCGAAGCATGCGAAGCGGAGATCGCAGCGAGCGACCGTACACCAGCTCAGCTGGCGAAAACCCCGTAGCCGCATGCGGCGCGGTCCTTAATGCAAACATCACTCCAGGCAGACACAGCTCCCAGTCAGTTTGATGTTCAAAACACAATGCTCTCAACACGCGCTTCATGACGGAGTGGAGCTTCTCAACGGAATTCGACTGGGGGTGGTGCACTGAGCTGTGTAACAGCCTTACCCCGCACCTTTCGAGAAAGGCTGTCGTCAAAGCGCTAGTAAACACTGTGCCTTGATCTGACTGGATTTCTGCAGGAAAACCAACTCGCGCAAATATGGACAGTAGTGCATTGACTATCTCAACTGAGCTGAGTTCTTTAAGCGGCACTGCTTCAGGGAACTTTGTCGCTGGGCAGATCACAGTCAAAATGTGTCGGTACCCCGCGGCTGTTACCGGCAGAGGTCCCACTGTATCAATAACGAGCCGTCTAAAAAGCTCCGTAATGATAGGTACCAACTTCAACGGCGCCCTCGATTTGTCCCCTGGCTTGCCCACCCGCTGACAGGTGTCGCATGTCTTCACAAAGTGGTCTGCGTCCCGAAAACACCCTGGCCAATAGTACTCTTGCAAGAGACGGTCCTTAGTTTTCTTAACTCCTAGGTGTCCGGACCACGAACCCCCATGCGACAAGCGCAACAGATCCTGACGATAGCATTGAGGCACGATCAGCTGATCGAACTCCACTCCCCTGCGGTCTAGATACTTCCGGTACAGGACCCCACCTCT
Source organism: Dermacentor andersoni (assembly GCF_023375885.2). NCBI lineage: Eukaryota > Metazoa > Arthropoda > Arachnida > Ixodida > Ixodidae > Dermacentor > Dermacentor andersoni. The sequence goes on from NC_092819.1 coordinate 26,292,061, forward strand.
TTCCACAAAGCGAGCATTTTTCTTGGCGATACCTTCCTTGATAATGCAGCGTATGTTTTCTAGGCTGCCATCCTTCTTTTGCTCGGCTATCAAAGCCGACCGGCTGACTTTTAGCAACCTGTTAAGTCCGTCTGACGTAGGCGCGATGAGCAAATCTGGAGACAGCTCTTCTAACTTTCCCGTGTCGGGATTTTCCTCTCCAGTATCTGGTGCCTTTAACGCTACAGGCTCAATTTTATTCAGTTCGGGCGTGCTCTGAATACCAGCTTGCTGCGCCTCTGACCCTTTCTCATCGTTCAACAACGTCGGCCCCGCAACTACCGCCTTTGCAGCGAGCTCCCGAACCTTCGATCTGGTTAAGGCCTGAACGCTAGCCTCACCAAATTTCGGTTTGCGCAACGACTTCAAATCCATGGCTGCTCTGAATGCTGCTTTCTCTACTGCCTACTATTGTCTTGCCGCAAACTAACCCGGCAGCAACGACAACCACAATTACCAGCTCTGTTTCTAACACTAACAAAAGCCTGGCAAAACTCAGAAGAAGAAAGTCCCGCACTCACCAAACCTCGCAGCCAAGAATTCAGCGCAGTCGTTCCGCTGCAGGCAACCAGTCATCACACAGGGCTCGTTGCACTGCTCCCGGATGGTCGTTGTGCTGCTCAGCATACAGTCAACCGCATCTCTTCGCTGCTGGCCTCCGTTGTCGCGATCTCACCGCTGGCAACCAGTTGTTGGGGACTCGGTGCTGACGCCCGTTATTGCAACTGGGTCGCAAGCCCCAAGGGTAGCGTTGGCCTGGCGGCCTGGGGCACTGGAAGCATCCGAAGGTCCCGGCAAAGCAAGAGAAGACTGGTAACAGAACAACTTGTTTATTCTAACATAGCAAAAGAGCGGCCGGTCAGGTCGACCGAAGTGGAGAGACGGGAGAGCACGTAACTCAACAGAAGAAATCGGAGCCTCTCTCCTGGCGTCCGGGGGCAGCTGCTCTTATACTCTCGGCGTCGCGGGCCAGAAGGAAGGTCACGGGATGAGCCCACGCGACGGCGGAGCATGAGCCCACGACGGCGCGCACGGTCGAGCCGAGAGACATGGTGAGCCGAGTGTAGTGAAGCATCGCCAACCCGCCGACGGACAGACCTCCTGGCACCTCACTTGGGGAGCTCCGCTCCCCGGCTGCCGCGCTTTGACAAGCGTGGGCACACACACACACACGCACACACGAAGACACGTGGCACTGAAACACGCCTGGACACGCTTGGCGGGTAGGCGTTGCGGCGGCGTCGAACGGGCCAAAATGTCCGCCGCTTTGAACAAAGCCCCGGCGTCCGTTGCATCCGCGCCGGCATTACCGCGCGTTGTAGGCGAAACGTAACAGGACGTAATCTCGGACTGCCACTTTCAGTGATATCACTTTCGTTGCACGCTTATTGGATGTTTGAGCAAAACCGGATGAGCGGATTGGATGGTAGAGCATTACGTTACGCGAAAGCGATATCATCGCCGAAAGGGATCGTCCGAGAATACGTCCCCTGGGTATAATAATAATAATAACTTCATGATAATAATAACAGCTTCTAAAACATATCACCAATTACGAACCCATCATACGATAAACTGCCAATCGCATTAACGTCGCCAATCATTTCCAAAGTATGGATGCGCCGCCAACGTTATTTTTACCTCGGATTCATTCCTCTGTCTGCAGTGTTGTCCCACAATTGCAACAAATGACTCGGCTTACATTATAGCGTGCAGAGTCAAATCACCTTGTGTCTGCGCTTACGCAACACCCTTTCCCTTCCTCCAACAACCTGGCATCTCAACCACCTTAATATTTTTTTAATATAGTCGTTGGATTTTGCAATCCTGGCTGTTACCTCACTACCCGCAAATGTTATCATGTCGTTGTTTAGGCATTAACTATTTTCAGTGCAACGATTTCAGTACCGCGCCGAGGGCAACGCAGCGTCTTGCACCCGGGTGTTCTTTTTTTCTCCAGATTGTGGTCGCTGATTTCTAAAAAAAAAAAAAGAAAGAAAAACATGATAAAAAGCATCCACTGTGTTCGCTTGCCAGGATCGTGCGACCTTGGCTTGTTTTTGTGGAGTGGCTCGCTGGAGCATTTGACGAAGGCATCACGAGCTGCATGGGCTGCTGTGTCGTGATACCGATCCAGTTGGCTTAGGCTCATAAAAATCGTTGCGCGTGCGCGCGTCAATTATGCGCGAATAATTTCCCAGCACGTTCTGCGGGCTGTTCTGTGACTCACCCACGTTCGATTATGGAGATGCAAGGCTTACGTTTTGCCCTCACGTTCGATCGTCGTTCATTCGTAAGGATGCGTTAGCCACTGGAGCTTACCTTCTAACAGAGGAATAACACTAATCTGTCAGGCACAGATACAACCCGCGCGCGACGACGTTGTACAACAGGCCGCTGCGCTGATTTATGTGTTTTGAGAGAGAGAGAGAGAGAGAGAGAGAGAGAGAGAGAGAGAGATGAACCTTAATGGCTGATTGTTCATTTACATAATGGTTGATTGTACATGTCACCTTGCACATTTTCACTTATACATTCGTACATTGCACACACTAAAGTGTACGAACTTTATTTTATTATGTCTCCGTTGTCATGAATACGCGCAAAAACCTTGTCAAGCCGTAAAAAAAGCAGCTTTTAGTTCTTGTCCAAGCGTTCATTTTTCGTAAATAAATGAATGCGAAATAAAGATTGATTGATTGAGATTGAATGAGAAAGGTGGAGAGGTTGACCTGAGGGAAAGTGCCTCCGGCCAGCTACTCCAGAAAGGGTTCGGGGGAACAACACGATGTGAGGAGGAGGGATGGCGGCGCAGTGAAGTTGATGGCGAGAGCTGAGCAGCATGGCTGTTTCTGTGCAACGCATACGGGCACGCTTCACAGTACATGCATCTTCGCGGCTGCAACTGCGTGGCCAGGAGGCTGTTTAAAGCGTGTATAGTTTTCGTAGTTGTTCGCACGGTTTGCATATTTAAACCAGAGAGTGTCGCAGCTGCAGGGCCTCGGTTGTTTGCTGTAGCATGATCTTGATGACAGAGCATGCCTCGGCGCGCTGTCGTCGTTCGTGCTGACATTCCAAGGTCCGTGCCCGCGGTGGCAGTCGTGGCAATACACTTTTAATTCGGGCTTGCGTTTCTTCTCGCTCGGCTCAATAACTGGAGAAGACCAACTGATGCCGATTCAATCTGCTCCTGCTGGGCCCGTGCAACTAAAGTCGGAAAGCTCTCGTTTGGACCTATAGCTTGTTAACGTCGACGACGCGACCGCCTCCTCCGGTGGTGCGTTTACGCTGTCGCTAGCTTGCGTGACGTACTGGTCTTTCTCATTCGATTCGATATTTCCACCTCTATTTTCTGTTTGGGGCAATCCTTGGATTTTGCCTTGGGTGGTCCACCGCAACTCGAGCCGTGACATACCTTTGTGCACAGTGAAAGAAATGGGTTTTAATGTCCAGAAGCAGGGGCTTTGAGTAATGCCATAGCGCGGGGCTTCGAATCGATTTAGAGCGCGCAGGTCCTTTAACACGCACCCTAATGCCCCCGAGTCTTTTTTGCATAACGCCCCCATCGTAATGCAGTCGGGCATCAAAACCCCGACCTCGCACTCGGCAATAGAAAGCCATAGTCGCGTGGTCATCGTGGTCACTACCACGCTTTCCTGACTCTCCCGTTTCATTCATTCATTCATTCATTCATTCATTCATTCATTCATTCATTCATTCATTCATTCATTCATTTATTTAGAAGGGTAGTTGTTTGGGCTCCTCGGTCCCTCGGTCCTGCTTCGCGCTGCACCACTTAGCATTCATTCATTCATTCATTCATTCATTCATTCATTCATTCATTCATTCATTCTCGCTTTCTTCCTTTCTTTCTACGTGTCTGTCACATCCAGGATGTTCAATCACAAATCCAATGGCTGCTAATGACCGTACGCTGCTTCTGTAGAACAACGCCTGTGTTATGTCTTTCTTTTCTTTCATGCATACATATAACCGAAGCTGTGCATCATGCACGATATTAAATATACCATTACGTCGTAAGCAGGACTTCTACACAACAGACAAAACAAAGCAAGTCTCACACTTGCGTTTATATTTCTTTGGCGCTAGAAGGTTGGCTATTACTGGCGCCAAAAAATGTAAAGGATTATTTCGTTCTTGAACTTCGCTCTCACACCGCGGTGCCGTGAGCGTGAATGCCATGTCACAAATTTCAGATTTCATGGTATTTTAGTGCAATTTGAATCATATCTTTTGGGAGGTGTTGGGCGGAGGAAATTTTTTAAAGTTGCCAGCCTGAGCGTTTCGCGCATGTTCAGAGAAAATACAAACTTTCTTTGTGAGAATACTTTTAACCATAATCCAGAACAGACACAGGTCAACATTTATCACGTCACAATTAACTGGTTGGTCTTACTGATTTTCTTGCTTAACAAGGTTCCGTTTAGGGTTAAGCTTGGCATGTTCGGTGCTCTATAACTTTAGTCTATCAGTCTAGCTAATTTGACATTTGTTTTATATTGCCTCTCTATGGTACTTCTGGGTATTTACTGCCTCTTTAGAGGGCATATGTAGATCCATCCTATTATTGCGCATCCCTTTTGAAACATGGTGGTGGCTGATGCAACTAAGCTCGCCAAGTTTACCTTTCTGCGTTCATCATTGGCCCTTGTCACCAGTCGTTTATGTTAGCAAACAATCGAGACTGGATTAAATTTATTGCACTAAAAAGTAATGTCTTTTCATTCTGCATGTTCCTTGCCCAACAATATGGCAGCCGCCTTTTATCATTTTCCAACGCCAGATTCATTAACTTTTCCTCTGTTGTCTTAGGGCTTGAATTTATATTCCAGTGGCTACCTGGATATACCGGCAGCGCTGGTAATGACCTCGCCAACGAAGCCGCCCGGTTAGCACATCTGGAAGCCCGACCAGCTCCAATACCCTTATCCAGAACCAACGCGGCAAGAAAGCTTCATATCGTGGCTAACGCTATGACACACAAATACTGGTCTTCTCCCAACCTCCCGAAGTGTCATCTTCATAGGCTGGATCCATCCTTAAAGCTAGGAGCGCCATCAAAAGTTTCCCCCTCTGAGGCGACAGTATTATGCAGCCTCTGGCTCGGGGTGGCATTTACGAAGGCCTACTCGTTCCGCGTTGGAATGAGGGATACGCCCATGTGCGACTCTTGTGGAACCACAGAAACGATTGAACACATACTATGTATCTGTCCCCAATACGACGTCGAGCGTGAAGCTCTCCAGACAGCATTTAACCAGCTGGACTCTAGACGATTTTCAGTAGTGAGGATCCTTGGACCATGGCCGTACGCGTCGATGGCACAGAAAGCTACGGAAGCGCTGTTGAAACATCTCAAGTCGACAGGTCTTCGCAACCATGTGTAGACTCGGTGCGAACCTTCAACTGTGCGCCGAAACTGTTCTTTCTCTCTCTCTTCATCCCCATACCTCTTTCCCCCAGTGCAGGGTAGCAAACCGGACGTGCGTCTAGTTAACCTCCCTGCCTTTCCTGTCCTTCCCCCCCTCTCTCTCTCTGTTGTCTTAAGAACACGAAGCCTGGGGTAGTGGTTAGGCCTCCGCAGTGCAGGCACACTGACTTCAGCAAGTAAGGTCAAGATGACAATAATTGCAGAGCCTTACCGCACTTTCTGCACACTGTGGAGTTACACTCATTTCTAGATTATTATTATTTTATTATTATACCTGAAGCGCAGCCCCCCTCGAGAAAAAAAAAAGAAGGGACTACCTCGTCGTTTAGCTCTGGATGAATACTGCGAGATGCCATGAAAATGTGCTCCCGGTTTCTGCACTACTTCCACACGCTACACGTATTTCCTGGCTCTTACTGCACCTGGCAGATTTCTCCGTAACCGATTTGTGGTATTGCTATTTAGTGTCCCTCAAAACAAGTCTTCTGAAAGGGCACCGGGAGAGGACAGCGACTGGAGCAGAGCGAAATAGAAGCGGCAAAAATCAAGCGCTGTCAGGATATGCGGCAGCCGAAGATAAAGCAACGTGCTTTTGCGGCGGCGGACAAAAGCCCGCGCGCGCGTGTGTGCGTGGGTGTGTTGCGTACACGACTGCGCATTTGCGCACGCGCCTCTCGCCGAGAAACACAAGGAAGCGGAAGCGTGTGGGACGGGAACAAGGCGCCTTATCCGCGTTAGCGCTTCCGGAGAGACGTGCGCAATCAGGGCCGGCCTTGGCGAGGTTCGCCTCGTCTCTTTCAGCTTGCTGTGTGCGGCTTTCATGGCCTCAAGTTCTCCTTTACTTACTTTTCCTTTCTTTCTTTTTGTTATATATATACTCTCCAACAAGGCAGATATTTATGTACTCTGCAACAAAGCAGATGTTTTTAGTTAATAATTCTTCCACTGGGTGTTCGTAAATGGCGTTCGTGAAAATGCCAGTCCTCTGAAGGAAGTGGAAGCATCGGGCTAGAAAAGGGAAAACAAAAGGTTAAGAGGGGACTGCGGGTAGTGACAAAAAGAAAAGAGCAGGAAGAGAAGAAATTTGTGTGAGACGAATGCAAGGGAACTTCCCAGAATGCTTAAATGGGGTGTAATTAGGAAATCGCTTAGTGATTACGTACCGTTATACCAGAGGGCGTAAATGGTTTGCGTTGCGCTTGCCTGCGTGTGCACATACAACTTGCTCGACTTCAAGCAAGGCCCCATAGCAACGTATGCGGGTTCTTACGTAGGCAAGCCGCTAGCGTCTCCTAACTTATAAAACTCCTTACTGAGTATCGTAGACGTAGCTGAGAGATAAAAAATTGTGATTGAGTGATTGAGGCTTCCCTGTCGTAGCTGCCCTGTAACCATAACCGTAGTTGAGAGCCAGTTGCAGCACCTCATTTTGTACATCGTGGCAAAGGGCAGCACCCTTGTAAGCATATTGCGCAGCGGTAACAAGTAACTTGCAACTTATCTAACAGCGCGAAAAAAAAAAAGGAAGTGATGACATATAAAGAGCGCTCTTTTCATTCTGCTCTATCGTCGTCACTTACTTAATTTTTCTTCGCGCTGTTACATAAGTTGCAATGAACCAACTACCCAGCAAGCAACCATTCTGGTAAAAAGTAAATGCCGACTGTTAATTAGCAGAAGTGATGTAAAAGTTAACATTGCGAAGAGGCGCGTTGCTATTACCAGCAATGCATCTATCTATCTATCTATCTATCTATCTATCTATCTATCTATCTATCTATCTATCTATCTATCTATCTATCTATCTATCTATCTATCTATCTATCTATCTATCTATCTATCTATCTATCTATCTATCTATCAAACAAACAAACAAACAAACAAACAAACAAACAAACAAACAAACAAACAAACACGTTCGCGTGCCATGAGAAATAATGTGGATAAAAATTATTGGAGTAGTCTTTAACGGCATTGCTAAATGCAGTAATTTTTATATGGCCAAATGATATAGATTTTTCTTGCGATTGTGGCTGGTAATCTGTGGGATTGCTACTCCTGCTCAATTTCTTCCCGTTCGACTTGGCGATTTACTGTCGCACAAGTTTGGGTTGACTTCAGAGTTACACAAGCAATCTAAAGCAGTTTCGTGCTGCCTTAGAGCCGTCAGACATGCTTGGAGATTTTAATAACTCAAGTGTTTCCTCCGGGACACGAAATTAATATAAATCAATCAGTAGGCGCTGAAGAAACAAAGGAAGTAAGGTGCCATATCTTTTGTTAGACAAAACACAATCAATTGTGCAAGTGCGTGTCTGCTGGCGTGGAAACTTCATCGGGGCTTGCGACAGGCAAAATATATCGTGGTCTTTTCTTACTGCCTCTTTTCTCGTTACTTGCGGGCCCTTTTCCTCTCCCGCCGCCATCGCGAAAGCAATGCAAGCATATCGCGATGGAGAGACACATTCTGAACCGCTGCCCGAAGCTCAACAGGGCACCGCGCGGTTGCTCGAAAGAAGCAGTCACTCTGCCCGCACCGAGGTATATGCCGTCTCATCCTGTCATCATTCAGTATCTACCAAAAATGCGGGACCCCCACCGTCTGCACTTAGCATATGCCCTGGGAGCCACACGGCCTATAAAACAGCGAAGCCAGCCCTGTGCCGCGGTCGGGCAAGATTGACTGGAAGCTACGTTTAACAATGACTAGATTCGCAGTCGCCTTCGTTGTGGTCGCCGCCGTCTTGTGTTCATCAGTCGGTGAGGCCTCTCGATTTGGGGATAACCAAGCTCCTGTAACCTACTGCAGCGAAAGAGTGTCGACGCATATTTTCATGTGTTGCGCGAGCTATACCATCTGTTTATATTTTAGCTCGAGAATATATATATATATATATATATATATATATATATATATATATATATATATATATATATATATATATATATATATATATATATATAATATTAAATCGCATGTGACAGATAGCGTCGTTTTGCCTTTCCAGGTACACTTATGGAAGAGACGTAAAATACCTGCGTGAAGAAGTCGTAATATCTAGGCAGCTAACTAAAATACTCATTAATCAACTTCATGACTCTTCCCTTTAGACACACGTTGCACATGCGAAATTGAAGCCTAACAGTAGCGAAGTCGTGTTCAGGAGTCGCAAGACCAGCACCACTTTCGAGATATTCGGCCTTAAGTGCGCTACGAAATACAGTGCTATTCCAGCTAACAGTTTCCAAAAGCGTGAGTCAAGCCGTTCGAATTATCGTAACTAGCGCCGATGCATTTTTTTTTTTCAGCTTTTGTTGACAGGTGACAGGTGTCGCTAATATTCTTAGGATTTGTGCTAAGTGGACATAACTTCACTAATGTTCGGCCTCGTAGTGGTGCCGTCGTGCGTCTAAAGAATGAATACATTATAGCAAAAAAAATATGAGAAAGAAAGCACACCGACTGCATTGTGAAATGGTTCCATGCATGCTTGCAGAAAGGGTCCGTGAAGAATGATACAACTCGTTGAATAAGCGCACTGCGTAGTCAGACGTTTCTACAATATAATAAACACAGTCGTACTAAACTTGCTGTCACTCAGTGCTTCATATGTTGCTCATTTAAATCTGGCTAATACATTATTCAATAAACGAAATGGGAAAGGCAAAACCGAACGAGCGGTTAAATTTATCTCAATTTCCATTCAGGTCTCCAACACTTGTCAGACGTTAGCGCATTGTCCACTGCCACAACCTAATATCCGTTTCGTTTTTCTTTCTTCAAGGCGCTGCTCCAAGCCCGATGAAGGTACGTTACCCAGACTACTGGCAACAAGTTATAACGTCACTGCAAGCTTTCATATACAGTCGAGATACGATGTTATGTTCCATGAGCTTGTATTATTGTGGCCAATTTTGCTGCTGTCTAAACCCAGCTGCGGTGACATAGATAGGAGTAGCATACAAATAAAAGAAACCGTTAACGGAGCACGATACAACGGACAGCAATAAGTTCTGCAGTAATTTTTAGCGGCTCTGCCGCAAAGAGCTTGCGTAATAGTACGTTGAGCGCAATAACATAATTGTAATGAATGAATTCTGCGGTTTTTCGTGCCAAACCCACGATTTGATTATGAGGCACGCCGTAATGGGGGACTCCAGATTAATTTTGCCCACCAAGGGATCTTTAACGTGCCCCCAGTGCACGGGACAGGGACGTTTTTGCATTTCGCCCCCATCGAAATGCGGCCGCCGCGGGCGGGATTTGATCCCGCGACCCCGTGCTTAGCAGCACAATTCCGTAGCCGCTAAGCCACCGCGCGGGTAATATAACATAATTGCAATAACACGTTTCCAGGTGTCCTTTTTTGCGGCGATGAGTATAACAAGAAGAAACGATTGCAACCGTTGTCTCGCTCTCCGCATGTAAATTTGAGACCACATCGACGCTGTGTGCACAAGTGTATGCACGTTTGTAAAACGTGAAGAAAGATGGTCTAATATGTGTTCTGATTCTTATGCTTGAGCTTAAATCCTCATGCGAACCCATGTAAATTAAAATGCACCTTGCATTCGATGATTTCGTTTTTCTCAGAATTAACTAAAAAAGCGGTTACGTAAAATATTCATCCCGGAAGTAAAATCGGATGCATGTCCACCTGCATGGAAGCGATTTAAGCATATTCTTGCCACCAGCTTTCATGAAAATTGACACCAATTTGATCGGCTCCGTTGGGTAATCGCAAACGACGAATAGCACACGCGTGAAGTGCGTTTCAAATACATCGATGTGGCATAAAAATCTGGGATGCAGCTTCAGCGCGCCACCCTATCGCACGATACAACTTTATCTCTGTGCTTTGTCCATGAAAAGCAGTTTTTACGGCGAAGAGCACAAGTAGACGATTACTTTCTCCATGTAAATGGACTTGCATAATTCAGCATGGGACCAGAGTATAAAAGACTTAAAAAAAAAAAAAAACACGCTCGTAACCTGCAGCAGTCGGCAATAGAAGTTACATAAACAGGGGTAAAGTCCGTGAAAGTTATTTTCAGTCTCTTCATTTGCAGCCAGCCGCTGCTGTCAACGACCGCACGTGACGTCACTCTACGAACCCGTTAAGATTAACCCGCCGAGGAGGAAAAGGCCGCTTTTGACAAAGACAGGTCCACCTATATATCGAAACGCTGGTCGGTCTTTCTGAAGCACTTTATCCCTGTTTGTGTAACTTTTTTTTTTGACACAGTGTGCTACTGTATCTGACGGCCTACGGGATTTAACAGTTGGTAATAGGTAATTTTAGCTTTCGCACACCTGAAGTTAGCGGACGCAAACCATTGGACTGGCAAAAGGACGTAAAAAGGAGTACAAAATAACATAAAAGAAGCATAAAATAACACAAGCACAACGTCGAGGGTTCTGGGTGCGCAAACATGGGTGCGCTATCTCTAAAACTCCCTATAGTAAAAAAATTATCGAAGGTTGATTACGTCCATCAGCTGTATTCGAGTCTGAGGAGGATATTATGCCTGTAACTGTGCAGTTTGACATAATTGCTAAGACTCTGTTTCGTGGGCCCAGAACTCGCGTCCCGGACGGGACGAAGAAGGTGGAGCAGGAGGCGGTGGCGGCGGTGGTGGCGGTGGAATCTTCCCGGGCCTGGACCAGTGGACCAACTTGCTTCCTGGAGGCACCCTACCCGCGGGCGTGACAATGCCGGACATTGGAGCGGCCGCTTCGGCAGTCAGCGGCATCGTGACGATGCCGGACATTGGAGCGGCCGCTTCGGCAGTCAGCGGCATCGTGACGATGCCGCCCAACTTGCCCACAGCGATCCCTCCCGCTATACCTACCAACCTCCCCCCTGGATTTCCGACCGGAATCCCGAACATCAACGACATCATCAGCTCACTCCCTGGCGTCAACCCGTGACAGGACCGTTGGGAGCTCCGAGGAATCATTTTTGCACGTGGTTCGATGTGAATAAACAAAACGTTGGCTTCTTCAGCCATTGTTCGGCGGCACGAACTGTTAGGTCCAGTGGGCTACTGACTGTTCAAATGATACGAATGATACGATCACACAAATCACTATAGGATGGGAAAGATGACGCTCGCGGAATATCAGTTGACATTTTCTGAAATGAACTTGCACGGCTGTACCCTTTTCAGCTGATTGTCATCCACGAAACATAGTATAATGTTGTATATTGTCTATGCATGGAACGACCGTACAAACACCGTTTTTTGATTCAGACAAGAACGGACAGAGCCACGGTGGTGGAAAGAACAAAACATGGCTAGCACAACCTTGACGCGTACCTCGCGTATTGTGGAGGCTTAGTCCATAGTTTACTGTTCGCGAATGTGGACAATTGCTGTTTGACAGCAGGAATTATTAGACATGTTGACTGCTTCAGGTCGCCTTTATATTACTCCAAAAAGATCGTTTGTTCTTCATTTCGAAGTAATATATAATAGCATCAAGGAATGAGCATCGCATGTCAAAAGAAACTTTACCGGCAAGAGAGCTGGTAGAGGCGTTCTGTGAAAATTATCTGCGCAGAAGAGCAACAGACGAAGACAGTACAATCTGCGCACACAATTTTGTTGTTGTTAAAAGGGACATTAAATGCAAATATTAAGCCGTGCTAAAGTAATAGCAAGGCCTCAATATTATCGCCAACTGAGCTTTAGTAATCGAGAAATTGAGGTAAATGCAGAGCATGATTACACACTCTCCCCGGGACATTCAAGTACAGGCCCGATGACTGAGGCACTCCTCGTTACATTTTTATTCCACTACTACTCAGCCACTCGTAATAAACAGATCATTGTATTGCATTATAAAACGAAAAAAAAAAAGAAATGCTACTCGTGCAGCTATATTTGATATTTGGAAAAAAGAAACCTCATTGACGCTACCCTTGACAATGGCGCGGGCGGTCGAATGGTTTCGTTTTCGCTCGACTCTGCGCCGCCCGCGCTTTCGCGTTTCAGTAGTTTCGTTATGGCGTAATGCTACACCGGTTTTGCTGGTTCACGGAACTTGCGCAAACTGGCAAGTAGCGGAGAATTCAACTTCCACGTGATGCCGCGGGACGCCTGAACGGTCCACGCCACTTGACCAAAAAGCAGCTGTAGCGCTGAATCCACTGCTCTGTATTGACTCGGCTTCTCCGTGGCCGCTCGTTTGCGCTTTGGGTAAAAAATCGTACCGCCGTCTGTCGGGCGCCGTTTTGCTCACCGACGGCAGCAAAGGGCGGTGATGGCATATGCGACGTCACCACTCCACGGTTAGGTGGCGAGGATTTGAATTGCGATAAAGGTAATTGCGATGCTCTACCAATTGGGCTACCGCGGCGCCGTTTCCCCATTTACTTTCTTGGGTATTTATGTTTCCTAGTAGAAACCTGGGAGTGTTAGCCAGCGCCATCACTCACAGACCTAGGCGGCGGATGTGGAACATCCTTTCTGCCGCAGGCGTCACGAGAACGTGATCTTTTTGGGTAAAGGCAACTGGTAAATAAACCGACACATGCTACCTGAAGGCATCAATGTTGCCGGATTCGAGACTCTCATTATGTAGTAAACGAGAAGAAAGGAGGTTAATTGAGGGGCCCGATATTTATTAGTCATAGGAAGCCAACAAACACTGACACCAAACCAAGGACAACATAGGGGAAATTACTTGTGTTTAACAAACGAAATAAAGAAACGATAAATAAATGGAAATTAAAGTGGATGAAAAAAAAGCTCGCCGCATGTCGGGAACGATCCCACAACCTTTGCCTTTCGCGTGCGATGTTCTACCAATTGAGCCACCGCGGCGCCATCTCCACGAGCATCGTGGAAACGGCGCCGCACGCGAAATGCGAAGGTTGTGGGATCGTTCCCCACCTGCGGCAAGTTGTTTTGTTCATCCACTTAAGTTTCATTGATTTATCGTTTCTTTATTTCGTTTATAAAACACAGGTAATTTCCCCTATGTTGTCTTTGACGTCAGTGTTTGTTTGCTTCTCATGATATATATATATATATATATATATATATATATATATATATATATATATATATATATATATATATATATATATATATATATATATATATATATATATATATATATATACACACACACACACACACACACACACACACACACACACACACACACACACACACACACATATATATATGTATATGTATATATATATATATACAGGGTGTCCCAGCTAACTTGGACCAAGATGTTAAGAATACCCAAGAGCTCTAGAGAAGTCGTACCGACTGCATAGTAGCCGTAGTCGTATGTACTTACGGCCACTATTTTTTCATCACGAAGTATTGCCTAAATAATTATTCTTAATCTGATCAGTTAAATTTTTAATTATTGCTTGAATGGCAAACATATCGACTACAAAGTTGTTGGACACCTCAAATAACCTCCGAATCAAGCCTTTGTTTAGTGCTCAGCTATGCCTCGTTGGTTTTTCCGAGAAAAAAACAAAAGCGCGCGAAACATCCAAAATACGAAAGAGACAGGCGCTCGCGCGCCGCTACTCAAGCGCCCCCAAGCGAATAGCCACGGCGTTACTAGCGGCGGCAGCTCGATACAGGGCTTCCCGCCCTGTATCTATGTGATGGTCGCGGAATCACGAGAACACGCCGCTGACGCATTGATAAGCGTTGTGGAGCCTTGTACGATGCGGCGATAAGAGAATGCAGCCGTATAATTTTCAATGGTTGCTTGTAGGCGCTTGAATAGCGGCGTGCGAGTGCGCTTCTATTTCGTATTTCGCGGGCTTTCGTTTTTTATTGGAAAAACCAACCAGGACCACTTCAGCACGAAATAAATGCTAGATTCGGAGGTTACTTAAGGTGCCCTACAACTTTGTAATTGATAAGCTTGCGATTCAAGCAATAATTCATAGGTTCACTAATTAAAAGTAATTAAGTAATAATCCGTGATGGAAAAAAAAATTCTGGCCGCAAGTACATACGACTACGCTTACTACGCAGTCGGTACGATTTCTCTAGAGCTCTTGAGTATCTTTAAAATCTTGGTCCAAGTTAGCTGGGACACCCTGTATATTAAAACATTCTCGCTGATGTTTTGCTAAGGCGTCAATGTTTCATTAGGCACGCCGACAACTTTGAACGGCGTGACTAATTACACTACAATATCATTAATACACACTAGAAATAACAAAGGACAGAGCACGGTATACCTTGAGGGATGCTGAAGTAAATGGCAGTTCGTGAGAAGAGAGGCCGCTTATGCTGACAAAGTGTGTATGGTTAGCGAAATATGCAAAGATCCAGTTGATTATTCATGCGTAGGAATATTTATCTTCCCAAGTTTCTGAACTACTTTCGAGTGACACACAAGATCGAAAGCTTTTCTTAAAGTCCAGGAACACAACATGAATCTGACCAGTTTTGTCAAGAACGCTAGCAGAATTGTGGACGACTGAGGCTGATTGAATAAGGGTAGAAAAGCCCTTCCGAAAGACATGCCTTTCGCCGTACTGTATGAATACGCATGCCACAAGGACACACACATATATACTCAGCATACTAACATGAGAATCATCATTCTTGAGGTTCCCTCCAGTTTCTGTGCACTTTCTAAGCCTCAACGTGACGGTTGCCATCGGACCCCGGGCATAGAGCAAAAAGTTTTTGTGAATATGGGCCTTGGAAACGGCCCGAATGCCTGTTTGTACAGATTATCTTTTGAAGCTGTTTCATGGTTTTGACGGGTCACAGGTTGCAATTGGGCAATGAACCAGTTCGCTATGGCACTCACTTATTTCCACACTTCAATCGTTTTTACAGCGATGACCGTTATGGGTTTTTGACTCAAGGGCTCGTTCCTTTTTTGTGCTGTATAACTCGGAGTGGCGGACATTGTTTGCATGCACGAGAAATGAAAATGTGTAATCAAATAAGTAACGACATTCCCCTAAATAACTTTTTAACTAGTCATTTTAAGGCACATATTGCAACTTACAAATGCTAGGTGGTGAGTTCGCAAGGCATATTCACTTGGAATGAGTTCTGACCATGACAGTAGTGATGTGATGTGCGCTCCCATGGTGCGCGATGACATGCATAAGTGTCCCAAATATTTTTGCTCTGCAGTGCACGAGAAAAAAAAAAGAGTTTTGTTTAAAATGCAAGTAGAACATGCACCATAAAGTAAAAACTAAGAAGTTGGTTAGCAAAAATTGTTTAATTACTAAATTATGCATCACGATTGCTTGTGCGTGTCCACCTCTTCGGGCAATCCAGCTCAATGAATAAAAAGAATTATGTTAATTCTGGTAAAAAAGCATCACGGTTATAGGGCCTGGTTGAGAACCTTCATTGTTAGTCAGAAGACGATTGATCGCCGCACCCCCCCACCCACCTTCTCCCCCTACCAACCCGCACACTCCTATCCCTATCCGGCTTCTTCAGAGCGTACGCTTAAATAGTTTTAAGCTGCGCGCGTCGTTTGATGAACTCGCACGGTTTACAACGGATGCGAAAAGTGCAGCTGCTACGTAAGCGTCGATAAAGGCAGCTGGAGGCCGGCCAGAGGAACTTTCTCCCTGACCTTCTACATGTAGTTTAGAGGCCCGCATGCGGCACATCTGTGCTGCGTTTAGAAAGTCGTGCGCGCAAGTTCTAGCTCTCGAACAAGCATGTGTACCTCGCCTCCGTTATTCAAGCAGCGTAAAGCTGTCGGGGAGAGCGCGCGTCTGCAGTCAAGCGTGCTGGCGGGCCGGAAACAGTCCGTCAAGCCTCGGCCGACTGCTTTTTTGCGCGTCGAACTAATTGTTGCGAGCAGGAGCGCATTTCAGGAGCGACGCAACGTTAACAAGCCCGCTCTGCCATATTTTGGTGTCTCGACTTAGTGAAACCTTGCATTTGCAGCCACCTGCAGAGCGAAGCGGAATAAGCCCACTTGCAATCTGGGTTTATAAAGTAGCGGATCTTAAAACAACGCGGCCTTATCATTGGTTGAGACATGGCATTACACAGTGAGTATACACATTAGGAGCTCTGAAGTTGCGCGGGCTTTTAATTTTGAAATTACCGCTTTTTTTCTTTTGCTGTCGTTAGCGCTGCCATGTTTGGTATGGCCGACACTTCGATGTTGCAACCATGACGGTATGCTGAAATGTAACTACAACTTTGGTTTAGGACGTATTGTTTACCACTGCGCCTTGCATAAACTTATTTTGTGGTCTCTGAAAATAAAAATTTATCGCAATGATTGTTAGGATGCGTGGGCGTGGGAAGAGAGCAAGCATACGAGGCAAACAAATCCAAGAGCGATTTTGGTGATGAGTCTGTTGCAGTTTTGAATAAATACCTGAGTTCTTACATCACCGTATGAGTGAGTGTAATTGCGGATGCCTTGTCCTTTGCAAACAACAGAATAAAATATACAAAAACAGCGCATGTAAACGGCGCATACGTCAGCGTGGCCAGTAAGCCGAAGGCTGAGTCGACATCGAAGGTTTTGGCCAGCGCTGGGTGTGTGCGTGTATCACAACAAATGCGGACTAAATTTGTTAAAGTGGCCACCTGTTAAGTAAGTTGACCTCACGTTTAATGCACGCGCCGACACTTATCACGGGAACAGCGTAGTCGTGCAAATGAAAGGAACATAGTCGACTTCCTGTTTAAGCAGTGACAACTAGGGCTGGGTCGCTGTGGATTGGCACAATAGGCTGTGAAATGTCATCTCTGATGGTCTGCTAGGTTTCTCGATGTTTCATGTAAACGCTGAAAAAGCCTTCGCCTTTCCTTTGCAGGTTGGCCTTGTTAGGTGGGCCTAAATAGACCGATTCTGTTCTGTGAACAATACCCGCAAATTGAAAAGGCCGTTCGTGCTGTGTTGTGAGAGCCGCCGTATTTCGAGAGCCACCATGAGCTGGTTCAGGCTGAAGCGAAAGGAGAACAAAAGGAGTGTCGACTCTGGAGTCATCGAAGAAATTGGCCAGCCGTTTCAAGTATCTCACGTTGTTCACGTAGGCTACAACCCGGCAACGGGAGACGTCGAAGGACTGCCAGAACCATGGCTAAAGCTCTTGCAACATGCCAACATATCGTGAGTACTGCTGGTAACGCTTTCATGTTCAAAGCATGTCTTGCTAGTAAAGCAACTTATACCTTCCGCGTCCGTTGCCTAGCGTTGCTTGAAGTGCAACTGTTCGTGTTGTTCGTCCCTCAAATAGGAAGCGCAACAGCTAAAAGGCGTTTCCGTGCTGGCAAGATAATTGTACATGTAGGCGCTAAACCAGACTTTGATACGAAACCAATTTCGTGTGAGATGCCGAAGCGCTTGCTCCCGTTAGTACCATGCTGGACACCGGATTTAGCGTTACAGGTGTAAAAAGTTTCCAAGAAAGGTTGTAAAACCCCAGAGTACATCAAAGACGTGCGCATCATGC